>NC_080065.1:11620301-11926291 GCF_949987535.1 Balaenoptera acutorostrata | reverse complement strand
CTCGCGGGCTCTAGAGTGTAGGCTCATTAGTTGTGGCACACGGGCCCAGTTGCTCCACGGCACGTGGGATCTTCCCGGACCAGGGTCCGAACCCGTGTCCCCTGCATTGGCAGGCGGACTCTGAACCACTGTGCCACCAGGGAAGCCCTCAATTTTTTTTTTTTTAACGAATGTGTGATTCATCTAAAAATACAGCTTAAAAATATACATCCATTTTTAATATGGGATCATTTTAAAAACCCACAAAATCAAGGCTCAGCAGCGTTCATTCATTTACAATTTGGGAGGAACTTTGGTCAGAAACCGCGTTCGTTTTCTATTGCGCATCACCCATGGTCGCAAAGTTAGTGGCTTCAATCGGTCCACGTTCATTATCGTGCTGGTTTCAAGGGTTGGGAGTCCCAGCACAGGCTGGCTGAGTCTCTGCTCACCTGGCAGAGACACCTCGTCGAGGTGTGGGCTGAGGCCACTGTCTTGTCTGACGCGCGGGGCTCACTTTGGGGCTCACTTCCAAACCATCAGGGTCATTGACAGAATTCAGTTCCTTGCAGTCATAGGGCTGAGGTCCCCAGTTCTTTACTGGCTGTCAGCAGGAGGTTGCTCTCAACTCCCAGAGGCCACCCTCAGGTCCTGAACACCTGGCCCTCTCGTAATGACAGCTAACATCTGAAAGCCAGCAGGGGAATCTCTCTCTAGTCAGCTACCTCTGAGTCTTATATAATGTAACAGAACCAAGGGAATAACTATCCGATTGTATTCACAGGTCTACCCACACTCAAGGACATGAGACTATACAGAGATTATAGATTATACGGCGAGTACATACGGTGGGTGTGGGAATCTTGGAAGCCGTCTCAGAATTCTGCCTGCCATGGAGACTCATAGAAAGTCTGAGAAAATCAGAAAATTATCTAGAGCAAATCTAGTTTCTCCGCATTCTAGAAATCTCTCTGATCTTCTAAATGAGCCAAGATTCCCTCACTACTCTTCAACTTCCCCTATCCTCAACCCCTCCCCACCTCTGGAATCCTTAAAGGGCTTTCTTCAGCAGAAAAAAAGGGATCTACTGACCGCTTTCTTCAGGGGTCAGTAGAAAACCAAATCCAGATCTCGCTTTGGACCATCCCAGAGCTCTGCTCCATTTCTGACACCCCCTCTGGACACAGTTGGCAAGAAAAGAGGTCATGGGGCGTATTAGCTTCCCAAGGCTGTTGTATCAAATAACCATACCCTGGGGGGCTCAAAACAACAATAATTTATTCTCTCACAGTTCTGGAAGCTGGAGGTCTAAAAATCAAGGTGCTGGCAGGACCGTGCTCCCACTAAAGCCTCTGGGGGAGTTCCTTCCTCACCTCTCCCAGCTCCTGGTGGCCCCAGGCATTCTTGGCTTGTGGCTGCATCACTCCAATCTCTGCCTCCACCTTCACAGGTCTTTCCTGTGTCTCAAATCTCCCTCTGTCTTTCTCTTATAAAAACCCCAGTCATTGGATTTAGGGCCCACCCTAAACCAGGGATGATCTCATCTCAAGATTCTTAGCTACATGTGCAAAGGCCCTTTTGCCAAACAAGGCCACATTCACACCTTCCAGGGTTAAGACATGGACATATCTTTTTGGAGGGCCACGATTCAACCAATTGCACGGGGAAACTGATTTAGAAGTCCGGTTATGTCAATTGCAAGGACCAGATATTCCCCTTGGTCTTGCTGGAGCGTGGCAGGTGCCTTGATTGGTGAGTTTAATGGAATTAAGAGCCTAGCCGAGGTGGTGTGCCCCTGGAGAGGCATAGGGCCAGGATCCTAGCCGCTTGGGACGCTCCCGCTCTGCCTGTCCTCTGCACCCCAGCCCGCAGTGCAGAGAGGCTCGTCCACACTGGGGCCCCAGCAGAGGGAAGGCAGGGAAGCACCAGCGTCCTCTGCAGCCTCACATGAAATGCCCAGCTTCTCTCCTCCTCAGCCGTCACACCCATAGGATGAGGTTAATAACGGTAACACCCACTTTATGGGCGTGTTGTTATGAAGATTAAATGAGTCAGTGTAGGTAGAGTAGGCAGAATTCTAATCGGCTCCAAAATTCCCACTATGCTGGTGAACCTGCCCTGCAGAGCCCCCTCTCCTGGAGGGCCTGGCGTGTACTAGGTTAAACTAGCTGAAACTGCCATTCGGGGATGAAAAATGGAGTCTATCATCTGTAACTTGCAGGTTTCAATGGAATATAAGTATCATGTAACTGTTAGCTACTATTACCACCTACAGTTCTAGACCCACCTGCTGATGACTCTGCAACCACAGGAAAGGAAAAGGACCTCTCCCGCCCAGCTCCAGGATGAAAAACTCATGGGAGGCTCTGATTGGCTGAGCTCGGGTCATGTGCCAACTCCTTCCATGAATCACCGTGGCCTTGGTGGGGTGTTATGATTGGTCTAGCATAGGTCACAGGCATGCCCCTGTTGGCTGCATCCCAAGCCCCAAAACATCAATTCTTGTTAATGATTGGTGGATGGATGGATTGAATATATAATAAATACACAGGATAAAAACCAAACAGTAGATAAAGTTACACCATGGAAAGTAGGCCACTTCTTCTCAGAAGTTTCTACCAATGCCTTTTGTGTGTGTTAACATTCCAAAATTAATTCATGCATCTATAAGCAAGCATATGAATGCATAGAGATATAGATACAAAGCTCTCACATCTGTTTTTCACACGAATGATTGTGTGCTGGATGTTTTCCACCTCTTTGACCCTGAGCATTCCTCTCCTCACTTTGCCCTTTTCCGGAGCCAGAGACACTGATTTCTGTGGCCTGGGGCCTTCCTTGCCCCTGCTTCTGGTTGTGCTTGGCCAACTTAAGGCCCTGGCAGAAGATCAGAGGGTGGGAGGCATATAGAGAAGGGGATATTTATTCCCCCAGCTGCCACCCTGTGGGGTCCCAAGGCATGGCTACCCCTCTACTAAATCCACAGCTCCTGCCAGGAGCCCTCTCCCCAGCTCCAGCCATCTCTCTGCGCCCCAGAGGCAGCTGCCCCTCTACCACATAAAGCCGCCACCATGGCTGGCCCAGGGCCCTGCACCCTCCCCTGTGGGTTCCCCTAAACCCTCCCCGCACTGGTAAACAGTCTTCTGTGAAGCCTTCCTCTCCAACCCTCTTTGCGTGTCCCTATCAGATGGCATGCTCTACACACTTTTCCAACAGAAAATCAAGAAACGAATTCTCCCCCCATTACTGTCCCCTCCCCAAGAGCCACATTCCCCTTCACCTTTTATTTAGAGTAGGGGCTCCCCAGACTCTGAAGTCAGACTGCCAGGGTTTAGTCACAGCTCTGCCACTTTCTACCTGAGTCACCCTGGGCAAGGTACTGTTCTCACCTGTGAAACACGGGCAATGGTAAGTACCCACTTCCTGCAGTTGGTGTGAGAATTCACTGAGCTGTGAAAAAAACCCGTTAGCACAGGGTCCAGCACTTAGTAGGTGCTGGTTAAATGCTTTCTCATCTAAGCCAGGTTTTACCCCAACCCAAATGTCCCTGAGGCCCCACTGGACAGCCTTTGCCAGGGTTCTTCATGTCCTGTCTGGCCATCCTGGTCACGTTGATTCAAACTCGGGCTGGGTTTGGGATGGTAACTGAGTGGAACGTGTGCCCAGAGGGGAGACATTCTCCATCCCGGGTCAGTGCCTCCATCTCCACGCAGGAAAGTAAGGGACCCCTGCCCCATCTCAATGGGCTTACATACCAGCCATCCACGAGGCTTCTGGAAGGACCCAGCCATGCTGGGGAAAACTTTTCAGTTTACTTTTCCTGTTGAGTCTTCTGACCTCATGGAAAGCCAGCACCAGGGAAATGGGGCAGATATTAGAAATGCTGGTTGATGTGGGAAAAGTCGAGAGAGACAGAAGTGTGAGGTTAGGTGGGTGGGCCTGAGAGAGGGGGGCAGGGGGAGGACCTGGGATGACCCTGGCCTCTTAGTTCTAGGGTTCAGTCCCCTAGAAAAGGGGTTACTTATATTTTTGCAGCCCACCTCATGGGCTTCATAACCAAGGAGAATGAATTCTGCAAAGTGACATAATGGAGTTGGGATTTTCCTTAGGGAGTGTCTGAACAGCTTTCATTCCAGACGCTGAGGCACAGAGCCTCAGGTAACCAGGGTTTCAAGGACCTTTGAAAACGTTTAAGTCTTGAAAAAAGTTAGAGGCTGCAAATTATGGAAATTGAAAAATCAAATTCAACAAATGATTAATTTATATATTCACTCTTCATTAATTGTTAAATTGAGTATACATCAAATTCTCGCTACATTTGAAAACCATTTGTAAAGCTAGATTTTCTCACGTTACAAGAATTCACAAGTATGTCAGTGACTGCCAGGAAATAAACAGCTAATCGTAAGTTAAATGAGTGATTTGTAGTTAAATCTTTTTTTTTTTTCGGCCACGCTGCACAGCTTGCAGAATCTCAGTTCTGAGACCAGGGATTGAACCCAGGCCATGGCAGTGAAAGCCCAGAGTCCTAACCACTAGGCCACCAGGGATCTCCTGAAGCTAAATCATTTTAAGAACAAAATCACTGGTCCTGCCCAATGGCCTGGGAACTCCATCCTGCCAGGTGACTGCCTATTTCCAGAATCATCTCTACTTCCACCTTTTCTCTTTCTTATACATCATGAATACCACCCGAAAGAAAATCAAAGCAAACCAAACCCAGTTTCTTTAAAGGTCAAAAATACAGAAGCCGACAAACAGGTTGAAAACCAAGTAGTTCGCCGGTTGCACTACAGGGACATGCATTTCAATGGGACAGACAGTTTGGAAGTCCTAAGGCCAGAGTCACCTTTGGCTGATTTGAATCTGAGGCTTTTCCAATCCTGTTTTCCCCCAAGCCACTCCCTTGAAATCAAGGGAGAGCAGGTTTTTTGCAAACCCACAGCTCACAAATGCCAGGGATTGTTGTTTTTTTCTGAATGCTGCATCTCCATCATTGTCAAAGTCTCTTTTCTAAGTGACTTTAATTGGAAACATCTTCTCTGTCTCTCGAGGGGCTGAATCCAGACGGGGCCATCTGCCTCCTCATCCCTCAGCCCCTCACAGTCTGGGCCCTCCTGGACCGCAGCCCAGGATCCTTCTCTGTCTAGAGCTCCTTAGTTCAAAAATTCCAGTCGCTTGAAGAGTTTATTTTATCCAACACGTAACGGTACTTGCAACAAAGCTTGTAGTTATTAATTAAACCATCTGAGTGAGCCCTCCAAAGACAATCTGATTGAAAGCTAATCTTCCTACGGCTATTTTAAAAAAGAAATAACTGCACGGCATGAAGGAGAATAACGATGATTCAGCTGTGTCATAGTTAAGAGTCCACATCAGCCCGAGGACAGGAAATGAGCTGAGGCGGGCTGTCTGGACGCCAGGAAGCTGGGCGCCGAGGAGCAGACCATCCGGAGTGGAAGCCCAGCAGCACGTGGCTGGATTAGGTGCTGGAACATGATACTTGAGGCTCTCGGCAAAAATGGGACAGAAAAGTGGCTTCCCCTTATGCTTTGTTAATTGCAAAGTTAGTTCACCCTCCACCTTGATGGGGCCCAGCCTTTCTGGGCACTTGGGACCCCAGCGGCAGCAGGCAACCGAGGGGCCCAGCCTCTGAGGGGCTGGAGCCGAACTGAGAGTGACCCGGAGGAAGACCCTACAGCCTGATGGCGGAGGGACAGGGGCACAGCACCATCGTCCGGTTGTGGGATCGGCTTCAGTATCCTTTGCTGGGACATCCTATGGACCATCAATAGAGGGATATCCACCTTCAACTCTGCTGATCCAGAGTCAACTCTAAAGAACATTCTGGAAACCCAGCTTGGGTCTGACTATTGAGATGTGCCTTTACCCTCAGAAACAGAACTTTCATTTTGGTCTCAAAACTCCCCTCCCGGCACCCCCTTTCCCCCCACCGCCCCCAGCAGATAACCTATGTGTTCAGGTGGCATCAACAAGACAAAGGCAAGTTCATATTTCTGGGTCAAGTTCTTTTTGTTTGAACTTTAGGGCCCTGACAGAGCCTTAACTCTGACCAAAACGATTTCGGGGACTGAAAAGTTTTTGAGGGAATGCCATTTCCAGTTCCACGACAAAGTCATTCTTAAGAAAGATCTGCTTTTTAAGACCAGGGACAAACCCCAGAGCCTGTTCGCCAGCAGGACGGTTTATGGGCACCCACGCCGCAGCAGGAGTCAGTACTTCATTCCGTGTACCCCCTGCACAGACGCACACAGAGCCTCCTGCACCATCCATATCCCCACCAAGGTCCGTTTGTTCCACTGACACATCCTTATCACCCAGAGGCTATAGCTTACCTTAGAGTCAGTCTTGGTGGTGTACAGTCTATGGGTTTGGACGTGTAGCCATCATTATAGTATCATACAGAGGATTCTCACTGCCCTAAAAATCCTCTGTGCGCCACCGATTCATCGCCGCCCCCCTCCTCCCCGCCCCGCCGGCAGCCACTGATGTTTTTTTAGTGTCTCCATAGTTTGCCTTTTCCAGAATGTCCCACATACAGCATGTAGCCTTTGCAGATAGGCTTCTTTCACTTAGTGATATGCACTTAATGTTCCTTCATGTCTTTTCATGGCCTAATAGCTCATTTCTTTTTAGAGCTGAATAATATTCCATCGTCTGGATGTACCATAGTTTATTTATCCGTTTACCCACTTCATTCTCTTTCATTACTGACACACATGATTTTTTTTTAACATCTTTATTGGAGTATAATTGCTTTACAGTGTTGTGTTAACACATGATTTTTTGTAAAGTGAAACAGTATCCCCTGATTTATGTTTTTTGAGTTCAGATGTCCCCATTAGCAAGTTTATTTATGGCAATATTCATCTATTCTCAGTCTTATAAAATTCCACCCAAATGTATCTTCTTGACCTAAGCCAGTTTGGCTGGTCAGCAATCTGATGAGGCTCTCTTGGTGAAAGGGGGTGGCCTCCAGCGACAAGAGGAGGTGCTGGCTCTACATCCCCCCGTAGCCCCCCTCACTAGACAGTTACAGTGAAAGCAAGTCTCACCCCAAATTCTGCCCAATGGACAGACACTTGTTAGCAAACAGGCCCCAAAGTAGTCATGGGCGCAGCCCCTGTAGGCTTGGGAGGGGCCCACTCTCGGTCCTCAGGCCCCTAGAAGGGCACCTTGTTTAAGCAGCTCTGAGGCCAACTTGGTGACATTCTGATGGCTGAACACCTGCCTTCCCGCTGGGCCAGGCGGCAGGGTCCTCCGGGAAGCAGCAGGCCTGGCTCCTGGGGAGCGACCGCACGGGAGGGGCCCTCTCCTCTCTGACGTGGGGTCTGTTTAGAGACTCATGGTCCACTCCAGAGAGCACATTTTTAGAGGGAAATGGAGAAAATGGTGTAACCATTGGCAAGTGGCAAGGAATCTTCTGTATTGCTGGAGGACGGTCATAGGGAAGGATCCCTGAAGAGCAGGGCAAGCGGAAGTTCATTCAACTTGACTTTGGACACGAACCCGAAAGTCCATTACAGCTTGTCGCTAGTACGACACTTTGTCCTGGGCTTCACCTCGAACATTCCCTACCCAAGACCCGGATCAGTTCTGCTTCAAGGAGCCCCAGCTCCTTTCCGTGGATAGAGGGGTTTAAGGACCACAGCTGGCTGTTGGGTGTACTCCCCGATGACTGGATGCATCGCTGCTTCTAGGCCTTTCCATTGCACAGGGATGATGATTTCATGCAGATGCTCCAGTTCTAACTCAGGACCACAGGATTTTGACTTAACCTTATCTTTCTTTCTTCATTCCTCCATTCCTGGACAAAAATCCAGGTTCTTACTGCCACCGAAATACTCACTTATCCCATTACTGCCAACACTGATCACTGAAAACAATTTGGGATTTTTAACTGTTTTGTAACTTTTGTTTGTTACTGTATATTCCACTAGGAATGTTCAAGTGACTTGTTGTAAAGTCACTTGGAATAGTTCCTGTGGTTATACCACCGACTTGATACACAGTCAAGTTCATTGGTTTCATTTTACTTTCAAGTTTCAGGGATTTTTTAAAATGTAATTTTGTTTTATAATTATGTAAAATACTTACAGGATTCCAAAATCAACAAAAAGGGACTTTCAGAGAAGACCAGCTTCAAGCCTCCTCCATCTGTTCCCTCCCGGCCTCCCTCCTATATGTAAACATTTTTTGGTTCAGCTTTCAGAGGTTCTCTCTTTTTACCTACCTACCTGTCTATTTATATTGGTATTTAGGAAGGCTTGTATTTCTGCTGTAATGATTACCGTAGGTATCTCTAGATAATATCCTTGGTCTTTTCTTTTCAGGCTATGTGTGTTGGTTCTCTACAATGATCAGTATTGAAATTGGCTAGAAAACTCTTCTTCCCTCTCCATCCCCCAGATAACTGATATGAATGTTGGTTTACTTCTGGTTAATAATTATATGACAATCAATCAGCTGATTCTTTTCATATAGACCCCCCAGTCTCCGATATTCGATAGATGATATGTCCCTATGTTGTCAGCACGCACAGCCATTATACACGATAGCACATCCTTTATCACCATCATTTAGTCTCAGTTCTGTGGAGAAATATACATTCCGTATACACTGGTCCTTACGTTGACCTCCCCAATCTCTTTGTCTGAAACTCTCTAGCAGCTTCCTCAGGAAGGGTTCATTGGAACAATATTGCCTGAGGATGCTACTTTGCGGCCTTTATACCTCAACGTTCCTTGTCAGTCCCACGCCCAACTTGGACAGCAGTCTAGCAGTTTGTTCACCCAGGTACCCTGCCGACCTCCAGTGGGTCCAGTGACACTCCAGGCAGCTCAGTCCCTGCAAACCCCGCAGGCAGGTCACTCTCCAGAGCTGCCCCCACCCCAGTTCGGGCGGGGAGCCTCTCCCAAGTCCTCCATCCGTTCGTGGTGCCCTCTGAGGAGCGGCTATGAATGCATCGTATTAAGTTGTCCCTTTTCTGTCCCCTGATAGCAGGCCAACATCTCTTCTCTTTGTCACATGCAAATGTCCTGTGCTCTCTTGCCTCACGTGTGCCTCCTGAGGTGGCTGATTGTCTGGCTTAAAAAAACACAAAACCCTCTGCGCCTTTGTCGGGTCTGTGTCAGGTGCACGGGATGTCCAAGCACCGTTTGTGTGTCTTCCTTTGCACACCGCTTCCTTTGCATGCCCCTTCCTGCTGCAGTACTTCCCCTGCACACATCTGGTCACTCCACACGACTTACCACTGCACTCATACAAAACCTAAGGTATCTTTCCACTTAACCCCGTGCATGGAGGCTTTATGATTAGAAGGAGAAAAATACTTAAATTCTTTGGGGAAATCAAACTTTGAGAAGGTTTAAAGCAACTCAAAAATTGCAAAAGCTCTTAAAATGCCAACTCTGAAAAGTTTCTTGTAATTTTACGAATAGTCTCTCTATATCGTCTGTTCACTGCAAGGGTGACTGTAAGTCCAGGAAAAAGATCATCTCACATACAGTAGCTTAGTGTCCAGATGAAAAATATGCTTCACACCTTTCAGTGCAAAAAATGACACACTTCTTTAGATAACAACTGCATCTCCTAACTTTGGGTTTTCACAAGTCTTTGAACACCGATGAAATTTACTAGCATGGTAACAAATCTGCAGAGAGCCAACAAGCCAAACCATTCCCAAGTTCTCAGAAAAACAATCTGAGATGTATTCATTGACACTGTCATTTTGAAGACTTTATATCAAGAAAGCAAATAAAGGATCTCAATGCTTCTCTCTGTCCAGTGGACCAAGTGCTGGTCCAAGTTGATGGTCCAGTTTGCTTCCCAGTCATGGATGCTCTTCCAGCCGGTGAGTCCTCCAGGCCCTCCTGTCACAGAGAAGACCCAGCTTCAGCGGAAGGCTCTCCTCCCAGGGAGCCTTAGGTGTGGCCGCCAGGGAGCAGAGGGCATCTGCCTTCCGGATGCTGAGGAGTTTTGAAAGAAGAAGAGATACCGCTGATTTTAAACTGCCCATTCCCCTCCCTACTCTGCAGCATCCAAACACTGTTTTCCTCAGATCATTTCACTGCTATGAATGTTTTGCATTTAAGGTTCTTAGGAGAACACAGTGAAGAATAATCATTAAATAGGGCCCCATGATGCATTGGTCACATTCCATTACAAGAAAAACTCACACTACATATGCATGTGGTTAATGACAAGTTGTATTTGATGCCAAGGTTTTAAAAAGCACTATTTTGACATTAAAATGTGTTCTTCTCTGTATTAATGGCCTATGTCTTCTGAGTTTTCTTTTCGAGGTTTTCTAAATTTTCCTCTTTAGGATGAAGAAAATCTGAAAGTCCTATCATGCCATTCTTTCTAGAGACTCTAAATTGGAAACAGATAAAGACACTTATTAGTAATTTCTTACTGCACACAATACAATTTTTATGGAATACAGTATAATTTATAAGTTTTACCTTAAAAAATTGATCATTTATGGTCTCAAATCAGTAATTCTTACCTCTAAAAATTAATCACTCTATTCTCTTTTACAAAAAACGCACATATCTTTCTAGGTGAAAAACTCAGTACTATGTTTGCAGTTTTTTCTTTATTGACAACTCAAATTTTAGTCACTTGTATTACAAAAGTATCTTTCTATTTTAAGCGTTGGTCCAGTAAAACTCAAAGGACTGTCTTAAGTCTATGAAACTTTGGCACTGATAACAGTGTATCTTTTGACTTTTTATCTATAAATAAAAGATGGTGAACATTAGTAAATTTCTACTAGCAACTTAGTAGATGTAAAAACACTGAACTGTAACAATGTTGATTTCCGACCTCAGTGGGAAAATGAGAGCTGTCTTGAGGGCTCATATTTTAAAGTAAAAGGAACACAAGTTAGTGCTTCTAAAACATGTTTTACCGTAAAAAGGAACAACCTCTTACGGGCCCAGGGGAACCACACGTGTGGGAGAGCCTCCCACTGTGGCCGCTTGGCGACGGGGAGGATGGGGAGTGGACCATCTCCCTGAGCACCTGCCCTCCTGGGGGCGGGTGTCCCCCCACCCCCGCTGCCGGGAGCCGAACCTCTGCTCCGCAGCAGGGGAATCCGGTTACTGTCTTTGTATTTCAAACACCAGGTTATAAACCCCGACCTCCCAGCCGGCAGTTAAATGCCCTTCTTTTTACCTTCAGCCCCTCCCTGTGGAGGTCGAGCCTACCTCCCCGTTCCTGGGAGTGTGAGCTGTACCCCAGCCACACTTCAGCTCCTCTGTCCCCATCACTCTTCGGAAAGCACCGGTGCCAGGGGCACAGTGACCTCTGTGGCCAGCGTAAGGGACAGCTTTGGGGTCTGCCGCTCTGGACAAGGCCCCTCACTGCCCGCCCCCCCCCCAAGCCTTTCCTGGCATCACTTCCCCCGCGTCACTCTTCCTGCTTCAGGTCCCCCTTACTCACTGCCCCCGCCTCCAAAAGGCCGGACTCCCGCTGCCCCACGCTTGGTGCTCTCCTCACACTGGGACTCCCGGCGTCCCCCTGGGAGGACGCCAGCCCGGGTCTGAGCTCCCTGACACGCCC
Source organism: Balaenoptera acutorostrata (assembly GCF_949987535.1). Lineage (NCBI taxonomy): Eukaryota > Metazoa > Chordata > Mammalia > Artiodactyla > Balaenopteridae > Balaenoptera > Balaenoptera acutorostrata. Next base: position 11,914,723 of record NC_080065.1, on the reverse strand, counting down.
TGCGGCCCCCCGCCCCGACCCCGCCACAGGCCCATCAGCTCACAAGTCCTGCCGCCCCCGGTCCTTCCTGGGAGAGACACAAGCATCCACTCGGGCGGGAGCCACTTGGGCAGTCCTGGAAGGCTCTCTCCCCTCACTCCTCACCTCCAGTCAGCCACCAAATCCAAGCAGCACTAAAAAGCCTCTCCCTTCTTTGTCAGCTCTTTTCCGGACCTTCGCAGAAGCCTCCTAGCTAGTCTCCTTACATCTGCTACTCAAGGGGTCTTCTAACCAAAATTCACCACCACGCTCCCTAAGACCTTCTATGGCTCCCTAGTGCCACCAGCCATAACCCGAACTCCTTAGAGGCCCCCGTGTCCCTCCATCACCACCCGTGGGGTGCATCCACCCATGCCCCCCCAGCACCGCTCCGCGTGCAGATGCCACCCCAGGCTGCTGAACCCGCCGCACGGCTGTGCTCCACGCACAGCACGGAAGACGGCTTCACGGAGGGACCGGCGGCGGAAGGTGCTGCCTTATGGGCAGAGCCCCTTAGGGGAGGCCTCGCCGAGCTGAGGACCCTCGGCAGCCGTGCAGATGGGCGGGGCGTCTGAGACCAGGGCAAAGGCCTGGAGTCGGGCGAGCTTTGTCTTCTCCAAACCCAGGGCGGCGCGTGGCTGAAGTGCCGCGGGCGGGAGCGACGCACAGGCAGCGCTCAGCAGGCAAACGCGGGGCGGGGCGGGCAGGGATCAGCCCCTGCGGGCGGGCGAGAGGCCGGGAAGGCGTGGCGGGGACGTGACTCGAGTCATCATTCCCGAGGACGGTGGCCGCCGTCTGGGGAACGGCCGAGCTGGGGGGGTGCAGGCGGGAGGGCCGGTGGGGCCAGAACCAGGGGCAGCAGCGGGTCCCGGGGGGAGGGGTCGGGGGAAGGGGCTTCCGGCGAGGGTCACCCACGTCTAGTCCTGACCTAGTGGGGGGACGGTGACGCGGTCCACGAGCGGGGGAGCGGAACTGCGGAGGGGAAGGTCCGGGGGGACGTGGAGTTCTCTTGGGACGTGTTAATAAGCCTGACGTGTGCAGCGGACCCACCTACACAGCCGAGGAGAGGGCGAGCGGGCGCTGTGACATCCGAGTGTGGAGGTCAGAGGCCAGATAGAGGCCGCGTGCCAGGAGGGGCTGGGGTCCCCGCGGGAAGGGGACAGGAGAGGGGAACGGAGGGCTGGGCTCGGAGGCTGGCCAGAGGGAGGGGGACAGGAGCGCTCTGGTCAGTGTGTGAGTGGGAACCGCTCTGGGGCCTGATGGGGAAGGAGCAGGAGCAGGGGACGGTCCCCAGGTTAGACGGCTTTAGCAGGACGCCAGGCCCCCTCCTCGGGCCTGTCATCGGTGAGCGGGCGGCACGGTGCGGGGCGGGGGGGAGGAGGAGGGCTCAGGAAAGAGGAGGCTCAGGGAGGGGCGACCGCTGGCGGCGGGCAGATTCCCCTGGGACGGGCGAGGAGCGGGCCAGGGAGTCGTGGTGTCTGGGGAGACGGGGAGGCCCAGGAGGATGAAGGAACGCGGCCTCCAGATGGAGGTCCGAGAGGCCAGAGTGCGGGGCCGGCCGAGGGTGCGTGGAGAGGAGGAGAGAGACCGAGGCGCCGCAGCTTCAAGGAGGAGGGGAGAGGTTGCCAAGTCGGTGGATGACGGACACGACGGAAGAAAAATGGGAGGACGGGGTCTGGAGGCCCAGTCCGGTGGCGGGGTCCTCAAGGGGGTGCGCTTCTGAAGGGGGGAGGGGAGGAAGGGGTTTGGAGGGAGGGACAGGGAGGGCCGAGAGGCTTGCCCGGAGCAGCACCGTCACCACCCTTAGAGGGGCGGCCCTCCCCCCCGCGTCCCCCCCCCACACACAGGCAGCACAGCACAGGGCGGGGGAGGGCAGGGGGCACGGGGTCGCTCCTCACTCACGCCCTCCACCTGCAGGGACCCATTCGGTGTTTCACTGTTGAGAAATGAATTACTTTTGAACATGCCCCGGTTTTAAACCATGTGACATCCCGTGTTTAAGAATCAAGATGCGTTTTGGATACATGTTTCTTAAGGACGGGATAAGCTGTCTCCCTCTGAAGTCTGCAGAGACCGGCACAGCCTCCCGAGGCCCGGGTATCCTCGGCTTCACTAAGTGACACCTCGGGGCACAGCGTGTGCTGCCTTCCCTTCTACAAAAGGCCGGATTCGCGGGTACCACGTTATCTGAGAGCAGAGAAGAATGGGAAGAAGGAAGTCGTTCCGCCACCGAGACACCTGCGTTCCTGGGCCCGCGAGCACTTACACGCTGTCCTTCAGAGAGGAGAGGTAGGACTCCGTGTCCGATGCAGGTATATCCGAGTCGAGTCCCGACAGGTAACGGTAGACGTAGGAGAAAGTCTCAAAGGGGATGCGCGCAGGCCCCCCCTCGGGGTCAGCGGTCAGGATCTCACACAGGTGCTTCATCGCAGTGTTCAATGACTAGAAACACCACAAACCAGGTGGAGAAAAGGTTACTACCGGGATTCACTAAACTGAAAGGAAAGACAGCAGCAGAATAAACACCTGAGTACATTTTACAGAAGCTCTCTCAAAAGTACGTTCTTGGTCTGAATTAAGAACTAGGGGAATTTATAATTGCCTTAAGAAAGAAAAAGAAAAGGTTGATTGGGATGTATTGTAATTGGCCTGAAAAAAATTTGATTCCCAGATTTTATTTTATTTATTTATTTTTTAAATAGAGTTATTTATTTTATTTGTTTATTTTTGGCTGCGTTGGGTCTTCGTTGCTGCACGCAGGCCTCCTCTAGTTGCGGCGAGCGGGGGCTACTCTTCATTGCAGTGCGCGGGCTTCTCATTGCGGTGGCTTCTCTCATTGCAGAGCATGGGCTCTTGGCACGCAGGCTTCAGTAGTTGCGGCATGTGGGCTCAGTAGTTGTGGCTCACGGGCTCTAGAGCGCAGGCTCAGTACTTGCGGTGCACGGGCTTAGTTGCTCTGCATCATGTGGGATCTTCCCGGACCAAGGATTGAACCCATGTCTCCTGCATTGGCAGGCGGATTCTCAACCACTGCGCCACCAGGGAATCCCCCAGATTTTACTTTATGTTAAATGGGAATGACTCTTACAGCAGAAATTAACACAACACTGTGAATCAACTATACCTTCATAGAAAAAAATCTAATGGGAAAAAAAATAAAAGAATTTTAAAATTTTTTTAAAAAATGTGAATGACTTGGGACGTCCCTGGTGGCGCTAACTTCGAGCGGCTGCCCCTGTCGGGAGGACAGAGCTCAGACAGCAAGCCTAGGAGACAGACTAGAACCCTCCAGAGAAGCTCCTGTGGGAATGAATCTGGGCTGCGCTCACAAGGAGAAAGAGCAAGAAAAAACCAGTGGGATGGCCACAGAGGACAGTCCCCAGGGGAAAGGTGCAGGTTTAGGGAAAGTCACACGCAGACCTGCTTGACCAGAACAGTGACTGTGGGGGAAGTACACGCAAAGGGCTGGAGCCAGCTCTGTGTAAATTTTAAACAACACATTCATTCTCTCTCAGTTTCTGCGGGTCAGGAGCCTCGGCACTGCTTCGCCGGGCCCTCTGTGAGGCTCCAATCAGGTGGCAGCCAGGGTTTGGTTCTCGTCCAGAGGCTCGACTGGTGAGGGATCCACTTGCGGCCGCCCTTAGGGAAGGGCAGATCTCACTCTCTGGGGCTGTAGGACTGGAAGGGGGCTGGCCTCTTGCCGGCTGTTGGCCGGAGACCCCCCTGAGCTCTGAAAGGCTGCCTGCAGTTCCTGACACGGGGGTCTCCCTGAGGTCCTCTTACAACACGGCAGCTTGCTTCTTCGAGCGCCAGGAGCTGGACCAGGTTCTCATGGTCAATATCAGAGAAAAATCACGTGTGCTTCCGGCAGCGGGAGGGGAAAGGCAGGGGGACCGAAATGAGGTTCTCGCACAGAAGTTGCGAATGGCTGGCACCCTTCATGTTCCAGGGACCCTCTGAGAGCCTGACTTGGCATCTCATTTACTCGTCACGGTAACCTCGTGAGATGAGGCCAAGGGGGCCCAGAGAGGCTGAGTAACTTGTCCCAGGTAAGCCAGCTGGGACGGGACGCAGGCAGCCGACCTCCTGGGCTCGGCTGTGACCACCACATTCCACCACCGCCAACAGTCACTGGGCTGGCTCTGGGAGCGAGTGACAGGGCTTACATGTGCCTGGATTCCAGGTGTTCAGCTGGACCATAGGAGCACATCTCCCCCATTGCCATCAGCTGACACTCGGGGCATCTGCAAAGCTACCAGCCATGCCCCACCCTGACCGATGGCCCTGCTGAGACAGAATGCACCGGGGTGGGGGTGGGGCAATGGTGCAGTCCTGACATTAGCCCAGCTCTGCGGGCAGAACGATGCTCTAGTTAGAAAAATGATGGCATTCATTTCTCCAAGGACCACTGCCCACGCCGGGCCCCCAAAAGGCTGTCCCGAGGGAGGACTTGGTGAAAACAAAATTGTGTATTTTACTGGCTCCTTGCTTGAAACGTCTCAGGGACGTGTTGCTACATTAGATGCTGCTGTTTTAGCCCACACGGTGGGGGGCAGTCGTCACGAGGGTGGGACCGCGGAGCCTGGGGCGGTGGGGGGAGGCAGCTGGCGAGGAGCCTGCACAGGAGCGCTGGGTGACGGACGTTCCAGCGCTTCCGAGGAAGAGCTATTTAAGGAAAAAACACATCAAAGTGTTCTGCCATCACTTCCCTCTGCAAAGGCGAGATGACATTACCAGTGTTGACGTTTCTGACAAAAAGATTTGCAGCAATTTTTACACCCAAAAGGATTCATGAGGCACCTTGCCTGGTTTGGAGACTCTGTTTCCTACAACAGATTTCTCACTTCCAAGGGTGGTGGGTTGTCAAGGCTACTTGCTCACCAGCCACAAGGACGGACCCCTCCCTGGCCAGCGCCCCCTTCTCCAACCGCCTGCCCATTATTCTCTGGTTGGAAATTCGTCCAGGAGGAGGTGGCTACAGTGTCCGCAGCCCAGCGTGCACGCCTGAGCCAGATCTCAAATCCAAGTGGAGACGCGTGAGAAACACGGGCGCTGCGGCCTCCTGAACATCTCCAGCACCAGTTCCGTGGGTTTTTCCAATTTCAGAATTACAGCTGCTCTCGTGACGACACCATGAGCCACCTCACAGCTCCCACCACGTCCCTTTTAGCTGCAGGAAAATAGCAATGTGGACAATATCCTGACTGACCCTTTGAATAGAGTCAGGACCGTGGGGGTCTCTCTCCCGCCCTGTGGCCTGAGCTCAGGGTCGCACAGCGGCACTGACTCCAAATCTCAGTTTTAAAAAGCCTGCGACACAGAATTAAAATGAAAAAGGAGAAGTAACGACTGACACTGCAGAAATACAGAGGATCATGAGAGATTACCACAAGCAACTCTATGCCAATAAAATGGACAACCTGGAAGAAATGGACACATTCTTAGAAAAGCACAACCTTCTGAGATTGAACCAGGAAGAAATAGAAAATATAAACAGACAAATCACAACACTGAAATTGAAACTGTGATTAAAAATCTTCCAACAGGGCTTCCCTGGTGGCGCAGTGGTTGAGAATCTGCCTGCCAATGCAGGGGACACGGGTTCGAGCCCTAGTCTGGGAAGATCCCACATGCTGCGGAGCAACTGGGCCCGTGAGCCACAACTACTGAGCCTGCACGTCTGGAGCCTGTGCTCTGCAACAAGAGAGGCCGCGATAGTGAGAGGCCCGGGCACCGCGATGAAGAGTGGCCCCCGCTCGCCGAAACTGGAGAAAGCCCTCGCACAGAAACGAAAACCCAACACAGCCAAAAATAAGAATAAATAAATAAATAAATAAATTTATTAAAAAAAAAAAAAATCTTCCAACAAACAAAAGCCCAGGGCCAGATGGCCTCACAGGTGAATTCTATCAAACATTTAGAGAAGAGCTAACACCTATCCTTCTCAAAATCTTCCAAAATATAGCAGAGGGAGAGACACTCCCAAACTCATTCTACGAGGCCACCATCACCCTGATACCAAAACCAGACAAAGATGTTACAAAAAAAGAAAACCACAGGCCAATATCACTGATGAACATAGATGCAAAAATCCTCAACAAAATACTAGCAAACAGAATCCAGCAGCACATTAAAAGGATCATACACCATGATCAAGTGGCGTTTACCCCAGGAATGCAAGGATTCTTCAGTATATGTAAATCAATCAATGTGATACACCATATTAACAAATTGAAGGATAAAAACCATATGATCATCTCAATAGATGCAGAAAAAGCTTTCAACAAAATTCAACACCCATTTATGATAAAAACTCTCCAGAAAGGAGGCATAGAGGGAACTTACCTCAACATTATAAAGGCCATATATGACAAACCCACAGCCAACATCATTCTCAATGGTGAAAAACTGAAACCATTTCCACTAAGATCGGGAACAAGACAAGGTTGCCCACTCTCACCACTATTATTCAACATAGTTTTGGAAGTGTTAGCCACAGCAATCAGAGATGAAAAAGAAATAAAAGGAATCCAAATCAGAAAAGAAGAAGTAAAGCTGTCACTCTTTGCAGATGACTTGATACTATACGTAGAGAACCCTAAAGATGCCACCAGAAAACTACTAGAGCTAATCAATGAATTTGGTAAAGTAGCAGGATACAAAATTAATGCACAGAAATCTCCTGCATTCCTATACACTAATGATGAAAAATCTGAAAGAGAAATTAAGGAAACACTCACATTTATCATTGCAACAAAAAGAATAAAATACCTAGGAATAAACCTACCTAGGGAGACAAAAGAACTGTATGCAGAAAACTATAAGACACTGATGAAAGAAATTAAAGACAATACAAACAGATGGAGAGATATACCATATTCTTGGATTGGAAGAATCAACATTGTGAAAATGACTATACTACCCAAAGCAATCTACAGATTCAATGCAATCCCTATCAAACTACCAATGGCATTTTTCACAGAACTAGAACAAAAAATTGCACAATTTGTATGGAAACACAAAAGACCCCAAATAGCCAAAGCAATCTTGAGAAAGAAAAACAGAGCTGGAGGAATCAGGCTCCCTGACTTCAGACTATACTACAAATCTACAGTAATCAAGACAGTATGGTACTGGCACAAAAACAGAAATATAGATCAATGGAGCAGGATAGAAAGCCCAGAGATAAACCCACACACATATGGTCACCTTACCTTTGATAAAGGAGGCAAGAATATACAGTGGAGAAAAGACAGCCTCTTCAATAAGTGGTGCTGGGAAAACCGGACAGCTACATGTAAAAGAATGAAATTAGAACACTCCCTAACACCATACACAAAAATAAACTCAAAATGGATTAAAGACCTAAATGTAAGGCTAGACACTATAAAGCTCTTAGAGGAAAACATAGGCAGAACACTATGACATAAATCACAGCAAGATCCTTTTTGACCCACCTCCTAGAGAAATGGAAATAAAAAGAAAAATAAACAAATGGGACCTAAGGAAACTTAAAAGCTTTTGCACAGCAAAGGAAACCATAAACGAGAGGAAAAGACAACCCTCAGAATGGGAGAAAATATTTGCAAATGAAGCAACTGACAAAGGATTAATCTCTAAAATATACAAGCAGCTCATGAGCTCAATATCAAAAAAACAAACAACCCAATCCAAAAATGGGCAGAAGACCTAAATAGACGTTTCTCTAAAGAAGATAGACAGATTGCCAACAAACACATGAAAGGATGCTCAACATCACTAATCATTAGACAAATGCAAATCAAAACTACAATGAGACATCATCTCACACCTGTCGGAATGGCCACATCATCAAAAAATCTACAAACAATAAATGCTGGAGAGGGTGTGGAGAAAAGGGAACCCTCTTGCACTGTTGGTGGGAATGTAAATTGATACAGCCACTATGGAAAACAGTATGGAGGTTCCTTAAAAAACTAAAAATAGAACTGCCATATGACCCAGCAATCCCACTACTGGGCATATACCCTGAGAAAACCATAATTCAAAAAGAGTCATGTACCACAATATTCATTGCAGCCCTATTTACAATAGCCAGGACATGGAAGCAACCTAAGTGTCCATCTACAGATGAATGGATAAAGAAGATGTGGCACATATATACAATGGAATATTACTCGGCCACAAAAAGAAACGAAATTGGATTATTTGTAGTGAGGTGGATGGATCAAGAGTCTGTCATACAGAGTGAAGTAAGTCAGAAAGAGAAAAACAAATACCATATGCTAACACATATATATATGGAATCTGAAAAAAAAAATGGTTCTGAAGAACCTAGGGGCAGGACAGGAATAAAGACGCAGACGTAGAGAATGGACTTGAGGACACGGGGAGTGCGAAGGGTAAGCTGGGACGAAGTGAGAGAGTGGCATGGACACATATACACTACCAAATGTAAAATAGATAGCTAGTGGGAAGCAGCTGCATAGCACAGGGAGATCAGCTCGGTGCTTTGAGACCACCTTGAGGGGTGGGATAGGGAGGGTGGGATACGGAGGGTGGGAGGGAGACGCAAGAGGGAGGGGACATGGGGATATATGTATATGTATAGCTGATTCACTTTGTTATAAAGCAGAAACTAACACACCATTGTAAAGCAATTATACTCCAATGAAGATGTAAAAAAAAAACCAGAGAATAAAACGCCTGCGACCCTTTTCGTTTCCTTATCCTCGCAGCTTTCCTAATTCACAACGTGGTCCTGGGGCTTATGGCCGGTGTGGGAGGGAGACACACATTCTCTGGTTGGCCGGACATGGTGCTGGAGTGAAGCCAGTCCATCAGGCTGAAGGGACGGAGGGGCTACGAGGCCCAGCATCCGCCGACCCCACTCCCCCATTCCCCACAGAGGAGACGCTCAGCCTGGGGGGCAGTGAGCCCGGGGGCCCACGATCAGCTGCCTCGTCAGCAGAGGTAGTTACTAAACATGCCTGCGGCTGGACGCCTGCACTCACGTCAGGGCCACATCTCTGCACTGGCCGCAGGGGTGGGCGTCTCAGAATGGGCTCGAGAGGCCCAGCGGGAACCTGAACGGGGGGGCCCCAGGGAGAGCGGCCGGGAGCGAGCCAGGTGCTGCCTGCAGCGCACAGGGCATCTCGACGGGTCACAGACACCAGACCCAATGGGCGGAGTGGACGCCGTGCTGTGGACGGGGCAGCAGAAGTCGCTCCGGCACGTGCAGGCAGAGCGACCAGACTCCAGTTGGGCGCGGGTGCGGGTCTGAGATCTCCAGAGCCGGAGCTGTTGGGAGGCTGACACAAAGATTTTTGGGGTGCGGATCACGTGAGGATATAAAACGGTATCAGTGGGAAGGCCTAGGAGTTGTTACTCTGACGTGGTGTCCCAGCCTGAGGGCGGCGCACTCCCCGGGCGACAGGGGCGTCCTCAGGGGCCCCTCCGTCCCCCGCGTCTACCGGTAGCGGCATCTCCGGAGCCCGTGGTCTGAGTCCGAATCCTGCCCGACCACCTCCACCTGCGGCGCCGAGCCTCTCCCCACAGCTCGCCACCCTGCGATTCGGAGAACAGGACTCTCCTCCAAGGGCCGCTGGGAGGACTAAAGAGAAAACAAACAAAGGGCTCCGAACATTCCCGCACGTGGTGAGAACCCTGGCAACGCTGGCCGTTCGTAAGCAGTACGTTCTGATGGGAAATTACATGACACGCGCGTATGTCTGCAGCTGTACACACGGAGGGACGCTCTCGTGAATGAAGAAGTGCAAAGGCTTTTCAAACCCGAACCAGAGGCAGGTGGGTAGTCTGTCGTTACGGGCTTTGTCAGTCGTGTGTGGGTGCAAGGGGGACTCGGGCCACAACGTTTTTACATTACAAAACAGATCTCCATACTTGAAAAAACAGACGAAAAATGTTGATCCACCTCTGTACCGCTTAGGATCACTGATGGGGCTGCGGAAACCTAAGGTGAAGGTCACAACACAGACTTGTTTTCGCTTCGCCCGGCAAGCACTAGCACCCTGGGAGAGGCGCCCACTGACACGGCCAGCCCCCGACGCTCCCCCACCCCGTTTGAAGCTTCGATGTGAGACCCAGAGCAGCGCTCGGGGCTTCGAGGATGTACCAGACGTCCCTCCACGGGCAGGGGGTGTCGGGATGCTCAGCACTCAGGGCGAGGCCCCCACGAAGCCACACCGACAAACGTCCGTGGAAGGAACGAAGGGCGAACGACGCGTGTGGCTCAGACATCTGGGGTTCCAGTCTTTGCAGAGAACTCGGTTCATCTGAGTAGAGTGGCTCTGAAGACCAACGGAAGAGCCACAAGCCGTGAGACGCCGTGGAGTGGACGGGGCAGCAGGAGTCGCGACGACACGTCCAGGCACAGCGACCAGAGTCCAATTTCACAGCAATCCTATGTGCGACGAGGTGGACAGCCGTGATCCACGAGAAACTCCTCCTCCTCATCTCGCTTCACTTCTTCATCTGCTCCTTTTTGAAGGTTTTCTTTTTTAAGCATAAAGACAAATGCTAAGATGCCAAACTACATGAAGAAGCGTCTCCCAGAAGTCACGGCACTGTGCTCTGGGGGCATCTCCAAGCTACCCCGCCAATGCGGGCACTCGGTGCATCAACAAAGCAAGTGTCGCCTTGGGCCTGGCTCCTCCTGGCCCCCGTGGACCCAGAGCACGGCTGTTAGCCCTGCACTTGGGGTGGGGGGGGCGGTGGGCAGGCCAGGGCAGAGCTGGCACCTCAGGCTGTGAACTTCGCCTGGATATGAAAGTATGAAAGGTTCCCCGCTTTCCACAGTGAGAAGGGGGCCACTGGCACCAGGAGAGAGTCAAAGGCCAACAGCAAAGACTCCCGGCAGAGGTGGCTTACTCAGGGGACAGGGCAGGGCCCCACGCTGGCTGACGGGGATAAGTGACACGTTATAGGAAAAATAGAGAAGCGTGTGTGCTGTTTCCCTGTCCCTTCCCCAGTAGTCACTTCAGAAAGGAAGCTCCATCCTTAACAAATGTCTCCATCTAGTGTCACACCCCACACACGGTAAGAGGTCTTATCTTGCAAAACAGGCTTGGTTTGGTTTGAAATCTAGTGGCTGATCCTCCTGATTAGGGAGGTAGAAATTACAAAGATGGATCCCCAAATATGAAATGGTCTAATTTCTCATCATTATAAAAATCTAAATTTCACAACTAAGTTTAGAGGAGCAAACCATAAAATCAAATATTAGTTATTAATTTTATATTATTAAAATCTTAGCCCATCTGCACCTTCCGAAATCAAAAGCTTCTCTCTATGAAATTCAAGACAACTAACTTCTCAAAACTTTATTCTCTATGTATTGTCAAAGATTACCAACAATATATTTGCAATCGTTACTGAAGTAATCTACATAAAAGGAAATGTAATTTCTTTTGGACCAGAGCCTAAACACAAGTTTGTAAAGAGCACTCTGCGTTCTCACTTGAGAGTACTTTAATTTTCTTTGATATATAGCATAGCAAATGCAAAACTATGCAAAGATTAGCAAGCTCGTGTTTTGCAACACAATTTGTATGCCTCTTTGTATGAGGGCTTTTTTGATCGTAGGAAGGCTCTAAACAACTTTATATATTTCAACTTTATTCTTTCCATCAAACTGCTTAACCCACCTAAGTATATATGTATATACAATTTGAACTATGGTTGTTTTGTTTACTATGTCTAATCTGGTAAAATATTCAAAATAATCTCACATTTATATTGACCTATTAAATATCTGCAGTTTGAAAAAAAAAAAAAAAAAGTTGCAATTCAGTTATTCAATACAAACACGAACCCATTAAAATGACATAAAAGTTCCTCTAAGATCTTATTCATAACATTTCCATGTATTTACTGCAAGCGAGTAAAAAGGACCAATTTATGTAACTGGAGTAATAAATTGCAGATAATGTCTTATATATGTAAAACTGCAACTCAGAAATAATTACAAAAATGAATACTACAATATGGTTAGGTAAATTCTAGAAAACTCCATACCTACTGTAATATAATTCTCTCTGTAATCTGAAGTCACTAAGAAATGTAACACTATTAAAGCATATAGTATTTGAAGATAAAAAAAAAAAAAAAAAAAAAAAAAAAAATCTTGCTTCCAGAGTTCCAGATGAACAAAGCAACATAAAATTTCCTCCAATAGGGCTTCCCTGGTGGCACAGTGGTTGAGAATCTGCCTGCCAGTGCAGGGGACATGGGTTCGAGCCCTGGTCCGGGAACATCCCACATGCTGCAGAGCAACTAAGCCCGTGCGTCACAACTACTGAGCCCGTGAGCCATAACTACTGAGTCTGCTTGCTACAACTACTGAAGCCCGCACACCTAGAGCCCGTGCTTCACAACAAGAGAAGCCACCGCCATGAGAAGTCCGTGCACCACAACGAAGAGTAGCCCCCGATCGCTGCAACTAGAGAAAGCCCGCGCACAGCAACGAAGACCAAACTCAGCCAAAAAAAATTAAAAATAAATAAATTTATTTTTTTAAAAATTTCCTCCATTAAAACCCAGCTGGGATTCTCCCCGGTGGCCTCTGAGCCTAGAGAAGGGAACTTGGTCTGAGGTGTCCAGCCCAGGGCTGACCGCTCTCTATGGCTGATCAGAAACACCACCTGTGGGCAGGTACACAGCAAAAGGGAGCGACCAGCCTAATACCCACTTTACTGGGGTTTCAGAGGTTCTTGCTGGGACCATTAACAGAACCAGTAAATTGCACTATATTCACACAGCAGAGGAGATGAATGAACCACAGCGTCTGTAATGATACAGATGAATAAAGAGAAATCTACTTGGGAATGAAAAAAAGTTCCATAAGATTAGTAACAATTGAAAGTTAAAACCAACTAAAATTAAATGATGTATTTCTTGGGGTCCATATGGGATCAATGGGAAGCGTGAGATCAGGGGAGCTGATGCTTCAGGTGTGGGCGGCAGGGGGACGGGTTGGAGGTTAGCTGCAGGTGGTTAGTTGTGTTAGTGGTCATGCGAGGTAGTGTTACACAAAGTAATTCTTAGAAGTTAAAACAGAATTGAGGAGGCTGACGCGTGGACCCGAGATGAGGGCACCCATGAAGTGAGGACTAAGAGTTCGCCAGTTACGTGCTCTGGGGTCCAAAGACGGAAGGGAGACGGTAGCAAACTTTGCTCGTCTCTGCAGTAAAGGGAGCTAGCTCTCTTTTCTCAACCCCTTTCTTCACAAACTTAGAGTGGTAACTTTCCCTGCACTTGACCCCTGTGTCTCACAGGGTGACTCAAATACTAGGGCTAAAGAGAGATTCTAGACTTCTACCCCCTTCCTACCACACCCACCTCCCTTAGTTCACAAACTTGAGGAACGTCTGTGTCTTCATTCCTTTTTCCTCTTCGTCTTCTTTTTTTTGGCCGAGCCACCTGGCTTGTGGGATGATCATGGTTCCCCAACCAGGGATCAAACCCATGCACCCTGCAGTGGAAGTGCGCAGTCTTAACCACCGGACCACCAGGGAATTCCCTGTGTCTTCACTCCTAAGTTGTATGAGTTATACTTTTTAACATCAGCAAGGTATCTACAGTATTAGTTACTAATAACAGATTTTAACTAAAATAGAAAGTAATTTTATGCCTCTTTGCACAGATGAGGGAAACAGATATTATCATTTACCAAGTGACATGTAGTTTAATAAAAGTCACTGATGCATTCTCTTCTAAAAACTAAACACATCTTAACAGTATCTATATGGTTTGTCTACTGTTAACATCTTTTAAATTGAGGCATTCATAAGTACTTAACTTCTGTAAAGTAACTATAAGCCTAAAATACAATAAACATCTGAAAAAAATTGCCTTTCTAAGACAAAATTATTACTAAAGTAATGAAAGTGTTCCTTCAGTTACTGAAACACCTAAATTATTTTTAAGCCAGGCCTATGATCACACAGAATTATTAATATGCTATTTATAGGTACGTACCCCACCAAGCATGCTGCATCCAAGCGCTAAAAATTTTATCCCCTCGATTTTGTTTTCACAAGGATCCAACTGCAAGAGAGCTCTGAATTTTTCTACTGGCAGGCACAGATTTTTCCATTTCTGCTCAAGATCTGCTAATTCCACATATTCCTTGTGGCTACACTGTTTAGAAAACACAGCATGACACAATCTACATAAGTTTAAAAGCCCCAAGAAGTAATATAACGCTGTTGAAGACTTAAACAGAGCACCCATCCCCTTTCAAAGATGAACTCTGAATTCACTGCACCATTAGCCCTGGGGAGGGGAGGGGGGGATGTGTGTGTTTGGGGACAGGGGGTGCACAGGCAGAGAAGGGGGCTGGGAACTAGAGACTGGCAACAAGTTACTTCTCAAGAGAAAAAAGGACTGGGAAACAAACATGGCATAATGTTATGACAATAAAATAGGCACATAGACATGGGGTGCATGATTCTCTATTGTCTGCCTGAAATACTTCACAATATAAATAAAACTTCAATAAATCAAATAAAATCCAACCCTGAAACATGCTAACAGTTAAATGGGGTAAATCTCAACACTGAAAATAAATTTATTCCTTCTACTTTTAGACAACTTTATGAAAATTGGTAACTCCTGTGATCTGCTAGCAATATTCTGCGTGAAAGAGGTTTGAGCAACTTTAGCGTCTCTTTTCCCAAACTACCCCTTGCCGTGGTTATTCGTTTTCCCTTAAACTAGACATGGGAAAATCTCGTCTCCAAAAGTCACCGCACGCGGAACAGGAACACAGGACTTCGAGATGTATAATGGGGACGAGTCGCTTTAAAACTCAGGGTTATACCACTGATGTTGTTTTTAGCAACACAGCCAATCATTCAGATAAAATACACTTTCTATGAACTTTCCAAGTGAGATGGTGGGTCTCAAGGGCTCTCAGGAGGGCTGGAAGCCAGACGCCCGAGGGCAATCTGTCTTTCAGATGAAGAAGGTGGCGGATTATCACGTTAGCATCGTTTTTATAAACACATATTTCAAGAAGGATCTTGCAACTCCCATGTCTAAAATTTCGTATTTTCAGATCTTTTTTTTAGTCTAGCAGCCTCTTGCATCTTAATTCGGTATTTAAAAGAAATTATATTTCTATATAATCATGAATAGCTATCTTGGGTTCTTTAAACCAGAGAAAGGCCCTGAATCCAAGATTCCTTCTTGGAATAAACCTTGAAGGTTTACTGCAGGGGAGGCAGGGCTTGCATGGACGATCGTGGAGCTTTCTGCGGCGCTTTATCTCAAGTTCAGCTGACTGATAGCAAACTCTTATACCTGCTTGTGCAAAACTTTAAGGAGTCCTTGAGTCAGGCCTGTGTCTGTTTTCTGAGTGGCCATGGGCATTTCGATTCTGTCTTTTACAGGAAGTGGATCTCCTCTTGACAAAGCTGAAAAATACCTAACAACGACAGACATCTCTGAAGGCTCATCAGCACACAACCAGCCCCTGAATTCATGCCCTTCTGTCAATGAACCCAGAGGGCGACAGTGATGAGGGAGGACAGAGCTGGGTCCCCTGGCCCAGCTCCTGTCCCGGCCCCAACACTCAGCTCTCCGACTTCACCTCCACCCGTGCCTCAGTTTCTCTGTCTGCACAGCGTGGACGATGGCAGCCCCGGTCTCAGGGCCCCCCCCACCACCACCGGCGCTCCTGGGGCTCCTGTAACAGGTGCTACACTTATTCAGCAAACGCCATCAGAGTCCTGAGACTGCCGGAGGAGGTGGAGGTCAGGGCCCCGCATGACCCGAGTGCAAGGTCATGGTCCATCATGCCACTTTGACAGTTGGGGGGCTTGGCCCTGCTTTTTGAGGGGCTTGATTTCAAGCATCTCTGCGCCTATTCAGCTCTAAGGCGCCCGGAGCAGGGAAATCACTGTTTGGCTAAGTCAGGTGCCGACCTCCCCCTACCCTTCACTTTTCCTGTCTGGTTTTTTTTGTTTGTTTTGTTTTTTAGTATTTTCTCCCTTAATTGTTCCTTTCTGGGACACGGATATTACTGCTTAAATTGGGAATAAGCTGGGGCACAGAGACAGTTTGGGGCAACAAGTCAGGAGGGGGTGTACACCTGGGCTCTGGCTGGAGGGGGGCAGGGTGCCGGGCAGGGTCCTTCTGCGAGACTCACTCCCCTCGGCCACGTGTCAGCCGGGGCCGGCGGCTGAGGCCACATTGTTTGCTGCCCCCATGACTTTACCTCCATCAAAGAAATGACATATCCAGGAAAACAAAACACTAAATCATCCAGGGCCACAGGTAATAATTTAAAAGATATGAGTAATGATGGTTACCAAAGGGGAAATGGCGGAGGGGGGAGATAAACTAGGAGCTTGGGATGAACATACACACTACTCTATGTAAAACAGATAACCAACAAGGACCTACTGTAGAGCACAGGGAACTCTGCTCAGTATTCTGTAATAACCTATATGGGTAACAAATCTGAAAAAGAATGGATAGATGTATATGTAGAACTGAATCACTTTGCTGTACAGCAGAAACTAACACAACACTGTAAATCAGTCCTACTCCAATAAAATTTTTTAAAAAGATATGAGTAAATAGAAACATCTCTGATGTAACAAAATGTAGATAAATAGGTATTTGTTAGGCTAACAGAAATTTTATATCTCATCCCCTTCTTCTCTCTCCACCCCTCAAATTCGACTTTGTTTTCATGCTTTTAGGACAAGTCCAGTCATATTTCGTGAATTTAACAGTCTGAGAGAAAGCTACAAGGCAGGCAATTAGACAAACGTGGACCTGAAGACCTAAAGGGCCAGGCTGCGGGGGGTGCTTCACTTTGCCATGTTGTTCCTAATCAGGATTTTCAACGATTTCGTGGTCTTTACTCCTCATCACCCGTCAAGCCAATCACCAGGCTCGGCCCAGCCTCTAGAGCAGCGCCCCCTCCCCAGGAAGGCACTGGCAGCGTCTAGAGGCACTTCTGGTTGCCACAAGCTGGGGCGGATGGGTGCTTGTGGCACCTGGTGGGTGCAGGCCAGCAGGCCGCTAAGGAGCCTCTAATCCACAGGACAGCCCCACAGCCCCCAAAGAGCTGTCGCTCCAAAGCAGCAATAGAGCCGAGGCGGAGGAAGCCTGCCTGAGTGGCCAGGCCAACTTGTGTCACATGCCCTCGAGTATAAGGCTCACGTGAGCCCAAGCCTTCAGGACTCAATGACATAATCATGTACAGCCAATTAGCCGCCGCGTCGTGGCAGAGGCTGGGGGTGAGGCTCGTTTGAGAAGAACCCTCCCCTGAATGCCTGCTGGAACCTTCCACAGCAGTCACTTCCAGATGCACCCTGGCTTTCTGCTTTGCTTTCTGCTGCTTTTCCCTTCCTGTCGTGGCCCTCGTGTTATATGCTGTTTCCTCTTCTGCCTTGTCTTAACACCAATCGCTACAAAATCTTTCAAAGACCAATTCACCCTCTTCTGAACGACATCTCTCCCTAACAGATTCTGTTCTGAGAGAGTTGGGACACATGGCTAATGCTTGCTTTTTCTCCTAAACTCCAAAACTGCTCTTAAGAGAAATTAAGAGCATGGAACATTCAGAAATTTCTTGATTAAGCCTTTTAAATTAAAGTGAAGCTTAAAATAGTTGTCTCTAAAGTGTTACCAAACATAATGTTCCAAGAAAAAAAAAAAGATTAAATCTAGGAATGTTTGATAGAGAACAAATAAACTCTTATGAATCAGTTATATCTCTTATTTAGGCTTGAATAATGGTTAATACTAGAGGCCACAATTTTGGGCAAGAACCTTGAGAGAGTCTTTCAGAAGCAATAGACAGAAGCATTTGTCAGAAGGCAAAGTGCTGGATTAACCAGTAGCCTCTTGTGGTAGGTGCAATAAGGGCCCCAAAGATATCCTGGTCCTAATCCTGGAAGCTGTGGATCTTCTTTTACAGGGTAACAGGGAGTTTGCAGATGTGAGTGAGGATTTTGAGATGGGAAAATCATCCTGGATTATCTGGATGGTTCCTAAATGCAATCACAAGTGTCCCTAGTAGAGGGAGGCAGAGGTAGATGTGAGGATGCCACAGTACTGGCGATGGAGGTATGCCATGAGCCAAACAATGCAAGGAATGCAGCTCTAGAAGCTGGAAAAGGCAAGGGGAGGGATCAGACTCTCCCTAGAGCCTCCAGAGAGAGCAAAGTCCCACCAATATCTTGACTGTAGCCTGGGGAAACTGATTTTGGACTTCTGGCTTCCAGAACTGTAAGAGAATAAACGTTTCTTGTTTTAAGCCAACATGTTTGGTGGTTATCTGTTAACAGCAGTCATAGGAAACGAATTCACTTTGATCATACGGTTTAGGGAAGGTCAGCAAAATTTGACACGCTAGTTACTAAAAAAAATTAAGTTAAATTTATACTGATTCTTGGCACCACAAAATTGAGTTTCCGAGTCTGAATCTGTTTACTGAAAAAGGACAAAGAGCCTTCCTATAAAATCAACAGGGTTTATTTTAATGGTTCTAAGGTCTGTTGAGTTGTGACTTTTAAAGTATTAATGTCTGTTCCTGGAAATGGTTAGAATGTTTGCTGCAAGAAACTGCGAAGGCTCATGTGTTGTGAACTAAGCTGGGCAGAGTTTAACCTTATAGCAGCCTTGGGATGGTTACCCCAACATGAACCGGTCCTTCTGGTTCCAATAAACTCAACAGGTACCTAATCCTGGAGGATTCTCTGAAGACAAGGAACATAATCATAAGATTCCTCCTTGTAAAAAATCATTTCACAAATAAAGAAACTGTGATAGTTTGACTTTATAACACAATGCAGAAACTTTTACCCAGGGTAACTGCTTTATAAATTTTAGTCTACCTGCATAAATACCACTCTCCAACAATGGAGCTGTCATTGCTTTGTAGATAAATGAGCATTTTGCAGTAATTTCTGGTCTCGTGGTCAATAAACCATGATGTTTCCTAGATAGATACTTCGGGGTAGATACCACCAATGCTAAAGTGAAAGTCTTGCCGGTACCCTGAGTGTCCCGAGCGTTGGACCACTGGTCCAGGAAGGACGATTCACTAGGCACGACTGGGCACGGGGACGGGCCGGCTCTCCCAGGCGCTGTCCCTGGGGCGCTTACCCCGCGGACCACTGCAGCACGTCGGCGGGCTGGGTGCGGATCGCAGCCTTGGTGAACTGCTTCAGGATGTCCGGCAGTTCCGGGGGAATGTGGATCTGCTGCGCGCAGAACATGGTGTCGGGAAGCGGCATCGCTCTCCGCAGACCAGGACCAAGCTGGGAAGAATCAAGGTGTGCTGCGGAGCGAGAAAGGGCGGGTTGGTCAGCCTGGGGCGCGGGGGAGACGCGGCGGCCACGGGGCTCAGGGGCCGGGGTCCCGGGTCCCGAGTTTGGAGCCTGGCCGGGGACAGGGGTCTGGGGCGGGACCGAGGTCCGGGATCCCGAACCAGGTCGGGGTTCCGGGTTTAAACGGGGCCAGGCCGGGCCGCCCGCCTCTCCCCGGGTTTGGGGTGGGGCCGGGGCCAGGGCCCGGCCGGAAGCTTAGGTTTGGGGTTGGCCCGAGAGGCCGGCTTCGTGAGGCGCGGATGGCCGACGAGGGCTCTTACCCGCTCCTCCTCGGGCTCCTCGGAAAATGAGGACCGACCGCCAGTTCTAGCAACGGCCGCGACCCGGCAACTGGCGCGTAAGCCGCCGCTACTGCTTCGCGGCGGTATCCAGGCAACCGAGACACGCGCGGGCCCCGCCCCTCTGGCGTCGCGCACGCGCACAGGCCCCGAGCCGAAGCCGGCCTCTGGACGGTGCTGGAGGAGGGGGCCGAACGCGCCTGAGCAGTGTGGCTTCGGCGCCCCCTTTGCATTAACAGATAGCTCACAGCTGCACAAGCGGAACATTTCCCTTAGGAAAGGGCCTTTTGATCGACTGCCAAATGTGAGCGGCGAATTCACAAAGGACCCCCCCCCCCTTTCCTTTGCACGGCCTCCGTGAAGCTCTGGAACGAGATGCCTCGTGTCCTCCAAGGTAGGAAGCCGTTAAAGTCCTGGAGGCTGGTCTGTGCGCGCAACACGGGCCTCCCTGAAGGAATCTGGGCCCTGCCTTCCCAGACTGCTTCCTTCATCCTGCACACGCCCCTGTCCGTCTGTCCTAGGCGTGTCTGACCTCGACGCCTTCGCACGCGCTGTTCCCGTGGCCCAATCGGCACCACTTAGTGAACTCATTCTTCAGTTGGCAGTTCAAAAGCCACTTAAGAGTTTAGACAGTGGGCAGTTTCCAGCTAAAAGAAGATTCTGTTTAACTTGTTTTCCAAAGTAAGATAGGACGGTTGAGCCAATCTAATTGGGTCTAGGAGAAAATAAGCTACCTTTTCCGATACAATAGTTTTGGGTCCAAGGGTAGGAGAAACTGTTCCATTCTGGTGGATGCTGACCAGGGCAGCGTACGTGTGAATCCTACCTGGTTTAGGGGTCTCCTGGCTGGCTGCCGCAGCTGCCCTTCTCACCCACACTGAATGAAACAGGCCCTGAGGCCCACCTCCCCTTGCTCACCTCTAGACACGAAGGTGAAGTACTAGAATGAGCTGTCTCCAGGAGGGGCCAGTGACAAGCCCTCCTTCCTTCCCTAGAGGTATCAAGCCCCAAACACAACTTCTCTAGTGGGCAACTTGCCTACCAAATGAAGACACACACGTTTCCAAATTAACAGCATTAGCAAAACTGAAAATGGGCACTATTTAATGTTGATGACGATATGGGAAAACGAGGAATCTCATACACTGATGAGAGGAGTGTTAATTATTACATTTGGGGGCAATTTGGCAGTTTAAATATGTTTGATGATTTAGCAGTCTTACTTCTAGGAATTTATCCTACAGAAATACTAGTAAAGTAATATGGACAAAAATGTTTACTATAGCATGTAATAAAATGGGTTAACCAATTGCCTTTCAGAAAACTTAAATCATAATCTTATCCACACAATGGAATACAATACAGCTAAAAGTTTTAAATGGGATAGCTACTTATGTACTGACATAAAAAGATGCTCAGAAATATAAAGTCAAAGAAGCCCCCTGCAGAGCAGCCCAGGGCACGTACCACCCGTGTTGATAAGAGCATCAGTGAACGAATGCTTATGCAGAGCACAGTCTGGACGCAAACACCAAGCTGACAGTGCTCACCTCTGGAGGATGGCTTTCAGGTTTTATTTTAACCATATATACATTATTTTGATTCTGATTCATTCATTTACTTACCCAACAATATTTATAGAACGCCCAATATGTCCCAGGACTGTCTTGGAATACAGTAGTAATCCCCAAATCGTTTTTTTTTTTTTTTTCAATCTCTGGAGCTTACATTCAAGTGAGGGAAAAACATGCAAATATAAACAAGATAGGTAAACTGTACAGTACGTTAATATGAAAGAGAAAAATATAGCAGGAGACAGGAATGCCCAAGTAGCTACAATTTCAGGTAAGCCTCCCTAAGAAAGACATTTTAGTATAGAAACGAGGAGGTTGGGGAGAGCTTGGAGGAAGAATATTAAGGCATGGCAAACAGCATATGCAAAGGCCCTGAGGTTTGACCTGTTGTGGAAAAGGGGAGGCTGCCTGGAGCACAATAAACACAGGGGGTGATGGGGCAGAGGGTGTGAACTTGTGAAAAGTTCTGTTCTGATTGCTTCTATCTTCTAAGTGAAATAGGAATAAAAATCATCAGCCAAAAGTCAGGAAGGTGGAGAAGGTGGCACTTTGAGGAAGAGAAGGTGTGAAACGGTCAGTTAAAGACAATGTATGAACATATTACTTTTTAAAATTGAGGTGTAATTAACATTCAGTAAATTGCACAAATTTAAACTGTACAGTTTGGTAAACCCTGACACTTCAAACCAGAGCTCCATCAAGATAGTGAACACATCCGTCACACACATGCGTCCTCCCCGCCCCATCTCTTCACATGCCTGTGAAATCCCCCCACGTCCCTCCTTGCCAACCCCTACCCGCACTGATATGCTTTCTAGATTGCTGTAGGTTACTTTGTATTTTCTAGAATTCTATATAAATGAAAAGCACACAGTACACTTTCAGTTTACTTCCACTCGGCATCATTTTGAGATTTGTCCAAGCTGTATATACGGATAGTGAATTGCTTTCTGTTGCTGAGCAGTATCTCATTATATGGATAATCATTTATCCATTCATCAGTTGACGGGCACGAGGATTGTTTCCAGCTTTGGGTTAGTACAAATAAAGCTACTATGAACACGCACGTGTTTAAGTCTTCATACGGACTTACACGTTTTCTTTCGGTAAAGAACTAGGAGTGGTAAGTAAACAGATTTTAACCTTTTAAGAACTGCCCAGTTGTTTCCCAAAGTAGTTGTACCATTTTACATTCCCTCCAGCGGGGTATGCGAGGTCCAGTTCCTCCACATCCTCACCACCACGTGCTATGGTATTTTTAGTTTTAGCCATTCTAATGGGTATGAACGGGTATCTCATTGTGGTTTTAATTTGCATTTTACTTATGGCTAATTCTGTTGAACATCTTCTCATGTAATTTGCCATATATATATATATATATATATATATATATATATATATACACACATATATCCTCTTCAGTGAAGTATGTTAAATATTTTGCCCATTTTTAAAATGGGCAAATAGGTTTTCTCACTACTGAGTTTAGAGACTTTTTAATTCCGAATGCATTTTCTTTATCAGAAATGTTTTGTAAATATTTTCTGCAACTCCATGGCTTGTCTTTTTTGTTCTCTAAACATTGTATTTCAAAGAGCAGACGGTCTCAATTTTGATAAAGCCCAATTCATCAAAATTTTCTTCTATGGACTGTGCTTTTGGGGTTATAACCCAAGGTTGAGTATTTCCCCCTTTTTCTTCTTCTAGAAGTTATATAGTTTGCGGTTTTAACATTTAGGACTGTAATCCATGAGTTAATTTTTACAACTGTTGAGATATGGATCAGTTTTTAATCTTATACCTGGAGGTCCAATTACTCCAGCACTATTTGACTTTTGCACCTTTGTCAAAAAGCAGCCATCTGTATATGTGTAGGTCTATTTCTGGACTCTCTATTCTGCTCCATCACACCTTTGGATTTGTGCAGCTAGCAGAAGGGACTGCTCCATTTAAGCAAAGAAAGGAGTGAATGAGTGGGGTTCTCGGGTATGAAGCTTCTCGTCCTAGAGAAAAGTTACTGAACAAACATGGAGGAGCAGAAAGACGTGGCAGTTATATATGTAAAGGAAGAAATTTCAAAAAGATGATTTGACAACGTAAAGTGGGTTACTGCTGTTGACATACGGACAGTTGTAGTGCCGTGTGGGACTGAGCAGAAGTAGACTGCAAGAGGGTGAAAGAGGAACTGTGGTGTGGGTGTGTGCGAGGGGTGCCTGGATACACAGAACAGGACTTGAGCACCACCAGGTCATCACAGACTCGCCCAAAGTGGGTCCTTTCTCTGTGTTCCTTGTGGCATTTTACTCATACCTACAGTGGAAGCTTTTGCTCATTTTTCTGTTCTTTTCCATTCCACCTGGGCTCCCTGAAGGCAAACCCCATACCTCATTCTACTACAGTACCAAGTACAGTGCTGGAAACAAAAGAGACACCAAAAAAAATGAGGATGGGGCTGGGGGGAAATCACCTCCTCAGACCCTCATTTCACTCGTGATGTTGGCTCTGTTCCCAACAAGACTGGCTGCAAACTGCACGGTGGGAGGAGGGAATTCATGGCCACTTTCTGAGATTCACCGTACAATTTCCTTTGCTATAAAGTTCAACTTCACAGGTTACACATGCCCTATGGATCAAATAGCATTTCACCTACCACCACTGCATTTGAAATAAATAAAAATGCACTTGACTTTTAAAAAATCACAGAAAAAGCGTTGAACCTATAAACAAAAATTAGAAACAAAAGGATCTCTTCACAAAGGGCACTTTAAAAACCTCAAGCAATCCTTTCCTTCTTCTCTGATACATATGATCAGTATGTGAAGTGGACTTTTACTCTATCCAAATCTCCATCTAAAAGACAACCTGGTGAAACTTTATGCTCAGATCTTGCAGTGGAGGCGCAGAGCTGGGTGGCATACTGCCTGTGGCACAAGAAGGGCTTCGCTCTTCCCAGTGAGGATGGGCTGTAACCACAATGGAGGGAGAGAGGGGGAAGGTGCGTCTTCTGCAACTATACTTTCAAGTTCCTACTTAGAATGGAGGGGCTATAATCATATGTAACTTGAGTTTTTTCTTCCATAATTATACTTTTAACAATCTGGATTATCTGCCTATGCCAACTAATAATGCACATTTCATAATTCTGAAGCAATCTTGCAACAAAGCAAAAATAAACAAACCAAAAAAACTAGGCTACAACTAACGTTTTTATTCATTTTTTCTCTCAACTCAGAAGGCAACAACCAACCACATAAAAAAGGGAGCACTTTAGAATATATACACATAAAGTTGGTCTGGGGATCTAAGGTGTTTAATAGAAAACTAACATCCCAACTAAGTAAATGTTCTATTTATTGAGCTTCTACAACAGTCATTTCTAGGCCTTATGGTCATTACATTTTCATTTAAGTTACTATATTAATTTCATGACTACAAAATGAGGCACTCATACAAAATAGATGGGAATGAAAACAGATGTATCCTGTCTTATCTTTATGTTGTATTAAATGCTAAAGATATTGTTGGGGATTACCTGAAAGAAGCCCTTACTCGTGATGGCTGTTGTATTGATTAAAAAAATGACACAGGGCAGTAATGGACTGAAAGGAAAACATGTGACTGAGGGGCACGTTAATTAAGTAGATACAAGGAAGTTAGAGCATCTCCACAAGTGAGGCTTCCAGTAATACCTTTGTGGTAAGACATTTGTTTTCTTCTTGATGGCAACTGATAGGTAACATTCTAAAGGAGTATTTTAATCATTTAATTTTACAATATAAAAAACTTATCACAGTAAGTAGAGAGCTTAAAATACTCAATCCTGAAAATGAGAGTAAGCAGCTCACTTGCAACGTTTAAAAAAGTGCCAGTGTTCTTATACTGGTACAACATTCTTCAGAGTGAGTGAGTGGGTGAGTTGAGTGTGTGTGTGTGTGTGTTTCCAAACGCAATACAATGTAGAAATGTCCAGTGCTTCACTGTTTTGTCTTAAAAGTCATCAATTCAACCTAAATTCAAGAATTACACTTTAATAGTAGCATTTTGCCAATACAGAAAGGACATATCATCTAAGATCATTTGAGAAAAAGTTCTTCTCTATTACTTGAATAAGGGAAAGAAAAAACACAAGACAAGAATCCACAGTAATAACAGTTATATTAAATGTTGAAATAAAAATTACTTTTCATTTACATCTGGAATTGAGATGTCCAATCTCCACTGTTTCTCCAGAGAACTAACAGGAAAAAAAATCACCTAAAAACATGGAGCTTCTTTAAGGCTAGCTATACACAAACTTCACATTGGCATTTTTCTTCAGTTTTCATCTCAACTATTAGTACTTAATAGTTTAAAAATCAAACAGAATTTGCTAATAATGAACAACTGCATACTTCATACTATGACCATTTGATAACTGGTCATGTAAAACTAACCCCAAATGTTGATTTGTCTTCAATTTATAAATAGTAAAAATAAAGCAAAAAGGTCTTCTTTCCTAATTAACTTCCTTGAAGACAGTCTTAGCCCAATGTAAAATGAAGCAAAACTACACTATTTTTTAATTCTACATGAAGAAGGGCAGCAATACTAGCACTTTCTGAACTAGAAGTTTTAAATATTTATAAGACTGTTGGTTAATAATAAAATCTTGATGCTACCCAAGTAAATAGTATGCCAGCAAATGCTTTCCTTATGAAAGTATTCACCTTATTGAAAAAAACAGGACAAAGCACAACTGAAAAACCAGGGGAAATCCTTAAGTAAGACAAGATAAAGTTATCTGCCAGTGAAATGGAGGGCAACTTTTTGGCCATTCATATATATATATATACACACACACACACACGTATATTATATGTTGTTTTTTGTTTTGTTTTTTTTACAAAATATCTGATAAGGTTCACTTAAAATTTTGTAGAGTAACAATTTTAATCTTTTGTGATACCTGCCTAGATCTCTTTCTGGTAAAACAGATAAATGTGTTCCAGTAATTTTATATCAAGATCTACAAATTATCTGAAAAATTAAAAAAGAAACTTAAATTAACACGATCAAGTTATATGCCCAATTTCATAATATTTTTCTCCCAAAGAGAACAATTGATATAGACATACACCATGACAGGTGGCATTATGTTTAAAATGCTAATTTTTACAGTAGGACTAAATTTCTAAGTAAAGGTAGGGCTAGCAAAGACCTTATTTCAAATATGAGAAAGGGCTACTACAAAGTGCCAAAAACTGTTAACACTGAATCCTATGTCGAGCTTTTTTTTTTTTTTTTGATACTGATGTTTTAAAGTACTTACTTACCACTTCAGGAAAAACTGTTGAAATATAAAACAACCAGAACGTGTTGCTTTTGATTTTGGTAACTTATGTTTGGCTGACTCTCATATTTTAAAAATCCTCAGATTTAAGCCTATGGGTTTTAATACTATATGGAAATTCTTTTATGGTTTCTTAAGATCTATGCTGTCCATTTTCTCTGAGAACTAAGTTATCATTCAAAAACAAACACTACCCTTACAATATACCATCACCATTAAACACTTGGATCACGTGCCCAACCATTCTATTTCTCTAAACTTCTAACTTGAAGCTTTGGTTATAAAAGAAAACCAAGTTTCTAAGTGTTCTGCTTTCTGAGATTTTACAGCATGTTTCCAATGAAATACATTCTGTACTCCTATGTTAAAAGGCCAGCTCAGCCAGCTTCCTTCTGGTGAAATAAAATCAAGTTGGTTTTATTTATAGTTTTATTCTGTAAACAAAAAGCTTTGGAAACTCTGGAGAAATGCACTGCCCCTAATCCTCACCCAATGATGCACTAACCAGCAGGACCAGGGGTTCTAACCCGTCTTCTCTAATGCTGTCAATCTAAGACCACAAACCCCATCTACATTTGACAAACATTTCAGTATGTCCTTATTCCGGGAAGATGCAGTATCACTGGTGATGTTATTCTCTAAGATTTATGATCTTGCATGACTTTTGGCCACTGCTGACGAAAAGACAGCTGTGTGTGGGAAAAGGGGGCTGGAGGAAAAATCTTCTTTTGGACTTTTTCTTTTCTCTAAGTATAGACATGCCCCTAACAAGCACAAAAACCCAACTCCCAATGCTGATCACTAGGAATATTAAATTATCAAAATTAAAAATAATTTCCTGACCTAGCACAAGATACTATACAATATTACAAACACAGACACATGAAAAAAAATCAAGCAGTAGAAAATGTACAACAGCTTTGGTGTTATACAAAATAACTTCCAAAAACGATTGACAGTGAAGCACAAGTTCATGTTTTCTTACAACAGACACTCCACTGTTGATTTCTACTTGTTTCCTTTTACGTTCTTGGTAAGGTCTGAACAGCCAAGACAGAATGTACAGTTCACTTAAAAAGGACTGCTAGGAACACCAGGACAGTGCCTTCCAGAAGACGTCATTAGAAAGTCTTGCCTCTGCACTACGGCTCTGTGGCACATTTCTCGTCAGGATCACAGCAGGTCCAAAATAAAGTGACAACTAGATTTAATAAATTAATATACATTTTGTTTGAAGATGTACAATGCACATTCTGTTTAATCCAAGGTTTCAGGGTATCCAGGAGCTTCTATTTACACATACACAGACCTCAGACAGCAATGGTGTCAGAAGATGCAGGAAGGGCAGCAGAGCCTCGCACTGCTGCTTGTTGAATGCTGAAAACCCAAGTCAAACACCCTTAACTTAAAAACAACGCTGAGAGATCACTGGGGAAAATCTCCAAAGAGAGAAGTCCACAAAAAAGGACACGTAAAGGCAGGGGAAGGTCAAGGCAGTTGAGACAACCACTTTATTCTTGGGACGACTGTGGAGGCGGCGGCGACGTGCCTTGTTTGCCAGATTTCCGTTCATAGTTCACGAGGCGTTGGCCCACAAGGTACCTAGGTTGTTAAAAACAGGGTGGTTACTCTCTTATGTGATCTTACTTACTAAAACATTCTTCCTTAGAGCAGCCAGTGATACATTTTTAAAAATGTAAATCAGATCACTTCACTCCCACTTAAAACCCTTCAATAGGTAGGTAGGTGGAACGGGAGTCTAGAATGAATACCGGCAAACAGCACAAAAGCAGGCATCTCATAGCAAAGGTACGGGTTTATGGGAAGACATGAGAGCAGCACAGGTCAGAAGGCCTCAGATGCTGTGCAGTGGAGTACAGGCTCTGGTCCACAGGTGAGGGGCCCTCGTAAACTGACTCTTGGAGGCCAGAGGCAGGTAAGGTAGAGTAAACTTATTCAGGGGATTTATCTGTTATGGATCATATTTTACAAATCAGGTAAGCGGACAGATCTGAAGAAATGGACTGGAAATATGATAATCAGAAAGCTGGGTAGGGAGGAGAGTAAAACCTGAAAAGCTCTAGTTCTAAAGAAAAGGAGAAATCAAAGGACAAAGATTTCAAGGAGGTCAAAGGGAGATGGCACAGAAATGTCTGTATGCAAGTGACTGACAGAAGGTAGGAGGTTATGGTCCAAGAAAGAGTATTAAGTGTTCCTAACCTATGAGAGGTGATGGTAAAGGGAGCAGAACTGCAGAAATGGAGACAGAAGTGCCTGTGGATGGGACAACAGCGCGGGAGGTCCTCCACCAGGACACGGCGTCCCCGTGACGCCAGCAGGAGCTGGGGGAGCAGCAGTGCTGGGCCGCGCTGACCGCGGGGGAAGGGCCCGGAGGCTGACCCGGGGGAACAGTGGGCGACAACGCTGCCGGCAACAAGCTGCGGGGGGCGGGGGCGGTGTGGGCGACGGTTTCAAGCGGGCATGGGGACCCACTTGGGGCAGCAGTGCAGACCAAGACGTGCCCAGCAGGACTTTACACATCTGAGTAAGAGGAGGAGAGTGAGGCCAGCATGTGACAGGGCTGCCAGGGAGCTGGGGTCTCTGAGGCCCAGTTTGCTCTTCAATAAAATGAGAACAACAGTCCTATGATTGCTGTAAGAAACAGAAAGCAGGCAAAAGTCTCGGTAACAAAGGCCTGGCATGTGTGGAGGGCTCCGTGTGGCAACTTTTATTTTTCACCGTGATTTCCTCCACCCTGACTTCCATCTATCACTTTTCTGTCGACATACAGGTCTCATGAGGTACTCTGGCAGTTTACGCCAAGTAGCTTAACATTTCACTTCTTAAAACATTCCACTAACCCTACTGCTTCTTCATCACGAGCTCTCAGTTTCATCCCTTGTCTTTCTGTCTTCCTGATTCTCCTCCTGAAGTTAATCATTCCTTATCCCACTGTCCCCCAACCAACCGGTGTTTTTTCAACTTGTGAGGATTCTGTAAACGCTTTGAACAATGACAACTGAGCAATACCTGACATGATAATACACATGGCACTACCTGACACACACGTAATCACAAACCACATCAAGATATCAAGCACAGAGAGAAAAGCAAGGTAAACTTGCCCCAGACTGAAAAGTAACTCAGGGGCAGAAAAACGAGACTCTGAACCCATAGCCAGTTCTAGTACCCCAGCAGCCTCTCGTGCCCCCAGCGCACACGCACACACGCACACTCGGCACCTCCTCGGGATCAAGCCCCATGGCAGATATGCTGTGGATGTATAACGGTGAACAAGACATGCCCCCTGTCGAGCCCAAGTTCAAGGGTTTTCTGCACGAAGCAACGGTGGGGAAAGACAATAGCGTGCACTGGGCTGCAGGCAGCTCCCGAGGGTGTGTCTCTTTTGCGCTGTTGCCGGACTGACTGCGCCGCCAAAACAAGCAAAGTGAGGGAAACTGACTTTCATCGCTGAAAGCCCCTCCCCATTCTTTCGTGGTTGACAGAACTTAATACTCTGCCTGCCTAAGCATTCTAGTGTTTATTACCATCAGTAAGTGCTTTGGAGAAGCCCTGACTGAACACTCTGTAAATTTCATTCTTAAAAATATTACTCTTCCAGAGCCCTCAGAGTAAACGAGGTGACTGTATAATCTGTCGCCCAAAGCCGGCACTCACGAGTAAAAGGGGGCACTGTTAGCAACGACACGCAGGCAGCCTGTGTAAACTGGGACTCTCCCGGGCAAACCAGGATGGGTAGTTACAAACTTACTTCCTCTGCGAGGCGCCATTAAAGCGGAAGAGGACTCAGCCTTCCATGAGGACATGGAGGAGCGTCAAGGGGCTGCTACCCCAGAAGGTGCTTCCCTTGGCTGTTCTCAGTCTCTCAGAGGTCAGGTCGCAGACTTTCCTCAAAACAGAGGGCACCACAACGCTTCTGCAGTAACCTCACAGCTCCTCTCAGCAATGGTCAGAGTAACCCAATGGCCCTTGGCTGCAAGAAGGGCTTAGGCAGGCACTGCTAATTCCTAAAGCAGGCTTCTTATTTTTATCTAAAACTATTTAATATATTGTCAGACCAAAACATTTGAAAACAGACTGAAAATTATGTCAAATGGACATTAAAAACTCTTCCTCCCCAAACCGGTTTCTCCCAGTCTTTTTCATCTCCATAAATGACAACTCCATATTTCCAGTTGCTTGACCCAACCAAGTCCTGATAACCCCCTTTTTCACATTCTACATCCAATCTGTTAGCAAATCCTGTCAATTCTACCTCAAAATACATCCAGAATCTGAGCACTTTTCCCTCCTGTGATTTATCACATTAGACACAACAATTAAGAAATGAAACATCTTAACAAAAAGCAGCTAGACAAATGAAGCTAGACTTACTTGTCATTTTTAATATGTTCATAAAGGCGCTTAAACTGGCGGACCTGGAAGGACAAGATTCCCATCAACACCACGACCATCAGTAAAAATGGATAAATCCGCCGGTGGACCAAATTTTGCATTTCCGCAGTAACACCTGGAAAACCAAAAAAGAAAAACTCTAAGTGTATAAAGGATGACAGTGAAGTGAAAGTATGTCCTTTTCCTAAGAAGAGGGGAGGGGCGCTTAACGGAAACTCATCCTGTACGAATGGAGTGAGGCGAGGAGTGCAGTCAAGCTGGAGCCA
Source organism: Balaenoptera acutorostrata (assembly GCF_949987535.1). Lineage (NCBI taxonomy): Eukaryota > Metazoa > Chordata > Mammalia > Artiodactyla > Balaenopteridae > Balaenoptera > Balaenoptera acutorostrata. The sequence continues at coordinate 11,883,493 of NC_080065.1, read as the reverse complement.
GTCCCAGCTAGAGGAGGAGCCTTGCGAGCTACCCCAGGAGCTGGACTGTGTTCTCAAGGCACACAGGAACCAACAAAAGGATGTTCACCACAAAGGTGAGAACAGCGAGATTTATTCTTCCGAAAGGTCACTGTGGCCGCAGTGTGGAGAATGCATTAGCGGTGGAGAGTTCAAAACAAGGAAACCAGACAAGAGGCTGCTGAGGTTGAGGTTAAGGTGAGAGCTGAGGTTCATCTCAACGTGAGCTGCGGGCAAGGGCTCCCAAGATGAGAGAATGGGTTCCAGAGGTCAGATAAGAGGGACCTGGAACCCAGCTGAGTATGAAAAGCAGAGAGCCTCAGGTGACACGGATGACCTTCAAGGCTTCTGACTTATACAACTTGTTGGATGATAATGCTGGTAACTGACAGAAGGAATTCAACAGAAGCAAAAGATTTGGAGGGGAAAACTCTGTGCTTATAATTCTGAACATATTGCTGGCTTTAAGGTCGTGTGAGAATTCTTCAGTACATAGCTGATAATGTCTAGATGTTAAAGTGTCACAAATTAGCATCTCCTCTTTGGTTTTTCTTTTACGCTAAAGGACATTTTTTAAATGTCAATACTTTCTCACCTGCCTAGGGAAAAATACTGTACCAAAGCGTTTTATGATCCTCATCTTGCCCTAACTAGTGAAATCTAAGAAAAACAGTCTTTTAAAATCATTGTTTTAGCTGCATTTATATTTACAATAAAGCATTTGGAGCCAGGCAACCTCTGATACCGTAAGTGACAAGAATGTAATGATGTGAATAAAGGTGCTCTCTCAAGCTCTCAGCCAGCATTACCCACCAAGTAAAGGAACGACGCCGGACGCGATGACATAAGGTACACACAGGGAAAGCAAGAGCACAGAGATCACTGGCGCTGCCAGTTTCCGAATGATATACTGAAGGTCAATGTTCCGGATGCCATTTGCGTAAACCTGAAACATAGGGGTAAAAAATGAGAATAAGGATACAAGACAAATTTCTCCAGGTTAATAGAGCAATCTCTGCTGAATTCAAGCACAGGGAGCTGGATCTACCAGCCCAAAAGGTTCAAACTTGTTATTTTTTCAGAAGTCAAGGCAAATTCTGGAACACAAACATAAGTATGGTGTTCCTTACACTTTGCAGTTAACTCTGCTAAGAGATAAAATAATAAGATGCTAATCTAGAATAATAATTACACTGGCCTTGTGCTATACGATACCAGATGGCATCCAATAATATTAGTTGAAGACTACATAACTTGAAGTAACTTCATTCATAAATTGTGTAAGAGTGACCTGTGTTACTACTCAAGATTGCATTCATTTTATCTGAATATAAGAATACATTATAGGGCTTCCCTGGTGGCGCAGTGGTTGAGAATCTGCCTGCTAATGCAGGGGACACGGGTTCGAGCCCTGGTCTGGGAAGATCCCACATGCCGCGGAGCGGCTGGGCCCGTGAGCCACAATTACTGAGCCTGCGCGTCTGGAGCCTGTGCTCCGCAACAAGAGAGGCCGTGACAGTGAGAGGCCCGCGCACCGTGATGAAGAGTGGCCCCCGCTTGCCACAACTAGAGAAAGCCCTAGCACAGAAACGAAGACCCAACATAGCAATCAATCAATCAATTAATCAATAAAAATAAATAAATCTTTAAAAAAAAAAAAAAAAAAAAAAAAAAAAGAATACATTATAAACAGGAAGCATGTTTCTAAAAAGCCTGTATAAATCAAATTTCAACAAATCGAAAGGTATTTTATGGAACAATTTAGTATGAAAGAATTCTACAGTGAATTTTTTTTTTTTAATTCAAGAATTTCTAAAATATTTCATCTCATCTACAAAGTTCTACGGGATAGTATTGCAGAGGAAAGAATTGATGGAAGTGGGGAAATCTTGGGAATAATGGAAAATAAAGATGGTATACAGAAGGAGACAAAACAGCAGAGCGTTGTTTGTGTTTTTCCCCCAGCACTTCAACCTCTCCTGGCCCACAGTCACACAGTGTGGTGCAACTCCAATCCCTGGGTCCCTCGGAAGTGGGCCAGAGCATTTCAATGTGAATGACAAACAGGCTTACTGCTCCACAGGTCCCCTTCTGACCCCCCAAAATCCTTTTAACCCAAATGCATTTAAATTAATGCAGCAAGGCATCCTGGTGTTTCTCAATCATTTTACTTAAACTTAGACAAGTGTATGAGAAAGAATGCATCAGAGAGCAAAATATTATAGAGATCAACAGTGTTTCACAGCCCCCAGCTGTAACTACATGCTGATTCTCCACAAGGGTCAGAGTCTCACCTGGAAACTCCAGGCTGGACTGGTCTGTACTCCTATCGTGAACGCACATGCTGCCACGCAGCCCGCACTTGAGAGATGCATGCAAACACACACCAATTCCCTGGCTCTCCCCACCCTCACAAATCTCCAGGTACAGAAATTTTTGGATGAGCTTCTTGTGCATACTGGGCTGAGAACTACTGTCTTTATTTCCTGTACATCAAAAGGAGGTATACCTTCAGTGCTACAAAACTGTAACACCTTATTAATTTGATGCTGCCCTAAGGACAAGAGGGCTGTCCATAAGTCCATTCTCTAGGTAACTAAAACTTAAAAGTACCAAAATCTACTATGTTGGTTACTTTGGAAGAAATCTTCCTAAAATGAATTATCCTACTTCCTAGCCTTATTATCAAAGTACAGAAGCACCATCTATCTTTTTCAAGGTTATCACCTCAATGACCAAATTTTGTGATAGCTCCATAACACAAAACTGTCTTAGGTGTACGTAGCTAAAAATATTCCCAAAGAGCTCTGCTTTTTTAAATCTATTTTTTCCTGCCATTTTCTTTATTTATTGCCTTGAACAACAAACTCTTTTCCTTACTACAGGCTTACAAAACCAACTACCAAGCCTTCATCAGAACTCCTCTAAAAAAAAGCACATATGCTAAATTTTGCCTTTACTTTAGTCAGGGTTCTAGGTACTTTAAGCTACTGGTTAACTTTCAGATAAGGGAAGTTTTAAGAGTAGGTGATGAAAATTCATGGTGATAAGAGTAAACTGCCTTTCTCCTTAAAAAAAAAAAAAAGTTACATATGCTCATTAAAGAAAACGTATAAAACTTAGAAAAGTGGGAACGTGGAAAATAAGAGTCCCATAAGCCGAACTTGCTTACCTGCTCAATTACAGTTTTCAGCCACCACTGAGGACCCATCAATGTTATAGCTGCAATGATTTTGGCATGCAGGACTCCAAGTGCCCAGTCCTAGGGTAATAAAAATCATTTAACAGATTTTTGTTTGTTTTTAGCAATAAACCCAGCACAGAGGCTATACAATTTTCTTGCATTATTAACTTCAAAACAAAAGTTCTGTTGGATTAGTAACAATTTTACAGAAGAGTAAATACGCTGGAAAATCCAGGGAATTTCTCCCCCAACATCTCAAGTTCAATGTTTCTATCAAAACTCATTCTTGTGTCTTTCCAAAAAAAAAAATCTACATTATTTTCCCAAGAGAACTAAGAAAAATGTTTAATGGAGATCTCAACAAGCAAATAAATAAAATAGTGCCTTGATTTTATTTCATCAAACCGTCCTTGGGCTGTTACTGGTTTGGGCTCCTGAAGGTTCAGAGCGCTTCTAGCCGGATGCATTCGCAGTTCTGCTGAGCTGTTACTAGGACCTCCCCAGTCACACCAAGCTCCTCACCGTGCCTCTGGCCTGCCCACCCTGCTACCCACCAGGCGGCCGAAGGGATCACCACTCCCACTGCCCAAGTAATCTCTTAAAGTGCAAGTCAGATCATTTAAGGAGACCTCCCTGCTTACAACCCTGAACACGGCAAACAAGGTCCTTCATAACCTGTTCTGTTTATCTTAAAAAATATATATACATGTATGTTTTAAAAGTATCAAGTGACATTTGTATCTATTCTTACATTAAACTGAAACCTTTCCAGAGAAGGCCGGAGTCCTCTGTGACCACCAGCCCAAATCCTGATCCCTTCCCAGCAATAACCACTGCTAACATTTGGTATGTACCTTCCACGTTTGTTTCCTTATGCACCGATCTATGTCTATACATGTATGTCCCATAGGAAATATGTAGTATCAGTTTTATATGGATTTTGCTCATACTGTTCTGTTCCGATTTTCTGGTTTGGTTGGTTGGTCTTCCAAAACATCTTCAAATAGGGTGGGAGGCTGATGCATGCACTGAATTCTTGCATAACCTCAAACATCACTCTTCATCCTGACAGACGAATGGCTGAATGACATTTTTTTCTAGGTATAAGAAGGTTGGGTTTTGTCCCTTTTATCTCAGTGGTCTCTAAATGTCCTTCTACCTTATGGTTTCAGTGCTACAAAGTCCACTGCCAGTATGCTTTTTTTTGAAGCTTGTGATTTAATTCAGAAATTTTACCAAGATGTGCCCAAATATGTGTTTTTCTCATCAGTTTTCTTTTCACCAAACCTGATGAGGTCCTTCAACCTACAGATCAGTTCTTTCTTCAATTCAGTTAAAAATGTCTCCTATTTTTGTTTCAATGTTGTCTCTGACTACTTTTGTTTCAGTGTTGCCTCATGTTTTCCAAGACTCTTCCTTTCCCCTCAATTTCCTATTCTTCAGTTTTGCTCTGTGCATCAGTCTTCCGGGCCTCCAATCTAACTAGCCACATCTTGTAATTCATTTACTGAATTTGTCTGAAATCCACGCTATGTAACATCCCGACGATTTCACTCTGTTTTATGGCTGCTGTTGTGCGTGCATGCCCACATACCCCTGTGTTTTTATTCTTCTATTTGGATGCTCACGGCTCTGCAAGCCGTTCTCCGTCACCGGGCACGTGTTCTGATGGTTCTGCCTGGCCTTCCTTTCTGTGGCTGCTGGGCCCCCTTACATAAAACATGTGTTATTTTTCTCTGTTGGCTCAATGTGGTTTGAGGCTCAGATTGAGAATATCCTAAAGGGCTGCAAAAGGATCTTTTAGCCTGTTAGACCTCTGTTTATAGCAAGCCAACAATTCCCAAATAAGAACATGGAGAAAGCCTCCTTGCTTTTTCTCTATCCTTCCAGGCTCACAAGCAGGGAAGATTCAACCCACCAACTCAGCTTTCTCTTGGCCTTTGGGAGTCCAGAAGGCACCAAGTGAGGTTAATGTTCGCCTGAGGAGGTCCACAGATCACTGAGGTTCCAGCTCGTTCAAGATCCACTGCTTTCCAGTCCTTTCCCACAAAAAAAGACATGCCACACTAGCTCCTCTGCTAGAATTAAAGAAGAGCCCAGCCTCCCAGAGGTCTGTAGTCACTTGACGCAGGAAAGGCAAGCAGCTTAGAGTCAGGGATGGACAAAAAGCAAGTTGTTCTCTCAAACTTTGGGATTTTATCCAGAATATTAAGGATACCATGCTGCACACTCTGTTTGCAACTTGTGTTTTTCCCCTACTCAAAAACACGTCTGAGAGCTATCTGTATCAAAACATATAGCAAAACAAAAATACAAACAAGCAAAGAAACACACAGCTCTACTTCCTTCTTTTTAATTGCTGCACTGGATTCAAAAGCAAAGATATCACATTTTATTTAGTCATTCTCTATTGATGGACATCTGGGTTGCTTCTAACTTTTCTGACATGGTAAAAAATTATATAATAGCAGAACAACCCTGTTCATGTCTCCTGCACACATGTAAATGTTTCTTTGCAGGATATTCTGAAAAGTGAAAGCTGATGGGTCATAACATATAAGCACTCTTAAAACTGAATAATTTCAAATAATTCTCCAAGGTCACAATGTTGGGCACCGTCAAGACCACCAGGAACACAAGTGTAAGTGAACAAGCTGCATCAACACTCAATGCAGTGAGGGAGAACAAACAGCATGGGGAAGTTGGAGCCCTCAGTACAAGTGTTAGAAAAGGCTTATTACAGTTTCCTGGCTTGTGTGCGGTGATTTGGGGAGGATTTAAGGAAGCAGGGCTTTGCTCTATTCCAGATGCTATTTAGAAAGTACAGGTAATCTATATTTGGGTATCTTAATAAATCTTATCCAGAAGAAGGGACAGGCTGAGGCTGATCAAACTGTAGTTGGAAACAAAGGAGCAGCCAATCATGTCAGCCAGGGTACTGGCATGTTTGGGCATTTTTGTGGTTTGGTCAATACTCATGTTTTGCCTGCGTTCAGACATGATTATAGAGGGGTCTTGAGTTTGTCTTGATCCATCATGGTCACAGAGTGTGGCCTTGTGTGATGCTGACGTTCCGTCAATTGTTCACATTCAGCAGGAGGCCTAGCTCCTGGACCTCAGGGGCTGTTTTGCTCTTTTTCAGTGCCGCGTACTGCACAACCTCAGGAGGCATATACCATCTGTTTGCCACATCTGCAGTGATCACTTGGGTTACGGTAGCATCTGCCTGACCCCTCCCCTATCAAGTTGTGTTTCCCTTTGAGGTAGCAAGTAATCTGTAAGGTGACAATTTGTCACCATGCAAACAACCACTTCTGCATTGTAGTGGCATCAAAACATGACTGCAAATCCCTCTCCCATGGAGTGGTAGGGGTCTACATCCCCTTCCCTTAAATCCAGGCCAAACTGTGACTTGCTCATACCCAGCAGAACGTAGTGAAGAGCAATGCTGCAGGACTTCTGAGAAGAGGTCATAAAAAGTGATGCAGCGTCTGCCTTATTTCTAAGAAGCCCAAGTGCCTTGAGGCTACCAAGCTGTAAAAAAGCTCAAGTACATCCAGGGGCTCCAGCCAATAGCCCAGATAAGGTGCAACCAATAACCAGCACCAACCCTCACACATGACTGATGACATCTCCAAATGATGCCAGCTAATAAGGCTGTCAAATCACACTCAGCCACTGAGCCTTCCCAGATGAGACCCCAGATAACATGAAACAGACACAAGCCAATATACCCTGTCTTAATATCTGATCCACAGACTCTGTGGACAAAATAAATGGTTGTTTTATGCCAGTAAGCTGGAGCTGCAAGGTAACTTGCTATCGCAGCACAGTAGCTAAAGACCCATCAACTTTCACCTGATGGGTTCAGAATCCACTGACAATCCTTAGAATCAATTATTTTGTTAATTATTGCAAAACAGTAACTTTCCTAATTAATTCTGTTAATTCTTCTACCTTTATTGCTGGCATTATTCTGTGAAAAATTAGCCTTACTTCAATCACTGATGCTATTAGACTACACTGCAATGCAGCTCCTACAGAAAGGCATCATATATGCTTAACCATTTCCCTTTCTTGCTCCCTTTCACTCTGATTCTAATCTATGAGCACACCGGATGAGAGGAGGTCCCCTATATCGTATGCTCTGTCTCACTTCAAGGTCTGCCCACTCGCTCCCTCCTGGAGTACACTTCTTCCTTTCTCACCCACTCCTCTGCACTCTATTATGCTGTCCTAGACATTATCTCCTACAGAAGACCGTACCTGAAGCCCCCTAAGCTGGGTAAATACCTCTCCCACATGATGCTGCACTCCTCGTGCTTGCCCCAATCACAGCACAGTCTACCATCTTTCCCACCAGCCTTTAAGGTCCCTGAGAAGTTCCTACATTAGCCTCATTTCCATCTCAGTTATACAGTACAGGGTTTGGATGTACATTAAAGCATTCAAGTAAATATTTGCTGTTAGATGAAGTTTATGGGGGTTCTTCATCTGGAAAGTAGAGGATAATTTTCACTTCTGAAAAATTCATCATAATCTACTAAAAGGAGATTTTTAAAACAAGGCAGAAAAGCCTTTGAATGACTGAAGTCAATACCTAGCTCTTTCCCCTAATACCTCTTAAAAACTTGAGGTCTATGACATTAACTTCAGGATCTAAGTATGACAGAAAAGTTAAATTTCTTTTTCCATGAGCATTTTAAGGCCTTTGGTGTGACCTGCATAGGTTCCCTCAGAATGCTCTTTTTAATAAGCCTGTGACTTTGTAGGAAAAAATGCTGTAATTTTTCAAAAGGGTAAGTTATTGCTTCAAGTCTCAAAGCCAAAAGGAGCAAGATATCTCACCCTAACTAAAAGTGAAAAGTTCAACACGTTAGTTTGTATCTTTAAATACTGGTGAAGCCTACAGTGACATTTTAAACCTATAAAGCAAGGTATTTTAAAGGTGTTGCATGACCTGCATATTTCAGAAGCTAAAATGCATTATCTAATCGATTTTATAAGAGTTCCTACAATAGAAAAAATTAAGGAGTCTTCCTAAACAAACTGCTTAAAATCACTTTAAACAATTAAGAACTTTTCTGATTCCAAATACATAAAGAAATATCATGAGCAGAAGACACACACTCACCTGCCATGGGTAAAAAAGAGGAGTCTGATCCAAAGGAACCCTCAGGGGGGCAACAATAACCAGCTCAAACAGAAGCCCCAGAAGAAGCGGGACGACTCCAGCCAGCAGCACTGCAACTATCACGGTCTTCATTATCTATCAGGAAATGAAAAGCCTTGTCAGTAGAGACTCTATGACTTTTAAGCCAAGCTCTTTATCTCACGTGGAAATTTACTCTTCTTCTTTGACCTGATGCCTAACAGAACGAATATATACCTTAAACAGCTTATATTTTATGTTACATGTTTAAATGAAATTTGAATGTGTAACTATAAAAACTCAAGCTATAACAAAAACATGAGATTACTATGCATTGTTGCTACAAAATTATAGAAATTGGTTTTATTACATATATTAATCAGGTGGCTTTGCTGTTTTTCTCAGTCTCAGTCTCACGAGTAGGCCTTTGTTTGTCCATGAAAAGCTACTGGTTGTCCCAGGCCCCTGACCCGGTGGTGGTCCACCCACGGCTGACCTGTAACCCCTGAGGTGGACTGGTATAGTTGAAGGGCTCTGCATAACCCCAGTTAAGGTAATTAACCAAGCTGATCAAATTAGCTCCCCTGAGAACAGCTCAGTCCAACAGAACTTACTATGATGACAGAAATGCCCTGTATCTGTGTTGTGCAATATGGTAGCCATTAGCCACAGGGCTGCTCTATTAACACAGCTCTAGAATTTGGACAAAGTGGCAAAATGAAAATAAAGTAGACACAAAGAGAAGAGATACCATGCAAGAGCCACTACGAAATCCTGACAAAGAAATCAGTTTTTAAAGTGGCCTTGATGTCCCTTTTTCTTAAGGTAGCCTCAGTGAGTACATCCATTTCAACAGCAAGAGATTAAAATGGTGTGCATTAAGACGCAGTACCTACTTCTTTACATGGCAATATGATATGGAAGAATATCAAATGAAAAGTGGTACTAGTTAGTTTCTGTATTTTAAATATAGGTAAGTGTCTCACCTTATGGATCACACAGCAATCAAATCCCTCCATTCTTAATATACAATGAATCTCCTATGTTTTTCTTTCAACACTAATATTAAACAGCTATTAAACTTTCAGTGAAATCAAGATATAAATTCAGATACAAAACCAGAGTTGACTATACAAATGAAAAGGCATAAAGCAGTGAGCTAAACATATTTACCAGTCATAGCCAACGTTATGATCAATCAGTAAATTACCACACCTGGACAATCATCTTACAGTGACATTTTTTCCCCACCTTTGTGACAATTAAGTTCTTTATTGAGAGTAATAATTCCCATTACTTACTATACTTTCACACTAGCCAGGACATTCTTGAATAACAATAGACTATAATTAAAGGAATCCCATTTATATGAAAAACACTGACTTAACCCTGAAGTCAAGAGTTTATGTATTAAAAATTTTTTTTTCAATCAGATTTTAGAAAAAATAGCATTATAGGAAATTTCTACTTAAACAAATTGATTCTAAATTCTACAGAATATCTTATTACTCAAGGGTCTTACTGGATCATTTAATAGCATGAGTTTCTTTTAACCCTCAAATACATCTGACTAGGTTTCTCAGAATGAACCAGAAAACTACTGTCTTAAATGAATACTCTTTTCTAATTCAAAAAAATCAACTCTCTTGACCCTATCAACACAGTGAAGAAACAAAAGTGAAAAGATTAAAAGAAATTACTGGAAAAATATTCACTACTCCTGTCAGACAAGATCAGTCTTTATTAGAAAAACCTACCATAAGGGACCACTCCTTAACCTTCTGGAAGATCACTCTGCGTCCCTGTGGCATCCATGCCACCAGCACTGTCACCGCCCTGATGGTTAGCCAGCAAACATAGAGACCACAAGCAGCTGTGTAGAGCTCATGGATTTTGGCAGTCCCCGTCCAAAATGACATTAACCAACGGCCAGCAAATACTGAAAATAGAAAAGCTGATATATGAGACATGCAGTCATGTAAAGAGAACTCTAATCTTGATGTCAATGTCATACTACTAGTATTTTCAAAAATTTCAGTCATTTTAAGTGATTATTAAAAAGACATCACATTTTGATATATCAGTGTCTTTGTAAAAAGCAAACAAACAAAATAAAAACAAAACCCCCCAAATTCAAAAGAATGTAATTATTTGACTAAGATACAACCAGACCACAGTAAGTCACTGGGGATGAGCTCTCCTGTGACATGCATTCTGACTTGCCAGGCCAATTACTTGTTCTTTGGGGACTGAAATGACTTGAGGGGGGTGTTATTTTTATTGTCTGTATCATCAAATGAAATCATTATGCACATAACAGGGCAAAAATGGAAAATTTACTTTCTATTATTTGTGCTGTCAATACTTTTAACATTTAGGAATATTACAAATAATTTAGAGTAACTTTCTTTCAATTGGGTCATTCATTAAGATAGAAAACTAAGTTTATTTTAATCAGAAGTGGGCACATTAACAAAGAATACCACACTAATTTTCTTAGGAAAAAAATTAAGATCTAAATATAATAAAACTTAGGAAACATGTGAAAGTTGTCTAAGGGACTGCCTCACACAAAGAGTTATTACAAATAAACTCCACAATGTACCCACAAAAATCTAACTATCAGGCAAGATCATTTATATAGTAACTTTCTTTACATGGTTACTTATCTTAATAAGGCTGGAGAAAAGAGGAAGACCCCATTTCCGGTGTCTTTTTCTCCTTAATACAGTACTTATCTGTTATCTTTGAATGTCTAAAAGGAGCTAGTGGCTGTGCTGAACGTGTTCCATACATTTTCTCATTAATCCTCCCAACAACCCTGCAAGCAGCAATAGCCTCCACTCTGAAGACTAAGAAACCAAGGCTCAGCAACAGAACCTTGCCCAACCAAGGTCACACAAGGGTGGAGGCTGAAATGTGAACTCATGTCTACATGACAGAGCTCATGCTCTTGACCACTGACCCACATTGCCTCCAGTCAAACTAAACCACCTCAACAGTCACGTTTACAAGCCACAATGCTGATAACGTTACAGACTTCTTTGCAATCTCACAAACAGCTTGGATATGAAGATAACTCATTTTCTGAAGACAAATACATGTAAGTATTTATCTACATGAAATAAACACACGTGCATGTTAAAGATATCAAAATATCACTGATAATTCGGTAAAAATGTCTAGCATTCTATATATACATATTTCTACTCCAAGGTTTTTTGTTGTTCTTTTTTGGTTGGTTTTAAAAAATTTAGGAAAGAAAAAAAAAAAAAAATTTAGGGCTTCCCTGGTGGCGCAGTGGTTGGGAATCCGCCTGCTAATGCAGGGGACATGGGTTCGAGCCCTGGTCCGGGAAGATCCCACATGCCGTGGAGCAACTAAGCCCGTGCACCACAACTACTGGAGCCCGTGCTTTGCAACAAGAGAGGCCACTGCAATTAGCAGCCCGCGCATCGCAACGAAGAGAAGCCCCCCCCCTCGCCACAACCAGAGAAAAGCCTGTGCGCAGCAATGAAGACGCAACGCAGCCAAAAATAAAATAGAAAAAAAGAAAATTTAAAGGCTGCTTTTCATTCCATACTTCACATACTTCTAAAGTGTTTTTGAGAGGTCAGGGTTAGTTTCTAGTTTGCAGTAACTTAATGTTAGCTAAAATGCAGCTACAAGAAAGTAACCTATGGGGAAAACAGCATCCTCACCACCTTAAATGTGTACTATGACAAAAGCATTTCTTTGATTAAACATAACTGCATTCCTTCCTTCCACTAGATGCTGGGACTGGATTAACAGGGAAATACTTACTTAACGATCTTTAATGAAATTAAAGTACTTGTATTGCCAAATTCAAGCACTAAAACTAAGTTTCCTTCTTTTGTTAACTTTTTAATATTTCTGATAAAAACATGAAAATGGAACATAAAAACCACAAATGTAAAGCTGTCCAAAGTTCAAAAACTAAGTTTCTCAACAATATGTTTACTACACTGCACCCAATGGTTAACTAGACTTTGTCATTTTAACAGCTGAGGTCTGAGTAGTGAACTTAAGAGCAAAGTTCTAACGGTCAAAAATCATTGTGCAGAAACAGTGAAAAACAAAACAAAACAACTTTATTTTTACCAGTTTAAGGTGAATCACAACAAATTAGAAAATATTCTTTTTTTTTTTTAAGAAACCTCACTTGAAATTAAATTAACTAGTTGCTCTTCCCCAGCCTTAGCCCTCATGGGAAAACTCAAGTATTTAATACAAATTTGATTTATAAAGTTATACTGAGTTAGTGCTATAATCAAGACACTAACTCAATAACATGTACAGGCTTGATAAGACCTGAAAATTATCTTCCACTTAATGATTATTTAAGTGGCTAACATATCAGTATGATTCAGAATTTTCTGGCTTGCTAGAAACACTAACTAAGGAGGCCGGGGGGGCAGCAAGCTGTTTCTGACACTTTGTCACTGGCTTTGGACTCCACCCCCAATTACCCCTGACCTCTGCAGAAGATGACAAACTACTATATTCATCGACAGCTTCTTACTTGTTAGATGAAGAAACTCTGTTTAGCTGAAATCTAGTGATTAGTATTTATGATCACCAGGTGATAAAGGGAAACAGCCTGGCTTCATAAAGGTCTCCAGCAACAGCATGCAGCGGATTGGAAAGATAATTACACAATGAAGGCAAGCATAATTAACATCAAAACACTGGCTTGAAATAAATGACTTAAGCCACACAGATGACTTTTTGAGAACCCATACTGCAATAAGAAAATGTCCATATAAAATGAGTGACCACAAGTACTTTACTTCCAAAAATGAATCATAAATTATATATTGACTCTGTCCCCCTCTGCTCCAATGAAATGTAGAGCCCTATATAGGACAGTATCCCATATTCAATAAAAACGAGGGGATAACTTCTTCAAGTTTATATGTGATGAAAGATCACATGTCAGCAAGACATACCCTTTTAAAACAAAGCATCTTTTCATGATGTCATTAGCGGAGAGCTAGGATAACCTCATACCTGGTAGAGTAAGGCAGATGAGGCTGGCGATCAGTAAGGTTATACACATGAAGACAATCAAAAAAAATATCTGCAAGGCAAAACACAGCAGTGCATAAACAGGATTCATCTGTGCTCAATGCATTTTATGACATCCCTCAAAGAATCAACACAATTCTCCCAGTAAAAACAATCTGCCTATATTTGTATTTCCAGGATTCCTTCCATTTCACATAAAAAGGAAATTTTCATTTTAGGTAATATTAACTATAATTTTGGCTGAAAGGAAACTGTGCCCACTTTCATATAATCAGATACATCAGCAAGTACCAATATATTTTGAATCAGAGAGCACAAAAATAAAACATGATCAGCTTAAATTTTCCCTATTAATTAAAACTAACAATATTTGCTTATTTTTATCAAATTCTCAAAAACAACTTCTCATGAAAGGAAAGCTTATTTCCTAACAGTGCTATCCAATTAGAACTTTCTGTGATAATGGACATGTCTACTCCCGCACTGCCCGACACAGGAGCCACTGGCACGAGTGGCCACTAAGCACTTGACTTGGGGTCACCGTGAATGAGTAAAGGAATTTTAAATTCTATTTACTTTGAGTGTGTGTGTCGTCTACAAGAAATGTACCTTTTCTTTTTTCAGTTTCATTGAGGTATAAATGACAAATAAAACTGTAACATATTTGAAGTGTTCAATGTGATTTGATATATGTATACACCGTGAAGGGATTCCCACCATCAAGGTAATTAACACATCCATCACCCCACATATTTACAAACTATTTATTTTTAATTAAGTTTAAAAGTAAACAGCCGTTGTAGCTATAGCTGGTGGCTCCTATACTGAGAAGTGCAGATAAAAAGGAAATACACTGAGACAAGAGGGAAGTGGCTACCCTGGACAGAAAGACAGAGTGCTGCTTGCCTCGACCTGACTAAGCCCAAAGGGCAGAGCTCCAGCAGGAAGACTGGAAATCACTGACGACAGCACTCCAAGAGGGGGCTGGAGCCTTGGTCAGCTTTCGCCGCCTGAGAAACCCCTTAGTGATTCTCTCTCTAATGTAGGCCAGAAGTACCTTCTGCTTAGAAAATACCTTTTGTCAGTCCGAAAGCCTCAAGTCTCACAGCTCCACCCCCATCTCTGAGAGCTCCCTCCCCAGCTCTTGCAGCTCGCCTGCACCTCCCACCCCCCACTCCACACATTCACCTCCCTGCAGTTCCATACCTACCATGGCTAACCTGCCTCTTGTCCTGACACAGGCCTGGAATGCCCTTGCCACTTCCCATTTTTTAATCTGCCTGACCCCAAACTTTAAAGACTTAAAGCTATCAACTCCTCCATGAAGCTTCCTGAACAACTTTCAAAAAAGTGTTTTGCGGAGCAAGAAGTGAGCAATCATATGACATGCTACTAATATAGCAAGTGAGGTGAGGACTAACACCTGACCATTGAATTTAACCCCATGAAGGTCACTAGTGACCCCTGACAGGAACAGTTTTGTGGAGTTTGGGGGTAAATCTTGCTGAGCCAGGTACTTCCTTAACCAGTCTGGTCTTCAGTTTTATCAGATGTAAACAAGAGATTACTACTCATACCTTGCAGCACTGGGATTAATACTACAAGGATTAGAGAGAGGAAAACACTAAAATGCCCACTCCACGTCCTGACACACAGGTGAAATGAATCAGGAATGGCAACTCCTATTTGATCTAGGGTCTTCTATCTTGTTCCTTTCCAACAGCAGGGACCAAGAGCACATGGACTCCCGACTCCACGGCTTACATCTAAAATTCGATCAGCTTATCCGACATTTACATATATTATGTGCTGCAGAATGAGAGGCCTGAAATGTGGGTTCTTGTCAGGAGACTGCAAGATGCATCTACACAGAGGACCATATACTAACAGCGCCGATAACAGCAGCAAAACTCCTCAACAGAAGTTGGAAAGCTCGACCCCTGCTAAGTCGGGGCAGCACCTACCCTGAGCGGGAAATGCGGGGGCCGGCGGTAAGGCTGGAAGCCAACAGGCCCGCCCTGCTGGAGGATGGCTTGGTGGGCTGCATGCAGGCCTTCCCCCACCACGGGGAGGGCGTTGTTATTTCGAGCGTGCTGGTTATTGTTAGCTTGTTGGTTTGCACTGTTCTCATTTTCTTCCTGGTCTCCCAACAAATAGGAATGAAGATCCCTGTGTAAAAATTGCATCAGTGAAAATGCTCACCTCAGATCAGAATAAAACAGCAGACGCGAGACTTACTTTCTTGGTAATTATTACTCAGGGGAGAAAATGTACGAGTAGAATCTATGCACAGCACTACTATTATCTCAATCAGCTCTAAATGTTGCTGTGTGCTTTAAATTAGACCTTCCTAAACTTAATTAACATACAAGAATACCCATTCAATCTATTTTATGTTTTCTTCAGCCAGTATCTGAGAAGAAATCAGTAACTGAAAAAAAAAAAAAGTGTGCAATGTCCAAGATACTCTATGTGAAGAATTTTAGGGAAAAAACTATCAACTTCGTTGTTTCTCTGTAGATGACTACTGTGTCTGCTGTGACATGCAGCTCAACTAAAACATCAAGCCACAAATCAGTTAAGGCACAAATGAGATGGGGGAAGGAGGGGGCTCACGGTAGGGCACTGAGCGGTTAGAGAAGGATAAACGTTCAAATACAACCAGATGCATATAGGCATCCCTTGGAGATACTGTGGGTCTAGTTCCAGACCACTGCAATAAAGCGAGTATTGCAGTAAAGCAATCAAGTTTTGTGGTTTCTGAGTGCATACAAGAGTTATGTTTATACTATACTGTCAGTGTGCAGTGGCATTATGTCTTTAAAAACAATGTATATGCCTTAATTTAAAAATACTTTATTGCTAAAAAATGCTAACACTTATCTGACAATGCAGGGTTGCCACAAACCTTCAATTTGTAAAAAATACAGTATCTGTGAAGCACAATAAAAGAAAGTATGCCTATATTTCACATTAAGGTATCTACAGGATGCCACATATTTTCTGAAAAAATGTTTAAACTACCGAGATTAAACTTCTAAATAAGTATATAGTATATGAAGCTTGAAAAAACATAAATGCATCATGCTGACTAAATGACTGAGAAACCAAATCTGAGAAGAGCTCACTTATCAGGCTAGGACTTCTAAAATAAGGGTAACTTGGTTTGTTTTTAATGCACTGAAAAGTATTTTATTTTTACCTGTGTAATGAAATGAAAGAAGCTGGGCCAGCAGCAACCCTCTGTGAGAGGGTAAAAACATGTACACATTTCTCCATAAAAGGATACACAATGATTAGAAAAATAAGAAAAATTTAAAACTTTAATAAGCGTTAAACAATACACCTGCAGATAACACTAAATTTGTCTCTTATTAAAACTAACTTTTCCTGAGTGGGGCATACTTTTTCAGAAAGGTTATTAAACTGACACAAATGACACACGTACGATTCACCTGCCTGTACTTACAGCAAGTATCCAGCAGTAACAGTCCACGCTCGCACCAGTCCCTTCAGCCACTGCCGCGTGTGTCCCTGTTCAAGTAACGCTGGTAAGACAACTTGAAGCAGAAGCAGCTCAAGGGACAGTTCACTCACTGGAGCATCACTGAGAGTTACGAAAAGCCATAATTTACAATGTGAATTCGATTTTCCCTTATAACTGTATCATATTAGACATTTAATGGAATGACAGCAAAACTCCTTGAAGAGTCAAATGAACTCACTGTCTTTATCACCTCATATCCATTCTTCCCTGAAGAACAAGGAACATCCCTCAAACATCACCAAAACTGTTCCCGACAAGGGTTGCCAATGACCTTCGTGTTGTTAAAGTGACGGTCAGGTCTTGGTCCTCACCTCATGTGCTGTATTAGTAGCGTATTACACAACTGGTCGCTCATTGCTCCTCAAAACACTTTCTCCATGAACACCTTTCCAACACCTTTCCAAGGTCGCTGAATGCGACCTCCTGTAGCTTTGTATAGCACCTTTCTGTAAATTTCTATATACTGCTCAGACATATTCTCTAATTCCTAACTTATACATCCAAAGTAACAACTCAACATTTCACAGTACACACATCTTAAATCGATCATGTTCAATATCAAATTCCCACTCTTCCCCTTAAATCCTGCTGTTCCACAATCTTCCTCATCCTAGTAAATGGCAACACCATCCTTCCAGGTGCTCAGGACAGATACTAGATCCTTGACTGCCTTTCTTCACCCCACATTCAAACAAGCCAGAGAATCCTACTGACTGTACCCTAATACCCTGAATCTAACCACTTCTCATGACCTCCACTGCCACTTCCTCCATCTCAGCCACCCTCGCCTCCCACGGGGATCACGGCATTACCCCTAGCTGCCCTCCTGCTCCAGCCCTGGCCATCCCAACCCTGGCTCTTGTCACAGCCTCCAGAGCGATCCCTGTGAAACCTCTGTCAGACCACTCCTCTGCTCAACCTTTCCAAGAACCCCCCAAATCACTCAAGTTAAAGCCAAAGTGCTTACTTACAATGGCTTACAAGGCTCTCTAGGACCTGGCTTTCCATGACCTCTCTGACCTCACAGCCAACTACTTTCCTCCTTCATTTACTGCAGCCAAACTGGTCTCCCTGCTGCTCCTCAATGGACCTCAGGCCACTGCACGTGCCCGCCTCCCCTGCAAGGACACTCTGCCTTCAGGGATTTACACGGCTCACTCCCTCATCCCCTCCTCCTTCAGGGCCTTCCTCACCTGTCACCTCCTCAGGTCCTCACTAGTTACTTCCTTGCTTCATTTTTTTCCCATAGCACTTATGACTCTTTGACATATTATGTATTTTATCTATTTTATTGGCTGTCTCCCCAGCTGAAGTATAAGCTCCACAAGGGCACAGATTTTTCTTGATTCTGTTTTGTTCACTGTTAATCCCTTGTACACAGAAAAGAACCTGTTATATAATGGGCCCTCAATTTTGCCAAATGGAAGAACAGACTAAACACTGCTACAAAAACTTAGCTAAAATTCTAGGTATAAAGAACTACCAAAAAATGGGTCTACTCCAACAATATATAAAGCCAGAAACTGTGCTTCCTGGTTCTCACTGTGACAACCCAAATACATAAGGAGGGAGAACCGACTTTCTCTAGGTAGGGAAAAACTCAGAAAATAAAACCTCGATTTGGATTTTGACGAAAGACAGCAGAAGCATGCCAGGCAAACATGGGGAAGAAGGTCATTCCAAACAGAGAGGGAAAGACCAGGAGCAGCTAGGCATTTATGGGGAGACTCAATGGAGGCTGAGCGTGGCTGGAGAGGAGAATTCAAGTCAGATAATGCTGGACAAGATGCTCGAAAGGCAGTGTGAGATGCTGAGCCTTGGATGTCATTGTAAATGACCCAGATATTATCGTGTACATTATGGAGGAAGAGACAGGTGTGTTAAGGATGGATTCTAAATGGGAAAAAAACAGGAAGGCCTAAACTAAGGTATTAAGTGGTAAATCATGTTGAATTAGATAAGAGACTGTACAGAATTAGAACTGACAAGATTTAAAGACTAATTACAAGTAAATTTGAGGAAGAAATCCAATTTGCCTGGCATATTTAGGTGATGGAAGGGATGAGGCAAATCACTGAAAAAGGGATTATAGGAGGAATGGTGGAGACTAGGTTTCCAGGTTACTTAAGTCTTTAAATAAAAAAAAGATTTTCGGGCTTCCCTGGTGGCGCAGTGGTTGAGAATCTGCCTGCCAATGCAGGGGACACGGGTTCGAGCCCTGGTCTGGGAGGATCCCACATGCCGCGGAGCAACTAGGCCCGTGAGCCACAACTACTGAGCCTGCGCGTCTGGAGCCTGTGCTCCGCGACAAGAGAGGCCGCGACAGTGAGAGGCCCGCGCACCGCGATGAAGAGTGGCCCCTGCTTGCCGCAACTAGAGAAAGTCCTCACACGGAAACGAAGACCCAAAGCAGCCATAAATAAATAAATAAATAAAATTTAAAAAAAAAAAAAAAAAAAAAAAAAGATTTTCCATTTATAAGCCATATAGCCTATTTTAATCTATAATTAGATGTATATCTATGGCTACATTACTTATGATGTGCTTTTCATACAAAGATGATGCTACTAGGTATCTCTCATTAGGAATGTTAAACATTTCAATGCTAAACAAAGGCACACTTCAGTTGCAGAAAAGTCAGTCCTTCTTTGGAACATGGAACTGCTAAACTAACATTTATGTGATTTAGAACATGGCAAAATTTAGTTATCAGATGATTTCTAATGTCTATAAGAAATGAATGTTTTAAATAAATGTACTCTGAATATCAAATCCCTACCAGAGCTAAATTAGTAAAGTTTCTGAATTGCAACAACTTACCTATAGAGCATGACATTGTACGGAAGAAAATTAGGCAGCAGACTCTTAATTATCCGTATAGGCAGCCAAAGCATCAGGAGTACAATGGAGCCGAAGACAATCTGCAGCAAGAAAAAGGGCAGGCGCCACTGCAATCACTGTCAGCCTGAGAGACAGGCAGACTTCTGAACGCGCTCATCCAACACACAATCCAAGGCTACATGCGCCCAGGCCGCTGAGTGCTCTCGTTCAGCACACTATACTTGGCTCACTCTATGCGGAGACTGCATTCCTGGGACAGCTGCTCCTCTCTCTCTCTAGGACACGAAGGCTCAGACAGGAGCCACAAAGGATAATCACTGCATGGTATGTGAAAAGAGAGCTAGAAACTCATAATGAAGGATCAAAATTGCCTGCATCTTAATAAACCACCTGGAACAATAAGACATGACCCATACTAATGGCTACAAAAGTTTCCAAAGGACACACATCATTGCTTTTAGAATTTTATCTTGGAAAAACTTAGACTAGGTAATTTCTTCTTCCAGGCTTCTGTTAAGAGTTTAATTTAGAAGCTATTAACAAGTCTCCATTGCTTCAATGCAAATTAAATGTAATTCAGAGACCCATAATTTGGCAATCAATTATACTACTAAAGAACCAAAAGGCATTTTTGTCTACTAACATTTTATTTTTATCAAAGTAACCAATAAAACAGCTATTTGATAACCAACTTCCACAGGCTTAGATAAACTTAATTCAATCCACTCTACCAGTCCTCCTGACCAAAAAAAAAAAAAAATCTAAAGGGTAGCCCATTTTACTTCAAAAACAATAAAAAAGTATGCTTACCACTGACAAAATAAATCTTCGGAGATGCCTATAAATAGGCAAGTGAATCATTTCTTGTACTGGATTAAAATCTGGATCATTCAAATTCCTTAAAAACCATAAGACACCAGGTCGAAGTACCTGCAAATATATTTTAAATGCTATAAATACTTACCAATGTCTTCAAGCTCTGTATATGAGCTAAAACATTAATAGAGAAATAAGCTCTTAAAATTATTTCGGGGCTTCCCTGGTGGCGGAGTGGTTGAGAATCTGCCTGCCAATGCAGGGGACACGGGTTCGAGCCCTGGTCTGGGAAGATCCCACATGCCGCGGAGCAACTGGGCCCGTGAGCCACAGCTACTGAGCCTGCGCGTCTGGAGCCTGTGCTCCGCAACAAGAGAGGCCGCGATAGTGAGAGGCCCGCGCACCGCGATGAAGAGTGGCCCCCGCTTGCCACAACTGGAGAAAGCCCTCGCACAGAAACGAAGACCCAACACAGCCATAAATAAAATAAATAAATAAAATTTTAAAAAAAAATTATTTTGGCATCTTATAAAATGGGCCCTAGAAAATTCATATAGTTTTCCTGGGAAAAGAAGTTCCTAAATCAGAATCTTTATTAAAACTATCCTGTGTTTGATGTCCTTTGATGCTTTTAATCATTCAGTGGAAAAATTTAAGTACAATTTGTCAAGAAATCTAGATCTCCAAGATGAAAAATAAGTTTTGTTTGTTTGTTTGTTGGTTTTTTGGCCTCGCCACGTGGCAAGAGGGATCTTAGTTCCCTCATCAGGGATCGAACCTATGCCTCCTGCAGTGGCAGCACAGAGTCTTAACCACTGGACCGCCAGGGAAGTCTCGAAAAATAAGTATTTTTATAAAAATTATCACTATATTGTATAATCTGGAAAGGATTAGGTTACAATTTATAAGTGTACTAAACAGAAGATGTGATTTCAGTCTCACACTTCCTGAAAAGAGTTATATTAATTAAAAAACCTTCAGTTTCTCAGTATCTTCATTTTACCATCTACATCTTTTCCCCTTGCTCAGTAGGAATCATCAATCCTAGAGGCTATGGGTAATGGGCAATGAATGGGTCTGGGGATTAGTTCTGGGTGGCTCACACTCACTGAGCCACCCTGTATAAAGCATCTCATCTGCCCAAATTCTATTTCTTCACCTTCCAAACAAAGGGGTTATTATGTGACCTTTAAGGTTCAATCTAACTCTAAAATACTAGGATTCTGTATCAACAAAAAACCACCACACTGATAAAATGAAAACATTCAGTATAAAATACTTAATCACTGAACAATACAATTTAGAGGTCAGGTATAATTACAATTTAAAAAACACATTATTAATGTAGTCTCAATCACTAATTTCAAAACAAGGATATAAGCTTTGTTTGCAAACAGAATTTACTGAACTTATACTATATGATTCAGGAGAATATTCTGGCCCCCAGGCTCATCCCCAACTCCTCAAATCTCTCAAAGAGCAAAGTAACCAAGAACTGCATTAAGCCTTTGTGCTTCTGTATTCCATTCACACTGGATTAGTCGTCAGCCTGCTCCTTTAGGCCCTGCACATCTCCATCACCACTCTCAATGGAGTAAGCTGCCTTGTTCCATGGCTGTATCCCTTCCCAGGATGCAAAAATCAAGGACAGTGGAGATTGTGTCTCTGTTTCTCACTATCACCCCAGCATACAGCACAGTGTTTGGCATAGAGTGAGCATGCAGTACTATTTGGGGAAAGAATGCACAGAGGAAAGTACACTTATCAGAATTACTCAAGTTTTATACTTCATTTTGCACCAGATGACTAAGCATGAGATGTATACTAGTCAAATACTGACCCTGTTTTCACTGCCCCCAAATCAGTAAGGACTATATTCTGAAAACAGGATTAGTAAAAGTACCCATCTGGTGAGTGAACCAGAATCATAAAGGACCCTCACTATAATTCTATACTTTAGGTGTCTGCTTCAAGACCATTTTACATATTTGATCCTGCAAAACCATACCCTTTGGGTATTTACAGCATTAAATGTCCCTGAATGAAGTCCAAGACAGGCTCACATCACATAAAGTTCCAAGAATAAGTATTTGAGGATGGTGAAAATATATACCAAGTAAAACAAGTGTTTTTATTTAATTTTTATCCCTCAGTCTATTCATCTTTCAAACTCAAAACTAATTAGACAGAAGTAATAAAACTTGTCAATTTTTGAGACAAATTACTAAAAAACATTTTAAAGCAATTGAGCCAAACTAGGCTATTAGCTGTTCCCTCTTAGAATAAAATAACAGAGAAAATGATTTAGCTAGGAAATCATCATAGCCTTTAAGGCATGACTTGTGCTTAAGGCAAAAGTCCTTTTCATAAATGTACAGTGTTGCAACTTCCCTGTAGAACTTACCTCTCTCAGTAACAGAATGAAGGAGGCAAAGTAGAACACATATACCATTCCCACCAGCCAATGCAGAAACATGGTAGTACCTGGAGCCGACTGAAAGCTCAGTTCTCGATCTTTCAGAGTAGCATCAAACATTTCCTAAATCAAAACAGTACACGTGAGAGACTGCTTACATCTGCTGAATTAATATCTTCATATTCTAGGAAGTGAATGAATCACTATGCATGTAGGTTCTGATGTTTCTAGAATTACAGTTCTCTTAAAGCCATTTCATGGTATCACAGAAATACAAATGATATAGGTTGGATACCATTTCAAAGATGTATATGACACTTCAGAAATTTTACAGAGGCAATACTGATAAACCAGTTGGTGAATAAGAACTTTACCAATATTGCTATTGTGAAAGAACCATTTTTGGTTAACATAATACTTTCCTTTCTTGGTTACAGGTCTGAATTCATGACAAGTTTTAATAGAAAGGTATGGGAGAAAATGTTATCTCAGAACCAAAGGCAGCTTTTCTACATTCAAATTTTTTTGAAAAGTAAAAAACTGGACTTCCCTGGTGGCACAGTGGTTAAGAATCCGCCTGCCAATGCAGGGGACACAGGTTCGATCCCTGGTCTGGGAAGATCCCACATGCCACGGAGTAACTAAACCCGTGCGCCGCAACCAAGGACGGAGCCTGCGCTCTGCAACTACTGAGCCCGCGTGCCACAACTACTGAAGCCCACGGGCCTAGAGCCCGTGCTGCGCAACAAGAGAAGCCACCACAATGAGAAACCCGTGCACCACAACCAAGAGTAGCATCACTCTCTGCAACGAGAGAAAAGCCCACACGCAGCAATGAAGACCCAATGCAGCCAAAAATAAATAAATAAAATAAATAAATTAAAAAAGAAAAGAAAAAACTGATGATCACTGACAGTCATTAAAGATTTTAATCAAGACTGAACACCATAGTTAAAACAAATGGTTAGGTTGAATTAATTACTACAAAGGCAGTCTTCTTTTCAGATTACTCTTTTTCAGTTTTTTTTGCACCGCATGGTGCTGCCTGCGGGAGTTCCCCGACCAAGGACTGAACTCAGGCCACAACAGTGAAAGCACCCAGTCCTAACCAGTAGACCACCAGGACCTCCCTCGAATTACTCTTTTTATACACAACGTCTTGGCATCTTCATAAAACTCAAAAAAGTTAAACGAGGAAGAGAACTCTCCACTGGTTATCAGGAAGGTTCCAGTCAAAATACTCTAACATCAGAAATGTGCACAGAGCCTCACAAAAATCAGGTACTCAGGAAAAATTTGCAACATTAAGACTCTACAATGATACATTCTCAGAAAAAACAAACTATTATCAAATATTGACTTTACATTAAAGGAACCCACCCTAAAGACCACTTTTTAAAAAGCCTTTAAATTATTAGACTGTATGACAATGAATAATAAACTCACCAGGGAACAGATATCCAGCCACCAGCCGCAAATGAGAGGGAACACTCCAATTTCTACCACCACTAACAAAGAGACCTTAAGTAAAAACAAAGGTCATCAATATCACCCAAATGGGGAGAAATCGTTTCCAGTCTTAAGTTATAACAGGAATTACCTTCACAACAATATAGCAGACTCCCAGCAAGCGACGAGACCTATGAAATTTAACAAGAGTTGCCAAGCCCTACAGCATGTAGTCAAGGAAAACCTGAACATTTAAAGAAAGATACAGAAAAACAACAAGGTCCTACTGTATATAGCACAGAGAAACATATTCAATATCCTATGATAAACCATAATGGAAAAGAATATTAAAAAAAGAATGTATATATATGTATAACTGAATCACTCTGCTGTACAGCAGAAATGAACACAACATTGTAAATCAACTATACTTCAATAAAAAATTTTTTTTAATTAAAAAAAGATACAGTGAAACAGGTAACTATTTAGGTAACAGTTAATATTATTTGACAGACAGAACTTATTTATTCCATATTTTTTCAGCTCTCATCCTCACTACAAATACCTACAACTTCTACTAAAAGGACAAGTGGAGAGAAATAGTTTTGTCATTAATAAGAACAACCTTTGGGTAAGCATAATAACATTACTGAACACTAAGTTGGTTCATTAAAGGATACATGACAAATTATCAGTGTTATTGCTAGAAGTATATACCCAACTATGGTCGTGATTAGGCCTTCAAAATGGGACGCTTGGACCTAGAAATAAGAAAATAAATAAACAAAATGTAATTTCACCACATGGCCTACACCCCAGTTTATTAAACAATCCAAGTAGACTAAATGTGAACTATCTCAGGAATTTGTAACTAAAAAACAACTATAAAATCGCCTCTGGATGACACCTCTGCAAACCAGATTCTCCCATGGACTGCTATTTATTACGAAAAGATGAGGAATAATTAAAGAATAACACTTTACTCAAGCAGACAAAATAATAAGAGTAGAGTGAATTAAATTTTACAAAAATAAGAAAAAAGTTGTAATCGTCTGCACTCCAGTCCATTCTGAAGTGGACCTGCTAAAGGCTGAGCGCTGAGAACAGCAGCACAGTGTCCAAGCCGTCCTCTGGCCAGGTACATCTTAGCCACCCTATCTCCTAACCACAATGTTTCAGGTTCCCTTGCTCGCCAAATCTGTTTCATTATCAACTTACAAAGAGTTAAGAGTTTGGATAGTGACATATACTGCCCAAGATACCATCACCTTTTGGTTCCTGAATTTCAGGTAGCAAGTGGTGATAGTTTACAAAGTCAAAATTTATCAAAGCATTTATCTGAACTGCCCAAGTTCTTGCATTCAACTAGTGAGAATTTGGAGACCTGTATTCAATATCAGAACATGTCTCTTTGCCATTTCAGAAACTTCAGAATGTGATCTCTCAGGATTCACATATACAAATTGCCCAGAATATTCCAGCTATGTCAGCTTTTCTTAAAAGACTAAATCTTTCTGGGGACCCCCCAAAATAGTAGTAGTTGTCCATCCAAATATTTATCTAATTCTGAAAAACAGCAAAAAAATGTCAAAATTAAAGCAAATTTCTTTAGAAAGTACCACAGTCCATCATTCCAACACAGATCAACATTTTAAAAAACTGATTAATATATCATTACCTTTCTGAATTCACTATGGGGCAACTAGGGAAAAGGGAGAGAAAGGAGCACACAGGCTAACGGAGCAGGTCAAAAATCAGCCTGTAAGAAAACTTTCCCACAGTATGTCTCTGGCCTGCCCAACGGGAAGGAAGACAGTGCATCATGGGGCTCACAGAACATCTTCCACAGCTGGCAACATGTCCTACTACGTCTTAGGCCACTTCTGGCTTAGAAGAGGTGAACGAGATGGTGTTGGAAAACTATTCCTTCGTATAAGGCAGACTGAGAAATGAAGTAACTCTTTACAATATTATTACTTAGTCAACATATATCAAATTTGGGGTAATTAATAAAATTAAGTTTGCAAAAGTATCATACTCACGTGTTCTTCAAATCCCAAACCAACAAGGGAGAAGTGGCCAATGTGGTAAGGGCAAAATGCTAAAAGGGGGGGAAAACTCAATGAAAACTTCAAAATCAAAACAATGAGCAGTCCTACTACCAACCCCACTAAAAGGAACAAAGGCTTCTTGGAGAAATGGAAGATCCCAGAACCAAAAATGTACTGTCTGTGACATTCTCTACAACCAGAGAACAAAAAAGTTACCAAGCTCCTAATACACTCATGGTGAAAGGACACAAGAACTATTGTGAAAACAGACTCACAGGCCTGTGAGAAGAGAAGACGATATGAGCATCCAAAAAAAAACAAAACCAAAACTGATGAAAACACACTGAATACATACAGTGAAGATGATATGAGCATCCAAAAAACAAAAAAAGCCAAAACTGATGAAAACACACTGAATACATACAAATTCATGAGTTCATAATACTCAAAAAAGGGAAAGCCAGAAACAAAAACCACAAAAGGAAAAGAGCAACATAATAGAAAACACTTATCACTAAGGGAAGTAGTTATAACATCAATTCCTTATCCTGAAAACTAATAATTAAAGGAAAAGAACTGCACATCTGTCCTGCTTCTTCCAAACAAACAAATTCAGGTTAACTAAATAGTTCTAGCTGATAAGATCAAGCTCTTCTTTACAGAAAAGCCAGCCAATAAATGCATAAAAATGACAGAATTTGAAAATCACCATTCTGTAATGCCTAATAAAAATAAATTAATTCAGGCAAGTATCAATGGATAATAAACATATTTGGTAAAATGTTGATGGAACACTAGATATTTGCATAATACTAAAATACCACCTCCCACAGATTACTTTCTGATGTTTAAAGGAAAAATGAAACCTAACAATAGAGGCTTCAAGATACTATCACTTGAACCACAGACAAAGGTGGATAACCAGACATCATGTACCTCCTGATATGTCATAGTAATAGGCATAGCATGACCAGTGAAAATTTTGTCCCAGAACTACTGAACCTGAATCTAATCAGGCCTCAGATTTAACTTCCAGTTTAAAGGAAATATGGAGACAAAGGAACGAGGTAGCAGAATCAACAGGAAGTCATCGGAAGATAGTAGAAAGTGAGACATGTAGAAGACAGCTGACCTAGTGTCATCAACAAATCAATGGCAAAATAGGGTGGGGGTAGATGAGGGGAGCAAATAAAAAATATTCTAGATCAGAAAAACTTAAGATTTAACAACCAAAAGTAACAGTAAACTACCGGGTGTAAGACAGGCTCACGGATGTACTGTACAACAAGGGGAATACAACCAATATTTTGTAATAACTGTAAATGGAAAGTAACCTTTAAAAATTGTAAAACAATAAAAAAATTTTTTTAATTACTGTAGGTTTAAAAAAATTTCAATATCTGGGTAAGGTAAACCTCCCTCAATATACTTCTTTCAAAATCTCCTTGACTATTCTCAGCTATGTCTTAAAAATAGATGAACTTTAGCGCAATTTAATGAATTTTTTTTTGTCCAAAACTGAAAAAAAAAGGTAACAGGTAGACCTTATTTGAATTCTCATTCAAATAAAGCAACTATAAAATGATATTTAAGGAGACAATCTAAAATTTTTAATATGATCTATTATTAGGTAATATTAAATTCTGGTAATTTTGTAAAGTGTGATGATATTCTGGTTAAATAAGAAAATAGCCTTAAGACAGGAATAAAGACGCAGATGTAGAGAATAGACTTGAGGACACAGGGAGGGGGAAGGGTAAGCTGGAACGAAGTGAGAGAGTGGCATGGACATAAATACACTACCAAATGTAAAACAGATAGCTAGTGGGAAGCAGCCACATAGCACAGGGAGATCAGCTCGGTGCTTTGTGACCACCTAGAGGGGTGGGATAGGGAGGGTGGGAGGCAGACGCAAGAGGGAGGGGATATGGGGATATATGTATATGTATAGCTGATTCACTTTGTTATACAGCAGAAACTAACACAGCAATGTAAACCAATTATACTCCAATAAAGATGTTTTTAAAAAAAAGAAAATAGCCTTAAAATTTTCATATTAAGAATTTTGATAGTCTCTTTTCCTCAAGTCTTTCTTGCCATGTTAATATAACTGTAATTCATTCTCAGTAATAAAATTTAATTATCTTTTTTTTATGGCAAAAATAATTGAACAGTATAGATTATTAGGAAAGGGGAGAGGGAGACTCAATCATAAAGACAAAAGTCAGAGTGAATCTATAGGGATCTGGCTGCCAAACCTTTTTGACCAAGTATTAGTAAGTAGAAATTTTAACAGGTATTCCCAATACACTTAAATTTCTTTATAAATTACACACATATACTATTTTATTAATATATTATGTGTATTATAAAGCACAAGAAAATTTTAAAGCGTGCGAAATAACTATATGCAGAATTTTTCCTATTTTATTCTCACACCCAACTCTGAGGACAACTCAAGCAGGCCCCTGGGAAAGGCAAACTTTCAAATTTCAACTCTATTTATATATATAAATATTAACCTAAAGCACCAATTTTAACAATCAATTTCTACCCCATTACGCAGAAACTACTAGATAGGTACCCTGAAATTAAGATCAGTTTCTTAGGACTGTTCCCTTCTACTGAGACAGCGGCACTGCAAGGTTTTATTTCTGCAAAGTATATAATACATGACCACAAAGGTCCAAAAATGCCAGTGGGAACTGCAGTAAAGCAACCCAAGTCAGAAAGAAACAAGAGTGTTGCTTAATCACAATGACTATGCTCATCGAAAAGGAAAAGCATATTCCTAAATAGAGGAAAACTTCTTGTTTCATTTCAAAAGATCTTAAGTATAATGTGTATACTAAGACAAAAAAAATTTTTTTCACAATATAAGCTTAGGAAGTTGGATTAGAAAAACATTTACTTAGTTGAGATTTGCTTTATATAAACAAGAGTTCTTATTTCTATAATTCATGCTTTAAAGGTGACTTGTTCCTTTAAACATTAATTTAGCACTAAGCTTTTCTTGCAAGAACAAAGACTAAAGTCTATATAGATTTTTTCCTCTCAAAGAAAATTTGGTCAAGATCAAAAGAGTTTCACACTCTCTATATATCAATTATTTTACATAATGAGAAATAAATGCAGAATAATCTGCAGACACATTTTCACCCCCATATGCAAGGGAAAACAACAAAGAATGGGCTTCCTGTTAATTTGCACCATCTTAAATATCTACTAAAAATTAAGAATGAATGGAACTTTTAAAAGATACTATGTTTCGGGCTTCCCTGGTGGCGCAGTGGTTGAGAGTCTGCCTGCTAATGCAGGGGACACGGGTTCGAGCCCTGGCCTGGGAAGATCCCACATGCCGCAGAGCGGCTGGGCCCGTGAGCCACAACTGCTGAGCCTGCGCGTCTGGAGCCTGTGCTCCGCAAGGAGAGAGGCCCGCGCATCGCGATGAAGAGTGGCCCCCGCTTGCCACAACTGGAGAAAGCCCTCGCACAGAAACGAAGACCCAACACAGCCAAAATCAATCAATCAATCAATCAATCAAACATACGCATCTGATTCAAGATCCTCATTAAAAAAAAAAAAAAAAAAAAAAAAGATACTATGTTTCAACAAGATACAGATAAATTTCTTTTGCTTTTTTACAGATAATATTCAGAAAACAATTTTTTTGTCTCATCCTTGATCTACTTATTCAGTGTCTTTTTTGACCATATGGCTTCCTATTGAAGACAACCGTTTCCTGATGAAAACACTGCTTTCTAGTCCCTAACACAGAGCAAATAACTTGGAATTTAGTGGAAGAAACTTGGAAAATATTCCTCCTTCTTAGGAGTAACTCATATGCACTAAGGAAGGAATTTCTCAAAGATATTCCCTATACAGAGATCTGCAGCCTGAGGTCTCCCTATGAGACACCAATAGTACAGTCTAACAATAACCCAATTCTATCAGACTCCACCTTGAGGAACTGAATTCTAAAACCTTGGTTTACTCAACTGTTTCCCTTACCTTTCCCCAAAGCAGAAAAACCTGTCAGCTATATCTCAACCCTGCCTTCCTTACTCTCATGACTCCCAATGGGAGGGACTCTTAGTGTTGTCACAGAATCCGCATAGCTACAGTTGTTAAAAGTGTTTGGAAGTAAACTTTGCTGGAATCTGGTTCTGAAGGGAATTACACTTTCCTCAAGCCTATATCCATCTCTGCGACAGATCCCGAGCCAAGGTTTCTTTCTGGTAAGGCCTTGGTCAGGATTTTAACAGATGAAAACAAGATCTTCTGCCATAGGGAAGAACACACAGATAATCAGCACAAAATTAATTCCAGATGTGGAATATTATAAATCCTCAAGTCAGTCTAAAACTGGCTTCTACAAAGAGAGACAGAAGTGCCCAACAGAAGCAAAGCTGGTAAATAACTGTAGTCAATGTTGCTTAGGAAAGAAAGTAACTGTATACCTGGGGTCTTCCTATACCAGATGACTGTCTAAAACTGTTTCATATATTCCTAAGTTTAAAAACAAAACAAAACTTGTAACAAGACTCCTAGAAAATTAAACTCCTACCATAATACCATAAATAAAAGCATAAACGCCACTTACCAAAAACAAGAATGAACAGTGTGTTTAAAGACACCACCCAGAAGACATGTTCCTAAAGGAAAAGAGCATTAATAAAACATATTCATATCCTTTTTGATTTATGTTTAATCCATTTATTTAGTCAGAAGACTGAAATTTTTACTATAATTTTGAGATTTTGTTCAGAAATTATGTGTAACTTTTCATTTTTCATTAGATAGCTCATAAAACTAAACCTAATGAAACTTAAAGTTCATAATGTCTACATGAAAAAAAAATCAAAGAAATCAATCCATAAACATTTCCTCTTCAGAAATTAATAATCTACCACAAACTACACAGATTCTCATAAATAATCGCCAGGTTTCATTTAAGTCATATGACACTAAAAAATTCTAAATAAAGAAAAATTTGAAAACCACATTATTTCTGAACAACGTATCAATGTAAACTGCACAGCACTTCTTTCAGTGTCCAGTGTGTTCTCCTGCCTTCTTTAAGGTCACTTGATCTTCCCTGGTCCCTTCTGTCCCCATGGCTTTCTTTGTTCAAGTCTCAGAATATGCGCTCTCACCTGGCCACTGACACACTCCACGCTTATGTACTAACCGTGTCCAAGATGAGGCCCACCCATTCCGCCGCGTGTGCTCAGTCACGCACCACGCTGACGATCGGGACACCCAAGCCCGTTTGCCCAGGCCCACTACGTCCCCCCACCATCAAGTTAAATGATCCTTCCAAGGGGGCCATGGAGAGATTTTCACGAATCTTAACATGGTAAGATTTTCTTTTTAGAAAGATGATTCTAATCAGTTCCCAACTTGCCACAAATCCAAGTGGCAAGAGGACGATAAGTTTGTTTAAGAGAGGACTACTACTGTACATTCCTACTTAGCATGTGGGCTCATATCACTTGAATGTTTCAGCTTCTCTGCCTTCAGGGCTCCCAAACTGTCCTTATCCTCAACATCTTTTGTGCCTCAACCTCTAGTTATCTTCTATAAGAACTCCCGGCTGACAACTCCCCTCTGCTAAGAAGGCCTGACTAAGCCCTCTTCTATGCCTCTCGTGTCCTATACACACCATTTGTCAGAGTCTTTACCTAAAGTTCCTTGTTTACATGTTCATTTCTCTCTACTAAACTATAAAGAGTCTGAGAACAGGTACCCTATTTCATTCATTTCTGAATCATCCAATAACTATCACAGCTGGCACATGGTACATATTAAATAATTTTCAACAAATGCATGAAGTCGTCCTCTGGTTTTTTTCTAAAAATTAGAATGGACTTGAGTTAACACCACTGCCTCAACGACTTCTATCACTCATCTATGAGGGACTGATAAAGTAAAGGACAGAAATGAGTATATAGCCACATAATACCTTCTATACTGACCATACTCAAGCCTTGAATAGGAGCTCACTAATATCACCTTCTTACTAATCTGTGAATTATCATCAGATACATTCCTCAAAATCCTCACACTACTAACCTCAACTTCCTATTCTGGCCTTGAAGAGGAAGCCAACACTGTGGACAGCAGAGGAGACAGATGGAAATTATCTGACTCTTCAATGACATTGCTGAGCCCCTGGATCAAGCACACCTGAAGCCCATCCTTCCTCTGGACTTCCTCCTGTGTTATTGGTTTGGTCGGCTGGGGTTTGGCTACCTGTCACCAGTTCAGGCATTAAACACTGCAAGGTGGGACTTTTTTTTAAATCATTTTTTAAAATTTTTTATTATTTATTTTATTTATTTATTTTTGGCTGCATTGGGTCTTCTTTGCTGTGTGAGGGCTTTCTCTAGTTGTGGCAAGCGGGGGCTACTCTTCGTTGCGGTGTGTAGGCTTCTCTTGTTGCAGAGCATGGGCTCTAGGCGTGCAGGCTTCAGTAGTTGTGGCACACGGGCTCAGTAGTTGTGGCTCATGGACTCTAGAATGCAGGCTCAGTAGTTGTGGCACACGGGCTTAGCTGCTCCACGGCATGTGAGATCTTCCCGGACCAGGGATTGAACCTGTGTCCCCTGCAATGGCAGGTGGATTCTTAACCACGGTGCCACCAGGGAAGTCCCACAAGGTGGGACTTCAAAAGAAGGCCAAGTATTCTTAACTACCATCAACTATGAATTTCATTTTCTAAAAATCAAATATGTTTAATAATTTCCTTTGTAAATAATATTACTTTTATGCTTTGCCAGTTATTTTTAATGCACAAAACAGACTTTCTTCAACATATCAAGTCATCAAAAATCACAGGGCATTTTGACCTTTAATATAAAAAGCCAGAACATATTGTAAATCTGAAATCACTGAATCACTAAGACAAATAATTAAGTCGCAATTCTGTTATTAAAAAAGATTAGCTTGGACTTCCCTGGTGGCGCAGTGGTTAAGAATCTGCCTGCCAATGCAGGGGACACAGGTTTGAGCCCTGGTCCGGGAAGATCCCACATGCCGCAGAGCGACTAAGCCCGTGCACTGCTACTGAGCCTGCGCTCTAGAGCCCGCGTGCCACAACTACTGAAGCCCTCATGCCTAGACCCCATGCTCCGCAACCAGAGAAGCCACCGCAGTGAGCAGCCCACACACTGCAACGAAGAGCAGCCCCTGCTCGTTGCAACTAGAGAAAGCCCACGCACAGCAATGAAGATCCAACGCAGCCAAAAATAAATAAAAAATATATTAAAAAAAAATTAGCTTTACTTACTAGAAAAACGAGTGATCCATCAAGTCCTAGCATCTAAAATAAATAATATGCATTAATTCAAGATGCAACAGGATTTTTTATTCTATTTATGAAAAAAGGTCATTTTCCTTTCAGTATTTTTAAACATAATATTTACCCACTACTTTCCAATACAGCCTATCATTTTCAGAGAAGGAAAAACTTCTGTTCATGGGAGTTTTATATTTTGGATCTTCTTTTAATCCAAATCATGATTATAAAGGTAAAATTTTCCATCTTGGGTTTCAACTCATTAGATATGGAGCCAGTCAAGATTTCACGATACAACAGTATTACTTTGTCAACTGAAGCATCAGAATAATACTTAAATTTAAATTGTTACTTCATTTTCAAAAGTCCACAATTTCAAGTTAAAGATTTTGTAAGTGGAGCAAGGTTTGTATTAAAGGCCAGAAGATAGAAAAAGGTATCAACAGACCTTTATCATAATATTTTTAATATTTTCATCACAAATTATACATTACTTAATTTTCCCTTTTATCATAATATTTTTAATATTTTCATCACAAATTATACATTACTTAATTTTCCCTAGAAATTAAAGTTCTGGTAATTGTTTTCACTAAATGTAACTGGAAAATTAGTGTATACATCTAAATATGGCCAACTTTAAGATATGTTAGGATTAAAACACTAGGATACTTGATAGAAAGAAGTCTTACTCACTCTTTCCCATGTAAGCTCTTCTGCAGCTCGGTCCCACTCTAAAGCATTCCAGTTCATGTCGTCTGGAAATATAATTGTAGTTTAAAGATTACTGATAGAACTTAATTATAAATAATAAATATACTCTTTTAATTTGGTGTTTTATAACTGTTGTTGAGAAGGTAAACCACTTATAAGTTTTCCAAACTGAGTATTTGCTTATTAGGCAATTTTTAAAAAACATAAATAAATACAACATACAAAATAAGATGATTCTAGATTGTGGTAAGTGCTAGAAAGGAAATAAGCAGGGTTACGTGAAACAGAGGAATTCCACAGCTCTGAATCAAGAATGAATACGGTGGATTTGAGAAAAGCGAAGAAGCCAGGGGACCAGAATTCTCTGGGTGAGGAGGAGGGTGGCAGAAGATGCAGTATGACAGACAGACAGGGGTCAGATCATACAAGAGGAATGTGAAGCCGAATTTTATTTTGTTCTTTAACACAATGGGGAAATCACTGACAGATCTGAAGGGCAGAGAGCAGTACAAACACTAATACAGTGGAGCAAGAATGGAAGAAGGAAGACCAGGCAGGACCTACTGCATTAGACAAACAGAAGGAAACAAGGGCCAGCACTAGGGTACAGGAGCCGCGTTCTCAGAGCCTTTGAACATATACCCACCTCTCCCTGCAAAGGCCCCTTGCTCCCATTACACAACTGGCTTCTCCTCATCCTTCACGTCTCAGCTCGAGTATCACTGAATCTGAGCTACCTGGGGAACCTTATTTAATATAGGTCTCTCCTCAGTAGCACCCTCAGAGCAACGTGCACATGTACCACAATGTGTCATAACAAACTTGTTCACTTGGATATTTCTGCTTCGTCACTAGACCAGAAACTCCATGAAGGCAGGGACCTGGTGTTTGAGTGCCTGGCACACAAGAAACACTCAGGTATCAGCAGTGGTAAGTGGACCCAGAGACAGCGCAGCGCTTGACAGGAAAACTCTGGGGCCAGAGGAAAGAAAAGAAGGTGGTGACCTACTGACAGCTGACTGGCAGGCTGGTCTCAGAAGTTCTTTACCCCTCTGGAGTTATACCGCCAGAAAATGAGAAACTGGTTTCTTTGGGTGCTATCTGGCCTGCAGAGTACACTTCAACAATTCTTCTTTGATAATAAAAGTTGCACTGACTCAATAAAAATGGCAAAGGAATAAGATAAAACTGTATCAAGTTCCATTTTAAAAAAACATGATCTATTCTAACTTACACATAATTTCTTCCTATCCATCCTATAAAAAGTCCTGTGTAAAGCAGAATTTTATTTTACTTTTATCTCATCTAATCTTATTTTATTTTATGGCCGCACCGCGTGGCACTGTGGGATCTCAGTTCCCCAAACAGGGATTGAACCCGTGCCCCCTGCAGTGGAAGCTCGGAGTCTTAACCACTGGACAGCCAGGGAAGTCCCTAAAGTACAACTGTAAAACACAAAATGTGCCCTGCTTCATAGAAAAAAAAAGTATGCATATGTATATCCATAAATGTAAGTCTGCCAAAATAAAGTAAAAGCAGGTTAGAAATAGAACTTCAAACCCATTAAATTTTGAAAACCCCCGTCCTCCCCAAGGTGAGCTGGGAGTGGACTCATGGTCACGGAGGAAGGGTGAGCACAGGCCGGCGGCCATTACCCTGCGCCCCATTGTTGGCATCAGCTGCATCTTCCCCGCCCGCGTCATCTTCCTCCTCATTCTCCTCCTCCTCCTCTTCTGCCTGGTCATCCTGGGCTGCAGGGTTTTCCCCCACCACTGCGTTCTCAGCTGGTGGGTTAGCAGGCTGGTCGGGGGCAACATTTTCAGCACCATTTCCTCCTGCTGGAGCCTAAAATGACAGAGGAGACCAGAAATTTGGCTAACTTGTCTCAGTTTTGCTCTATTTTCAAATAGCACCCTCCCTTCTAAAAAAAACAAAACCAGAAAACAGACACAAACTCCATTAAAATTCCAAAAACAACCCACCTCTCAAGGGCATTTCTTCTAAATGTATCTGAATTTGGATCAACTTGGTATATAAGAACATAAACTCATTTAAGTGTATATATTCATTCAATATAATTTAGAGATTAACATTTCACAAAGCATTACAGAAAACAGGTTAATAAATCTGGCAATCTTGAATATATCATTCCATAATCCTTCTTTATAAGGCATCTCTTATCTTTACTGACCACTTCAGGGATGAAAATATATTTATGTATCTGTTTACACACATACTGATATATAACTTAATTCTCAGTTATCAGTTCACACTTGAGGAAAGGTTTCTCATTTCTGCTGAGGAGGGTAAGCCTGTCCATATGAACTTTATCAGTTTCCACAAGCACGCTTCTCTGGCTGTTCCTGAATTCTGCTACCCACCAAATGC
Organism: Balaenoptera acutorostrata; assembly: GCF_949987535.1. Lineage (NCBI taxonomy): Eukaryota > Metazoa > Chordata > Mammalia > Artiodactyla > Balaenopteridae > Balaenoptera > Balaenoptera acutorostrata. The sequence goes on along the minus strand of NC_080065.1, from coordinate 11,846,568 downwards.
AAAGATCTAGTTGTAGTTAATTAAAACACTGAACTCCTATGGAGTTAATGAAGATTCTAAAAGAACTGTATTAAAATGCTTCAAAATATGAGGTACGATGATGAAAGTATTAACACTAGGTTAAAAACAGCGCCCTTGCTTAATAGTCCCATTTTTCATACGTGTGGTTTTCAAAGGAGAAGTTGTACTCTTAATTCTGTAGAAAAAAGGGTATGGCAGAATTTGATGAAATCAATCTTCACACTAAAAAAAGCCAAAGGGCCTTAAATGAAAAATTAAGTCGTTAAGTATCGTTAAGTATTACTTTGAGTTAATTTTATAGTCAATTTTTTCATTATAAAATTTTACAAAGGGCAAATTGTTTTTGTATTGTAAGTAGCCAGTTTTTTTTTTTACATTTTCAGCCCTATAATTTCTCAGTAAACAAGATACTAAAAATCATTTATCATATCTTCCTCTTCTTAATGCCTCTAGCAGACGCTCTTGTATCTAAGCATGTCATCTCATAAATAAAAAGTAAAAGTGTACAAGACTGTTATCAACAGTACTCCAATTTTTCTACTTTTGGTAATGTTTCTACTAAAAGCAACAAAGGTGAGGCATTTTACACATGAAGAAACTAATGAACAAAGAGCCTAAGGGGGCTTCCTTAATGTTATGCAGCACGTCAGAAGCCCATGCGGGAAGTCTGTATATTAACCACCAGGCCGGCGGGAACCTGTTAACCCAGGCCAAGGGAATGAAAGCGCATGAAGTATACCCCCAGTGTTGTTCCCGGGTAACAACAGCACTCTCCTGATTTCTCAGATCTCCTTCCATCTTCCCCCAAATGTTGTCACTGTCCTGCTTTGCAACGAGGGACATGGGAGTCAAGGGTTTGGGTCTTAGAGAGTGACAATAGTTCTTATGTCCTACCCAAATACGATGAATTTGGGGACAGAGGGCGTTACCTCATTTTGGTGGTGCCCAGCAGCGTTGAAGGGCGGAGCAGCGTGCTCCAGCCAGATCGGGGCGCCCCCGTGGACTATCTGCTCTCGCAGCCACACCAGGCTGATGAACGCACACAAGGTGCACGTCACCACAAAACAACCCTGCAAACAATCCGCCAACAAATTGTCCCTATTAGAAAAAAAAAAAAAGTACACAGAATTACTCCAAACAACACTTAAAATTAAGAAACCAAAGGTAACGACATTCACTTTACATAAAAATCTCAAAAAGAACAAGAAAAGTCAGTCATAACTTTCTGGTGAAAAATCAGTCTCTCAAAAAAATTATTTCTGAGGATGGTGGCAATTTATCTATCTTACAAGCTGGCCAAATATGTTTATTTATATATTTGTATTACTATGTGTTTATATTTTAGAAAGCAAAGAATAACATCACAACTACATAAGTCGGCTATCCAGCCTCTCTTTGAACATAGCTGAGAAAAAGGAAGGCAGCAAGCAAAAAACCGAAAGTAGCCAAATACTTGACAAAGGTCAAATATTAAATATATGTAATTTCCTAAGGATACATGACTCTGTCCAACCCTTACTAAGAATATCCTTATCCTTATTTTATACACAAGTTTAACCAACTTAGCTGATACTTAAAAACCCATGAAAATGAACAGAATCAGCAAATGAGCAAGGCGGAGAAGGGCCTCTAGAAAGGCCTAAAGACAACATAAAGGAAGGCTGAGAGATACACAGTACACAATGCGTGAGGCAAAGAAGCCTGTGGTACACTTTACAAATGCCTCATTTAGAACGCAGATTAAATTTTGACGCCAACTGCAAATATACCAAAAGTATATTCGTTTCTCAACAAATCCAGACAGATCAAGTATGGTTCACGTGAAAATACATAGAGTATAATAATACTGAACACCTCTTTGTTCTTTTCCTCTCTGAAGGAGCATATCCTTCCCTGGTCTATGTCTGATTTCAGAGTAATTCAAAGGTAACTCAAGAATCTTGGTAGCCTTTGGAAAATTCACTACCATAATGGACGTTTTTCCCTCCATGGAGAACTTAAGGAAGGGTCAATTTGGGAGACCTCGGCCTGGTAGCTCCAAACTGAACTAATGTGGCCCTCAGATGTTATCTGGAATATACCTTAATCAAAAGAGGAATACTGATCACCCCCTTGCTAAGGACCCCTCCAGACCATTAAAATTTTGATAGGTTGGGACTAAAATACCCCCTTTTCTACTCCTTCCTTGTCATCAGCAATAAGAACAGCAACTTCTCATTGCAGATTTTATTGTAGATTTTTAAATGGTGACAAACTCTTTGCAGAACCCTTTTCTTTTCCCTTGCACCTTGAACCTGAGCTGATTTGTGAACTGTCTGAACCGGAAGCCAATGTCCTGAGTTCTGAAGCCTAGAAGAGAGCTTTCGGGCTTCCACTCTCACCCCCTTAGAATGCTGCCCTGAGACCACCGTGTAAAGAAGCCCCACTAGCCTTCTGAAGACGAGAGGCCATATGGAAGAACCAAGGTACCCCATCTGAGACCACCCCACCCCAGTGACACACATGCGTAACGGAGGCAAGCCCAACAGATAAACGGATCAGCTGAGCCCAGCCCAAACTGCTAACCCCCCAGAATTATGAGCAAATAAAATGTTTGTTGTTTTAAGCCACTAAGTTTTAGGGACAGCATGTTTTGCAGCAATAGTTAACTGATAGGCTGCGCCTAGAGAAGCTGAGGAACTGAGCTACAGAATATGTAGCAGCTGCTAAGATATTAAGAAATTTTAAGTAAAATTTCAGAAAATGGATTCTATAGAGAAAAATGAAACATTACTCAGAAAAAATAAGTGATTTACTTATAAAGTGCTTTCAGAAAAACTGGCTCAATTCTTCAAATCTAAAAGGCAGCATGAGATTATAAAAGCAAACCACGCTTACAATTTCTTTCCACTATCCCCACCAAGCTTTCAGCATTCTTCCCATGTCAATGAGGAAGCTCATGGAAGGCAACTCAGGTGTGGCCCACTAACCAATCAGGTCACAGAGAAAAGGAGAGCCTGCCAACAGAAGGCAAGCAACAGCTCTGAGTTTGGGTGATAATTTTGCTATGTATTAACACAGTGCTCAAAATTCACATACAGTTTTTACATGTGTTTGTGAATTTAATCTTTGAATAGCCCACCCAAATCCCTGAGGCATGATCTTCCTCATTTTACAGATGAGGAAACAGGGGCTCAGAACTGTCCAATGATTTGCCCAAGGTCACCAAAAAGTTGCAGATGCGGCAACGTTTTAATTCCAATGTCAGGGTTCCTTCTGTTACAACCAGCTACATCTTTGCATCACCTAAGTGATCACACTTGCCAAACAACCAGATGTTTAATGGTTCCGCCAACAAGAAGTAAAGGTGGCAGGCAAGTAAAATACTGCCTTATTTGAGACTAAAATACTAAATTTTCACTGACACGGCTTCCATAAACACCTGTTTTTCACAAAGCCAAAGCCTACCAATTTAAGCTTTGGTAAATATTAACATATTTAGCCACATAAAACAGAAACCATTAAAGAAGTAACACACCCCCACTTTACTGAACAGCACAGATGGGACCTCAAGTCACCTCTTCTAAACAACTGAGATATGACTGGCCGCTACACTGTTCTCTCAAAAATTACAATGATAAATACAACTCTAGCCTCACGCTAAATGGAACAAGACTGCCCTGTTTGAGACGGTTCTTTTATTAGTTCATAGATATTAAAATATAACTTCCATCACTCTTAGCAGTCACCCCTTGCTTTTTTCTGACCTCCCTCGCTACTTCTAATATGTGCCTTTATTTTGTATACGATTCCTAAATGAAAGCCGGAGGTGAGCTACATCATACACGTGGAGACATATGAATGACACTTCAGCCAAGACTGATTTTTCTTGTCTCTATACTAAGACTGTGTTCTGGATGGCTGATATAAAAATCTGATGTCCAGAAATAGTAACGCTGTCCTATTTGTTTCACTGAATCACTTCACAGAAGGTCAATATTTTCATACAAAGGGTTACCTTATTATACTATTTCTAAATTCTCAAGTGCGTCAAATTACTGCTTCTCCTTTTTATGAGGGCCACAGCTATTAGTGCCCTATTTTCAAGATCCTTGTCTACTTATAAACATTACTTCGAAGGCTGTTGTAATGTAAAGGAAGTTCAAGTTCAAAGCCTTTTATCTTATCTATTCCCTATACTGCCAAAGAAACACATAAATTAAATAACTTGCCTGTTCTATCCAAAAAAGGTAAAACTAGCAAGTAGGAAAACCAAGTTGCAAACACATCTAATATTTCTAAGTATTTTCAGCCACGATTCAAAACAATGATGCAGACACAAGCGACTTAAAAGACCTCCTCGATTTCTTTTCTATCAGAAATGTAACATGCTCTCCTGCTCTCTTCTATTGCCATTTGGCTTATTTTTATAATATATTCCGCATGCTTCTGTTCTAAAAGACAGTCTTATATTGTTCTTTGCCTTTACTGACATAGGGATCAGAAACCTAAGGTCAACTGGGTACAAAAGAAGATTTTAGCAAACAGAGGTGCAATCTTTTGCAAACTTAATATTCTAATGATCTTGATACAGTTAATGATTTACAGCATTTCTAACATAAATAATTTTGAAAACACATATATGTCTTTCCCAAGAAACTGCAATTACAAAGCTTTATGTCAAATTAAAATACAGTAAAACCACCACAGTGAACAAGTTTTTACAGTCCACCTCCTAACAATCACAAAAAACATTTAAAAAGAAATTTGACTTCAAATGTCTGTGTTGTTAAAAACACATGTTTAAATGAACCCCCAGCATATCACTATATGGAACAGTACATTTCTTGCACTACATGACAGTTATTTAACTAGCTGTCCCACCGTTACCAAACAGTCCTTTAAGATGGGTATGTTTTAAAACATTTATATATGTCAGCTATTTCCACTGTAGCTGTAACGTTAGAATAGGTAACATAAGGTATTATTTGTCCTTGGAATAGGAGGACTTTTCAAATTACAACAAACACAAGTATGCAGAAGAAAAAATGAGCACCATTCACAATGTGCAGCCTTCTACCACCACGAGGTTCAATACTTACGTGGACAGCATGTCTAGTGGCAGTGTCAGTAGGGAGCTCACAGAGCCAGTAAACAAGCACTTGTAGATGCGGCCTACCAAGAAAGGGCATGATGGCATATAGTCACAACTCTCATCATAACTCATACAGTCGCTCAACTAAACAGAGGTAAAGTGGAACACTGCGAATGCCACTGAAATAAACATTTAGTCTTTGCAAGGTTGAGCCTCATAATACTAAAGTTAAGAAAAAAAATGTCAAGCATTAAAAATAGTGACAGTAAAGAATAAATGTTACACAATAATGTTTAAAGTTTTGATTCTCTCTAGATTTACTTGTTTTTATTAAATGAGCTTAGATGTTTGAAGGCGGGGAGGGAACCAATCTCAAGAAAAGATCTCCAAAATGATAATACAGAGTATTTTCTTGAACCTAGAATTCTAAAATTCATTGAGTCTGCTCATGAAAATAGTTTTGGGGGTACACATTTTTGACATTAAGAGGACTTTTCAGTAGAGTACATGCTTCAATGCTATGAATAGCAAACTAACAACCAATTTTTGACAAACAGATCCAAGGGTCCTCAAAAGGACAAAATCTTAAATCTGGCCATGAAGGGAAAAGATGAAGTAAGGGCAAATACACAGCCATCCCCTTATCCTCTTAGTCAGAAAAGGCAGAAACAGATTTGGAAATGAGGCCCAAAAGCTGAGGTTTCCTTTCAAACCAGTACTTGTGTATCAGTTTAAGCATTTCCTATAGCCTTGTACCAAAAATTTAGTGACTTCAATGGCTGTTTTCAAATGCCAAGTCAAAATGGAAAGACAGGAAAAGATTTTCTGTAACAGAAATTACTTACATATATGTATAAAACATTCAAAGCAAGTATGCTTGTAACAAGTAAAAGTGACAAAGAGCCAATTGTCTGTAGATAAGAAAACAGACTCATTAATTAAAGGCCTCCTTACTAGCGTGCTTAAAAATAAGGTAGCTCAACACATTCCTACAGGAAAAGACAGCCATGGGTACATTGCTAACTTAAAGGAAGAAGTTACAGAATGTGTAATGTGTGACATAATTTAGATTTTAATTGTGTGTGAGTGTGTGTATACAAGTCAGAACAGAAATCAAGCTTGTTACCTGTTACTTAAATCCTCAAAGTCCTTACTTAATTTTTGACTACTTGATCTACTGATTTCAGAGAAGTGTTAGTCTTCCACTACAACTATGAATGTTTTACATATTTCTAAGTCCTGTTTGCTGGTGCATAGAAATTCTTAAGTTTTCTTAGTGGACTATGCCTTTTATTAATATGAAATAAAATGCTGCTCCTCATTTAAAGTGTTTCATCTTGAATAATATCTGGCTGGTGAATACTGTTCCTGCGTTTTGTCAGCCTTTGTTAACAAATCCCTCTAGCATTAACCTGGGCTGTTTCGTACTTATCTCTTGTAGTGGAACACTTTCATACATACACAATTATGAGGCTCTATCTAAACCCTATGATCACAGATATTGCAATCTTATCTTTTCTTCTCTTTTACTCCCCTTCCTCAGCCCTCCCTTCTTGTCTTTCCTGTCTTTTGTCAGACTTTACAAATTTTACTGTTTCCTATTCCCGCTCCCTAGGATGAAAACTCATCATCCTATTTCTATTCTCCTAACAGTTACTTAAATTTAAGTTTTGTTACTTTTTTATTAAGATAAAATTTATATAAATATTAAGTGTGTCTGGGTGAGTTTTTATATTAGTATATATCCAAGTAACTGCCACCCAGATAAGAGTCTCAACATTTCTAGCTCCCCAGAAGGCTCCTTCAAAGCCCCTTTTCAGTCAATATCTCCAGCAAAAGGTAACCACTATTCTGATCTCTATCACCATAGACCAATTTGGCCTATTTTAAAATTTCACATAAATGCAATCCTACAGTCCATACTCTTTTGTGCCTGGCTTCCTTTTCTCAAAGAAGTGAAGTTTATCCATGTTATTCTATGTCGCGTCAGCCAGCTCCTTTTTCACCACTATGTAGTATTCCATTATAGGGATAAGCCACACTGTAACCATTCTACTGTTGATAGTTGTTTGGTTGGTTCCAGTTTTAGACTACTATTATCAAAGCTGCAGTGACGACACTCTTACACACGTCTTTTAGTGGACACAAGGCTCTTACACCTGTTAGCAACATTCCCAGAGACAGAACTACTGGATCATAAGGTATTTATAATATTTACCACTGATAGATAACATCAAACAGCTTTCCAAAGTGGCTATACTTTATATACTCTTACTATCAATGCATGCATGTTGCAGATGCTCCACATCCTAAGAAGGATTTGGCACTGTCTTTTCTTTTAATTTCAGCCATTCTTCTGAGTACGGAGCAGCATCTTCTTGTGCATTTCCCTGATGACTAATGATACTGAGCACCTTTTCACATGTTTATTGGCTATTTAATCTTCTTTCCAGAAACACCTGTTCAAATCTGCTGTTCACTTTTTAATTGGCTTGTCTTCCTTTTTCTTACTGATTTATATAGTTCTTTATATATCCTGGATACAAGTCCTTTGCTGGATATGTGTATTGCAAATACTGTCTCCCACTCTGTAGCCTGCCTTTCTCTCTCAAAGGTATCTGAGCATGAATTAAAGTTCTTAATTTTAATTAAGTCAAATTTCTCAGTATTTTCTTTTATGGTTGTTCTCCTATACTTTATTTTAGAAGTGTTTTGGTTTTAACGTTCACATTCAGGTTTATGACCGTCTAAAATTAACTTGTGTCAGGTGGGAGGTAATGGTGTGGGTCATTAGCTCCACATGCCCGTCCAGGTGATGCTGTACCATTTATTGAAAAGACCATCTTTCCTCCCCTGAACAGCAGTGGCACCTTTGCTGTTAATCACCTTTGCTAGTTCTGGACTCTACTTGGTTACTCCTGTATTTTTAATGCATAATTACACTGTATTTTCCTGTTTTATCTAAAGCATCTAAAATTTCACCACAAATAAGACAACCTAAAAAGCTCTCAATTCTATACTCCCCTCACAATTTCTCTCGTTAAGATCATCTAGAATTTTAGTTTCCAGTTGATACCTAAAAAATTATTAATTATTGTAGACTAACAACAATTATGACTTAGCTATAAGAAGCACTTGTTCCTTTTTCTCTGGAGCTCACACCTTTCCCTGTCTTTGTTTCCTTGCTCGTTTCAGTAAAATATATTCTCAAACACTTTTTTCATAAATAATTTAAGGTAGTAAGCTTTCCACGTCCTTGCATCTATTGAAATGTCTGTATTTTGTCCTTCTATCTGAGAATAATAAGATTTTGGGTTCAAAAATTTTGCCACATGTTGACTATTCTGCTGTCTTCTAACATTCAATGTTGCTGATTTTAAGTCTGATGCCAGTCTGATTTTCATGATTTTGTAGGATAATCTGAAAGCATAACATCTATACACCACCCTATTCAGCACTGGAAAACTTCAGAATGTGTCTAGGATTGTCTTTTTCCTTTATCACAGTCAGCTCTCTCTCTTTCAATCTCTTACCCTCTGGAACTACTTACTAGACAGATACTGAAACAATCGGATGTAGCCTCCATCTCTCAAATTTTTTCCCTCATACTTGCAACTTCTTGTCTCTGAGTTACATCCTGGAGAACTCGTTGCTCAATCTTCTAGCTCACTAATTCACTCTTCAAGTGAATAGTACCTATTCTGCTTCCATAATATTTTCATTTTTATAACTGATCAAGTTTATTTTACTTTATTTTAAGGAGACATGAGGATATTATTATACTTATTTAAAAATCTTGTTTGCGGTTAACTCTAAAGAATCCTATCTATATACTCTGGCACCATATACTATCGACCCCTCTCCATGTCTTTAAGAACACAAAGAACCTAAAGAGAATCAACTAAGAGTTAGTATACCAATCTCCCAAAGAGCCTCCTATATTTGAAAGACATGCTTCCCAATTATTCAGCACCATTAGATATGTGTTTTTTAAAAGGGGTTTAAAAAAACAAAACTCAAAAGAACCCATCTTTTGTCATCCTTGAGAGCTCTAATAAACTTCAAGGAATAAAATATAATTTCCTTCTAATTATGGTTTGATTTTGCTTTTTCAATTCTTTCATGAACTTTCATTATTAGCCTCTGTATGCTGTGTTTTTCTTTCCCATATTCATTCAAGAAAGTGACCTGTTAAAAAATGGTTTTTAATTCAGGTGAATAATGTTTCCTAAATGAAGTTTTCCTAATACATGACATTATAATATCAAATAATTAAATATCATTCGAACAAAACTATGATGCCATATTACTTTATAATATTAAATAGTTGCGCAATGTTTAAATAACTCCAGCCACAGAAGAATGAATACTCACATGCTGTAAGAGGAACAACTCCCAACCATGCAAAGGCCACAAGTGTATAATGAAACCAATATCGTATTGCAGTGCCAATACTTGTAACCAGTCCAGCAAATATGTCTTGGATTGGAAGCCGCGAAGGCATATCTGGGGAATAAACTATAAGGGGGAAAAAGTTCACATAATTTCATGAAGATTCAAACAGGTTATTTTCTAGGCAGGTAGCACTATCTTAACTTTCAACATTTGCAACTGTACTTAAATATTTTTTCCTATAAGAAAAATGAATCAAATAATCACAATAAAATACTACATTTACCCAAAAGTCATTTATGAGAGCAAATCACATAAGAAATGTAGAAGCCAACGAAACAGGCCCCTGAGCAGGAAAAAAGATTCAAGAGAAGTACACATCCCTCACTCATAGCCAGGAACTTTATGTAAGGCTAATTTACACATATTTCAGCATTCAAACAATATAATTATCTGGTTTCTCAAATTATAAAAGATCACATAAAGCAAACAGGAGCAAAAGGTGAAGCTGACAGATGTCATCAAGAAAGAACCCTCCCCCCATGCCAGCCTCAGAAATAGCACTCAAAATGCACAACAATCTGCAGCAGAGCCACTTGCTGTAAGAGCAAACAGCCCACTGACGTCTGTTAGCCACTCCCCACCCCATTTTAGCACAATAATCAATATTCCAAATGGTAAATTAAGGTCTTCCCACCTCTCTGCAAAGTGTGGTTCAATACTCAGAAAAAGAGGTTCTGCCACAGGTAATATACTGTGATTTATAAAAAATACATATCTGGTCGTTCAGATGACCAAAATATATTTCTCATATACATTTGGTCTTCGTCCACAGTTCCTGGCTCACAGCTCCCGAAACCCTAGGAATTTTCTAAGCAACGTAAGCCATAAAGGTGTCTTTTGTTATGTTAATGAGATGACTTTTGAACCTGTCTGGGGCGGGGGCGGGGGTGGGGAGAAAGAGTATGGCACGGGTTTTCCAAGGGAGCCAACCAAGTAATTAGAGGGTTGGAACTTTCAGCTCCACCCTTCAGACCTCTGGGGAGGAGCGAGGGACTGAAGGTAGAACCAATCGCCAACAATCAATGATTTAATCAATCACGCCTATATAATGAGGCCTTCATAAAAACCCGAAAGGCCTCAGGTTCGGAAAGCTTCCCAGCTGGTGAAAACAAGTAGATCTGGGGAAAATGGTGCAGTTTCCCTTCCCACATACCCTACTTTATGCATCTCTTCAATCTGGCTGTTCCTGAATTATATCCTTTTATAATAAACTGATGATCTAATAAGTAAAATGTTTCTCTGAGTTCTATGAGCCACTCTAGCAAATTAATCAAATCAAGGAAGGGGTCATTGGGAACCCCTGATTTTAAGTCAGTTGGTCAGAAAGTCAAAAGCAAAACTAACAGCCTGGGTTTGCGACTAGCATATGCAGGGGGTTGAGGGACCCCAGTCCTTTAAGGACTGAGCCCTCAACCTGTGGAATCGAATGTTACCTTGGAGTAGACAGTATCAGAATTGAGTTAAATTGTAGGACACCCAGCTGGTGTCCTGCAGAACTGCTTACGGTGTAGGGAAAACCACCCCACACACATGTTGGAATTGGTACCAGAACCTATGTACACACGTTTTAGAAAGATTTCCTTTGTAAATGGTTCCAGTGAAAACCACTGCTCTACCACAGGTTTCTCAGAAAGAACATACAGAAGGAACAAAGGCCTCTTTCTCCAGTAAGGCCAAAACAAAGAGCTATGATAAATAAAGTTTTAAAATCAGTGATCTGAAATTTATGAGAGCACTATTACAAAACTGTTCACAGCTATAGACACAAAGGAGTGAACGAACAAGTAACAAACAGCAACTTTTTACAACACACCTACAAAGATCGGTACTTTAAGAGGATATTTGATACACAGGAGCAAGTCATTAAACCAGTAAACAGAGTTTTTGAAAAAGATAAACAGAGCACATGACTGTCAAATGAAAACTAAAAGGTACAAACACAAGCTTTTACTGGCCTCAGAATAAAGAAGCTCACATGAGCATTTCTTATCAATCAAACTTCATGATGATATTCAATTACTTAGTCTTGCAGTTTGCAATAAACCTTAAGCTGTACAGTTTTTATGCCCTACAGAAAATAAAGACTACAAAATAACAGAATTGATATTTTTTGAGCACAATGAATACAAAGCTTCAAAAGTGAAACTGTAATGATTTTAATTATATACACTCATCACATAAAGACAAAGTAAAACTAACACTAATTTATAGAATTTACACTCAGCAGCTCAAGATGCTTAAAACAAACAAAAACTGAAGCATAAAAAAATCTTTGGGGGAAGGGGAGAGCAATATACTAGGATCCCAGAATGAAAATGTGCTTCAAATTCTTGATAACTTGCCAGTATAAACCTCTACTTATTTAAGATGAACAATATTAAATATCAATCAATAGATAAAGGAGTTATAATTAGAATTTTAAAGATCTGCAAAATATTTACCATAAGCCTACAAAATACTGAGCTAAAAAAGTGAATTAAGTATTTGTCTTTATTATTATTCCAACCAACATAATTTAAACTCAAAAGATATCCCAAATTTGAACAGGGATGGGATATTCGACAAATTCAAGGCATCAATCATTTTTCTGGGTAAATAATGGTACTATAGGGGCTTCCCTGGTGGCGCAGTGGTTGAGAATCTACCTGCCAATGCAGGGGACACGGGTTCGAGCCCTGGTCTGGGAAGATCCCACATGCCGCGGGGCGGCTGGGCCCATGAGCCACAATTACTGAGCCTGCGCGTCTGGAGCCTGTGCTCCGCTACAAGAGAGGCCGCCGCGATAGTTGAGAGGCCCGCGCACCGTGATGAGGAGTGACCCCACTTGCCACAACCAGAGAAAGCCCTCGCACAGAAACGAAGACCCAACACAGCCATAAATAAAATAAACATAGAATAATCATTTAAAAAAAATAAAATAAAATAATGGTATTATAGCTATATTTTTTTTTTAAAAAATCATTACTCTTTAGAGATACATGCTAAAATATGTACAGGAAATCATAAATGATGGGATTTGCTTTAATAAGGATGGAGAGGTGCGAACAAGAGCAAAGGGAATGACATGTAAAGGCTATGAGTTGAAAATGGATGAAACTGAGTGATGGATACATACAGGCTCATTATAACTTTGCACACGTTTGAACTTGTCCAGAAGAAAAAATATCCCACAAATTAAATCACGTGTGTGTGGTGTGTTAAAAGCTGACGTGTGGTGTGTTAAAAGCTGACGTGTAGTTTTTTTTTTTTTAAATGTACTTACTTTTAAATTACATTGATGTATTTTTTTTAATTAATTAATTAATTTATTTATTTATGGCTGTGTTGGGTCTTCGTTTCTGTGCAAGGGCTTTCTCTAGTTGTGGCAAGCGGAGGCCACTCTTCATCATGGTGTGCGGGCCTCTCACTATCGTGGCCTCTCTTGTTGCGGAGCACAGGCTCCAGACGCGCAGGCTCAGTAATTGTGGCTCACGGGCCCAGCTGTTCCGCGGCATGTGGGATCTTCCCAGACCAGGGCTCGAACCCGTGTCCCCTGCATTGGCAGGCAGATTCTCAACCACTGCGCCACCAGGGAAGCCCTGACGTGTAGTTTTTGTTTTTTTTTTTTTTAATAGCTACTTTATTTATTTATTTATTTATTTTTGGCTGTGTTGGGTCTTCGGTTCGTGCGAGGGCTTTCTCCAGCTACGGCAAGTGGGGGCCACTCTTCATCGCGGTGCGGGGACCACTCTTCATCGCGGTGCGCGGGCCTTTCACTATCGCGGCCCCTCCCGTTGCAGGGCACAGGCTCCAGACGCGCAGGCTCAGTAGTTGTGGCTCACGGGCCCAGCTGCTCCATGGCATGTGGGATCTTCCCAGACCAGGGCTCGAACCCGTGTCCCCTGCATTAGCAGGCAGATTCTCAACCACTGCGCCACCAGGGAAGCCCTGACGTGTAGTTTTTAAAAATATTTTCCAAAATGTTATAGCAATACTTTCTATTACCATAAAAACAAATTAAGCTGAACACAGTTGCTTTAAAACTGTTTAAACACCTCTGTGTGGCCAGTTATAACCTAGAAATGCAGTGAAAACTTCGAAAGAACTTACTTGGTGTGAAAGCAAATCTGTGCTTGCATAATTCACAGTATTCTTTTCGACTGTGTTTCAGCCACTGAACTAAGCTGCAATTACAAATACATTCGTAAGTATAGTGTTTATAACAAAAAAAACTTTTAAGGTTTCATTGAAAACTAATATTGCTTTACTAAAATTTTACAAATCACAGAACTTTTACAATTAACTTTTTATCATTGATGCCCTCTGAGTACAGAATTATAACAGATAAAGATAAAAACGACATGTGTTTCCTCTATTAAAAAGCAGTTTCAGTTTCAATTAACTGAACAATTAACTAATCAAAGTAAATTGTAACCTCCTCAAAGAGAACTGAATATAGAAGAATCTCCAAGCATCAACATCAGTTCTAATATTGGTCTAATGATACTGCTACCTGGTGGCTAGATCTATCACTAATTGGCTGGCTGTGTGACCTAGAACAAGTTACTTAACCTTTCAATGCTTCAGTTCCCTCATCTGAATAATCATAAAATCATAATTATACTCCACCTTGCAGTTTTAAGGATTAAATGAGTTAAAATGTATACAAGCAATGAGTTACTACCTTACACAAAGCATTTCCTAAATGTAAACTATAATCATGCCAAGCAAAACTAGAACACCATAACACTTCCCATGAACATTAGCTCTCCATGGTAGAAATAAACAAATGGGTACTCACGTGCATCTGAAAGACAATATACCAAAATGACACGGCATGGTAATAAGAAATATGGGTAATTTCCAAATTTTCACAATAAAAATTTTAAAGAAATAACTAGTTACAGAGAAAGTTCATTGAAACAGTCTCCCTCATTATACAGATGACAGTAAAGCTCAGACATAAAAGTTTTCTAAAAGGATGACTCACCATTCTTGATGGATAAACTTAATACTGCCAGTACACACACAAGGATGATAGAGAGGTTTCTCAGGTGTTCCTTCTGACCGACACACTCTACATATATCTATTAATGAAAAAAAATTGAATTATCTTTGGTTATAACTTTTAAAAAAATAACAGGCCACCAAAAACTAAAATATTGCATGTTAAAGCAAGACTCTATCACTAGGTAAAACATTAATCAACATCATGGAGAACTAAAAAGTGTGATCAGGATGATAATCTAGTATATCTGAAACTTTAAAATTTTCTTTTATGTAAAAAGGTCAATTGTTCCTTTGTATGAGAGCTCTGTAAATAAATCAAAATTGAAAATAACAGAAACCGTGGTTTTCTTTGAAACTGTACTTCCTCATAACTAACAGATTATAGATAGAAATATGCAAAATCACTTCACCATTCCTGTCCTAACAGTTTAAAGTCTAAAGTCCTAAGTCCGGTCCTAAGTTTAAACTTCACAAAAACACATCGAAACAGCAGGGCGGCCCTAAAGGGAGAGACAGACAGGAACAGACACACACACAATAGAGTGTGGAGGGGGCGTCCCAAGACCACGAAGGCCAGAGAAAGGCGAGCCAGAGGCCACCTTAAGCAGAAACTACGGAAGCTCAGGGCTACAGGTCGGCCACCAAAGGGCAGCAGCTCTTCCTTCACTCCCTCCGCCCCCGCCCCAAGTGATTCTCATGGCACTGCTGTCAGTCTTGCCTGGGGTGGCGGGTGACATACAGATGGCCGAAAGCTATCCCTCAAGCTCGCTTGCTCGGTCCTTAACGCGGTCTTTCCGCAGGACCACCTACCGAAACCTGGTTGTGATTTTCATTTAGACCATCTTCTCGGTGATCCACCAAGACCAAATGCCAACCCCAAGTGGGCAATCTGAGGGGCAATGGGCAGTATGAACAACGGGCAGGGACTTAATGCAAGCTTCTGATCTACTCTCTTACAGGGAATTCCTTATTAATGAGGAATAATTGCAACCCAGAGCCCAGCACTAATGGATTTAATAATGAATCCCCAGCACCCGTCAGACTGGGATACGCACATGTTGAGACGTGTGGCGCAGTTACGGCCCCTTAAGAGCATCACAGACTTGTGAATGCTCAATCCTGGGTGGCTAAGCAATATTTGTCGAAGTTAGGGATATCAAGCACTGGGGGTAACCTAAGTGGTGAGCACACTAGTCTCCCCAGTTATCAATAAGCCAGACAAATCGCTCCAGCAACACAGAAAGGCCGCGCACCACCACCCACGTAAGAGCTATCAAAGTGCCAATCCTGTCTGTGATGGAGTCGCGTAGGGTTGTCCAGGTTGAGTCAAATTAAGCACAGATCACACCACTGTGCCTTCAAATTTCAGCTATGGAACCAGACACTCCAGCTACCACCATCCGAAGGACTTTGGTTTCCCATAAGCTGCCAGCAATAAGCTACCGGCACATTACCGGAAATAACGAGGGCAGTCGGCATTGTTTATGGTCAGAACAACATGGAATCAGAATCTCTTCAAACCTCCCATTTTCACCTTCTTCCTTAAGTAATGAAAACATCCACGGCAAAAGCTTTCACTTTGGTCGGTCTTGCATCAATCTAAGACTGAGCTCTAGCGGTGCAGTACGAGCTTCCCAGCCATCCCGTCTAATCGGCCTCCACAATCAACCTCCAACACAAACAAAATAGAACCACGCTCCCATTCCAGGATTTCCAGCAGCAGTGTGCAGGCAGCTCGCGCCTGCTTTGAGTACTTCAGTTTCTTCAAGTGCACACTTCAGCCCACAGAAACTCGACTAGGAGCCAGGAGGGTGCCGAGAAGCAGGGGGTAGGGATAGGGACGGAGGCTCCCCATCCACAAACCCGCGCGGCAGATCATACAGCATTTTAACTGCACCGAATTCAATACCCTGCCACTGAAGCTGGGGATTACCTCAGCTGCCGGTACCAGATTTGCCACACAATGAATCTGCCTTAAAGGATTTTAAGTGGACTCATTCCAATTACTGGACCTCGAAAGTATCCAGTGTTGTTTTTCATCACTGCCTCCCCACCCTCGGGTCGTGAGTGGCAAATCTGCTACCTTCCTAGGCTGGAGTAGCAGATTACCAGGCTACTCTATGGAATCGAATCCGGATTTCCCATCACCCGAATTCCCAGTCACGGTGGTTGCCATGGTACGCAAAACGACTCCTTAATAGGGCCATAGAACGTGCAATCCTGGTCATCTAGAATCATCAGAGCAGAGCCGCTGATGCCCATGAGCATGGATTAGTTCTAGAATTACCACAGTTCTGTAGGTAGGAGCCAAACAAGCACTCAAAGTCATTCTCAACATCAGGGTATCGAAGCCAGAGGCGCTTAGACGCCCGTGAATTAACCTTAGTGACGGGCAAGGGCTACTGCAGGATCAACCACTCAGGGTGGGTTTGAGTGCGAGTGTGAGGAGACAGGTGCAGTCACGGGGCAAAGTGGTCCCACCTCACCCTGCCTCCCCGGCCAGCTCTCAGGCAGCTGCGAGAGTCGAGAGTAGGGCGCGGTAGCCAGAGCGCGGCAAGGGGTGTCCCGTAAGCAAGACACGGCGCAGAGGGAAGCAGCAAGAGACGCCGCTGGGCTGACACGAACGAGGGTCGCCACGTCACCCTCCACCAACATGGCGGCTGGTCAGCCACCAGTTATACGGGGATGGACTGGGGTGGGGCAGGGACAGCCTTTGTGGGCACACCTCGGCTAGCGGGACGCAGGGACAAACACCGGAAACAGTATCAACACGGGTGTGAACGGCTGATCGCCAGCCGGGCGCCTCCTAGACAGGGACCAGCCCCACAAGGCGACCTGTGTGGCGCAGGGAGCCGCGGCAAGGACGTCACAGCAGGAGACCGAGGGGTGTGCCCACCCGCAGGAGGCACCATGTCTCCCCACACGCCCACAGCACGACCGCGAGGGGCGGGTGGGGTTGAGTGGGGTGGGACTGGAGAGACAGCACCTCCACTAGCAGGACAGAGAAACACGTGAATACGACCAGACACCGATCTTCAGTAGACTCCATCCTTCTGAAGGATGAACCAATAAACAGAAAACTAAGCAAACATAACAAATCTAAATCAAGGCCCGGAGCTCTGCTCGACAGTCTAAAGTACAGGACTGGACTCATCTTGCCCTGCAAGGTCAAAACTATTTTTGCCGTAACACTAAGAGTGTTTTACTCTCATTGTCTTGCCATTGTACAGTGGAGTTTTCCAGAGGCTACATGAGACACCTGTTTGAATGCAACTGCCTCCCATTAAACCAGACATTTAAAAGGTACGTAAATATAAAACAAATCCACTCTTCTCACCAGTATTTTGGATTTGGAATATATAGTTATTTTCATTAAAAAAATTTTATATTAACACATAATGGGTGTGTTAAACGAATAAATATTTCTAAATTTTTTTATTCTCTTATACGGCAAATAAAAGCTCTTCTGAACCTTTTAGAAGAATTTACAGGGATCCTGAGACCAAAAAAGTTTGAGAACCACTGCTCTATCGTAGTGGTATGTTTAGGTATGCTGATAGATAGATAGACATAGATTTTGCTCATGGAACATCTGAAAAAAATCAGAGAATAACTATGGCTCTCTCAAAATACACATATGCATAAAATTATCATTATTGTATCAGGGACTTCACAAGCTCCACTGATTATATAAGAACAAGGAAAGGGAAGGGAACATTAGACTTCTGAATCACTTTGTTTTAGAACCACAGAAATCTTTTACATAATAATAAAAGTGGAAATCATATAATAATCCAAGTGCAAAATAAACCAAAAACAAATCAAACAAATAAACCTGTGTATATCAAGCTTAATCACAGAAAATAATTACTTTAGACTTTAAAACATGATCATATATCCCCAAGTAGCCTATATCCAAAGACAGAAGGAACTATAAAGAAATCCTAAAGAGAATTCAATAATCATCATGTTAATAGTAATAACATTGATAGTTACTTTAAAACTTGGAGAATAAAGACAGTAAGTATGATACTGGTACTGCGGTTATTTGTTTTAAAAAAATTATCTCTTAGAATACGTAAGTATTCATGGATGAAGAGATATCGTATCTGGGATTTCCTTTAAAACAATCCAGCAGAAGTGTGGGGAGGCAAGAGGGAAAGGGTTGAGATAAAAGAATTATCAACCATATGCTTGTATCTGTTGAATCTAGATGCTGGTTATACGGAAGTTTATTACATTAATCTATTTGTGAGTTTGAAATTTTGTATAATGAAACTTTAAAAAAAACAATCAAAGGTTAACATGCAATTTGTAAATATAATAGCTGAACTTTACTAACACTACCAAGTCCTATCTGTCTATCTATCTATCTATTTATTTATTTATGGCTGCGCTGGGTCTTCGTTGCTGCACGCCGTCTTTCTCTAGCTGCGGCGAGTGGGGGCTACTCTTCGTTGCAGTGCACGGACTTCTCACTGCGGTGGCTTCTCTTGCTGTGGAGCACGGGCTCTAGAGCGCAGCCTCAGTAGTTGTGGCGCACGGGCTTAGTTGCTCAGCGGCATGTGGGATCTTCCCAGACCAGGGCTCGAACCTGTGTCCCCTGCACTGGCAGGCGGATTCTTAACCACTGCGCCACCAGGGAAGCCCACCAAGTCCAATTTTATCAGTGAAGTTCTTTAGCAGGAGGTCTTTGCATGTGGTTTATTTAACATACACACACAAATGTGAAAACTCATGTTAGCAATTTTCCTATTTCACTGACCATGTTTTTTAAAATGTGGTAATTAAAACTTTCACTGGCTATTATCTTCATCAGGGAAAGAAGGCAAAATAAAATCTAAATAATCTGTCTCAACATTCCTAAAAGCCTACTACTATGCAACCAACAACCCATTTCTAACTTAAAACCATATCATCTAAATGACTCTAATACAGAATTTGGTCCAAGAAACAACATCACAAATCTCTTTTGCAGTACTGACTCTTGTTTTTCCCCACATGATGAAGTTGTGACTGAGTTTTGCTCAAGAGTACTTTATGAATAAATATTTCCCTAAATGGAAAGACAAAGATTGTTGCTATACATCAACCAGAATGGCAATAAGCCTCAGCTATAAAACTCTTCAAGGCAAACACTTAGCTGTTTAGCAGGCCCCGAGCCACACCTGATTCGCAGTGGCTTACCCACCCCTTATCAGGGAAATGGAGGCCAGGAAAAGCTACCTAAGAGATAGGCTGCAGCTGCCATTGCTCTATATCCTCAACTCAATTTCCTTAGCTAGTCCGTGTGCATGGAGTAGAAGCAATGAAAGGTTCTTCCCTGCTAATCTATATTCCAGGAGAAAAATCTGACACAAGGCACAGGTATATAAAGGTCATAGTTAAACATTCATTCTGGAAGAATACGTAAGAAACTATTAACAGTTGCTACTTTGGGGGGATCAGGGTTGGGGGAAATAAGTTCTTTCCTTATTTTATAAGTGTATGTTGCCTATAGTGCAGGTGTACCTCGGCATCCATGGATGGATTGCTTCCAAGAGCCCCCATGTATCCCAAAACTCCAGGGCACTCAAGTCCCATAGTTGGCCCTCCACATCTGCAGGTTCTGTCCACATCCACGGATTCAAGCAAATTCAGATGAAAATTCTGATCTGCAGTTGGTTGAATTTACAGATGTGACACCCACGAATGGGGCAGGGGCCAACACTATATAAGTACTGGAAAAAATCCGCATATAAGTGGACCCAAGTAGCTCAAACCAGTGTTGTTCAAGTATCAACTGTATATATTTGTGTAGTATTTTGCTAGTATCTTACTTAAAATTAATAGTTCCCTATATACTTATGTCCAAAAGCATGTACAAGAATGTTCATAGCAGCTCTATTCGTAATAATGCCTCCAAAATGGAAACTACCCAAATTGCCTAAATTTGGCAAATAAATTTGGATAAATTTTGGTATATTCATATAATTTAATATAATACTTCATGGCAAAAAGAATAAACCAACCAAAACCACAAACCACAATTTGGATTTATCTCACAAAATGATGTTGAGTGATAAAGAACCCCAGACACAAAGAGTACCTACTCCTATACAATTCCACATGTAAAAAAAATTCAAAAACATGTAAAACACATATCATCTAGAAAATAAGGATAAAGGTTCGCTCTAGAGAAAGGCAGCAATAAAGACTAGAAAACGAATGAAGATTTTAGATCAAGATGAAATAGTAGTTTTCTGCCTACTCCTCCTGCCAAGGACAGCTAAAAACCCAGGATATTATATACAAAACAAACATAAGAAAACTCGAAAAGGTGAAGAGAAGGCAGATCAGCAAAAGAAGCTGGGATGCCAAGGAACCACAAGGCAGTGAGTTCTCTGGATTTGTGTTCTGCCTCAAGTATCCTGGACTGGAGCCTGAGGTGGAGAAGCTGGCAAGCTAGAAACACCAATGAGAACAGACAAAAAAATTCCCCCCAAAGCTTGCTCTCTCTAGCCAAAGGACCAGGAAAGGGCAACTCAGCAAGACAGAAAACTTTATAGACAGTAACTGCTGCTGTACCCCAGCCAAACAGTACAAGAAAAAAATTCGACCCTACCACCACCTCTGACAGTCAAGAACAAGTGGGGAGTAGATTTAAGATTAGCAAACTCTATTTCTAATCCTAGCCCAACTATATTATCAAGCAAGTTAATGAGGAAATGAGGATTTAAAACCTAACCCCCAATTCCAAAAGACAACTTTTTGACTTTATCATACACACCCTGGTTATGTGATCAAGTTTTCTTGAATGTTTTATTTTTTCATAATTTAATGTCAATATCCTACATATATCTACCGCTCCAAATTTATAATTTTCTTCCTTTTGAACAGTAGATTTGCTCCCTCTAATGAAACACATTACTGAAATATAAGGGTAAAAATAACTAGTACAACAGCTAATTTTAAGAAGTAGTTTTATTACTAGTGAAGCTGGATATTTCCACATTTTGCCACGTTCTCTTTGTGAACTATCTATTCAAATTCTTCGTCCAGCTTACTAATTAGGGTCTTAACAATAAGAAGAGTCCAAAAAAATTCAGCAAAGGATTTGAACAGATACTTCAGCAAAGAAGGTCTACAAATGAAAACAATGCTGACTCATTAAGGAATACAAATTAAAAACACAGTTAAGATGCTAATGACTGTACAATGTGCTTATATTTAATGCCACTGAATTAGACACTTAAAGATGGTTAGAATAGTAAATTTTGTTATGTATTTTTTACATTAACAATGAAGTTTAAACCACAGTAAGATTACCACTACATACCTATTAAAATAAAAATAAAAACATATATACTCTTACCATACATCCAGCAATCCTATTCCTAGGTATTTAACCTAGTAAAATGAAAACTTATGTTTGCACAAAAACCTATGTGAATTTCATTCATAATTCTCCCAGACTGGAAACGACCAACCCAAGCACTCCACAACTGGGGAATGGGTAACTGTGGCCCATCCCTACAACAGAATACTACTCAGCAATAAAAAGGGGCAAACTGCTGATACAGGCGACAATGTGACTACATCTTAAATGCACTATGTTAAGCTGAAAGAAGCCAGACTCAAACAGCTACATACTGTTTAATTCCACTTATGACGTTCTGGAAAAGACAAAACTATACAGACAAAAACAGATCAGTGGTTGCCAGGGTCTGGGGGTGGAGCTGACCATAAAAAGACACGAAGTTATTCTAGGGAGTGACAGAACTATATCTTGATTGTGGTGGCTACATGACTATCTGCATTTGTCAAAAACTCACAGACATTAAGTAACGAAAACTTTAAATACACTTTAATTTTAATAAAATCAAAAAGTTTTCTACAGTACTGGTGTCTAAACGGATGCAGGAAAAAAGAGCAAATGAGAAAAGGTAACGACATGAAAAAAAATTAGTTCCCTCTCTAAAACGTGTTCTAATGAAGTTGTAGATTGAAATGTATCCCAATGAGCACATTTATTTCATCCGACCAGGTAGGAATTAATGTTGCTAGGGGCTGTGGAAATCATCAGCATTGGTCATCAAATATTTCTGGCATTCTACTTTCTGGGTATGTGGCAGTACTGCACTTCCCTGTCACCTCTGAAATTATACCTGAACATGTGACTTGCTTTAGTCAATGAAATGTGAGTTATAGTGATGTGCATCACTTCTGCATAGAAGTCTTTGGGCACCAATGAACACAATCCATCACACTGCATTTTCTTGCCTCAACGACTGTGGAATCATGTGCTAAGCCATGGTCTCCAATCTAGATCTCCAAGTGACCAGCATTATTAGCAGGAGAATCTCTCCCCAGCCACACTGGACGTGATGTCAGTGAGAAACTTAACGCAACCCTCTGTTGCTCAGGTTTGGGGGAAGTTTGTGACTAAGACATAAATCAGTCCATCCTGTTTTATAAAGGATCTTAGCTGCTTCATAAAACTAAAACTAAAACAAGCACAACCACCACCAACACAGAAAGTCAAAGAAAACTCTTTTCACCATCTTTCCGTGCTACCGCAATGGTGTGCATGAATGACCTGGCTGATGCTCTCAAGAGCATTAACAATGCTGAAAAGAGAGACAAATGCCAGGTTCTTGTCAGGCCATGCTCCAAAATCATCTGGTTTCTAACTGTAATGATGAAGCATGCTTACATTGGCAAATTTCAAATCACAGATGATCACAGAGCTGGGAAAATTATTGTGAACCTCACAGGCAAGTTAAACAAGCATGGAGTGATCAGGCCCAGATTTGAAGTGCAACTCAAAAATCTAGAAAAATGTCAAAATAACCTACTTCCATTCTGCTAGCTTGGTTTCACTGTACTGACAACCTCAGCTGGCATGAGGACCATGAAGAAACAAGACAAAAACACATAGGAGAGAAATCCTGGAATTTTTTTCCTAGGAGTATGTAACAATGTGCAAATAAAGGGGGGGGGAGGAGTCAAAGAAAAAATTATCTGTTTTGTTTACTAGGATCAATCCTACCACCCAAAACCTCGAGAGAATAACAAGGCCAAGGGTACAAAAGGAGAGTGCAGTCTACAAAAGGTGCAGCCTGAGGCCCTTCACTAAAAATGAAATAATGTTCTGTGGTGGAGTAAGGCTCCACCAAGTTAACATGCAGTAAAATTACAAATCTTGCTCAGGCCAAAGTAAAATCAATGCACTCTGCTGGTTATGAATGCAAACTTACCTAGAACAATAAAACAAAGCTCTTCCTGGTTTTAAAGAGCAAATTTCTTCTGTTAAATCCTATGGCAACTTTTGTTGCTTTATTTGAATACTTAATATCTTCACAAAGCATACCTTTTAGAAGTTCCTAGCACAGAACCTAGCTCAGTAAAGTTTTTTTTGAACAAAACCTTCAAGTCCATAGTGACTGAATATGGAGACAGCCCATGAGATGAAAGGGAGGGGGAACACCCAATAGTGTGCGAGGTTATCAAGTTGGTGGCAGCTGTGGAAGTCAACACCCATTCAAGGCTAGCCCATCCCATTAGTTTTTTTAGCCAACAATCCAAACATATTCTAAGTATCTACTATGAGAAAAAATGCAGAACAACTCTTAAAGTTTTGGGTACATCTTAACTCTTAAGCCATTCTCTACCCTGAAAGTTCTTTCACATAAGATTTCAAAATGTTTCCACTTTCCTTCTGGTGATAAACTAGTGATAATTTAATAAACAAAGGGTTTAATACACTTTTTTAGAACAGATTACATTTACATAAAATATAAGGAGACAGGACAATGCTCCCCCGTACACAGTACCCAGTATCCCCTCTTATTAGCATCCTACATTAGGATGGTAGTTCTATTACACTTAATGAACCCATATTGACACATTATCATTAACTAAAGTCAACAGTTTATTCAGATTTCCTTGATCTTTACCTAACGTCATTTTCTATCCCAGAATCCACATTACATTTAATTGTCATGTCTCCTTAGGCGTCTCTTGGCTCTGGCAGTTTCTCACACTTCCCTTGTTTTTGATGACTTCGATTTTTTTTAAACTAATTAATTTATTTTTTGTGTGCATTGCATCTTCGTTGCTGCACGCGGGCTTTCTCTAGTTGCGGTGAGCACGGGTTACTCTTTGTTGCGGTGTGCAGGCTTCTCATTGCGGTGGTTTATCTTTGTTGCAGAGCACGGGCTCTAGGGGCGCAGGCTTCAGTAGTTGTGGCACGCGGGCTCAGTAGTTGTGGCGCACAGGCTTAGTTGCTCCGCGGCATGTGGGATCCTTCCAGACCAGGGCTCGAACCCCTGTCCCCTGCACTGGCAGGCAGATTCTTAACAACTGCACCATCAGGGAAGTCCCCAGAATTGGTCTGATGTTTTTGCTCATGATTAGAGTGGGGCTGTGGGTTCTGGGGAGGAAAATCACATAGGCAAAGTGCCATCTCATCACAGAATATGAACGGTACATTATCAACATGATTTTTATGACTGTTAATGTTGACCTTGATTCACCTGGTTGTAGTAACAAAGGATTTTTAATAGCTAATTATCAACAAAAATTTTATAATTAGTAGCTATGATTACAGTAAACAAATATTAAAAATACATTAAAAAACAGTATTCAAAATATCTGTGGATAACCTATATAGCTAAAACCAGAAGTGTGACTATATAAATTGTGGTACATTCACTACACGAATGTCTATAGCCCCTTAAATTAGCAGTTATATGACAATATGGAAGTATGCATAATGTTAAGTAAACAAAGCAGGAATAAAAAAATGAATACACACTGTTCTTACAACTAGGGAAAAAACCCAAAACAGCCTAAAAGAGAAAATACAAAAAAATGATAGCCATTATATTGGTTAGATGAGAACACGGGTGATTTTCTTCCCATTTTCCCGGTTTCTACTGTTTCATTGCTACTTCTACAATTATAAGAAAAAGAAATTTTTAACTGCTAAAATTCTGTGAAAAACACTTCCTTTCTGACTGTGAAAGTATACCTATTTTTTTTAAATGTGGATTTGGTAATTAGGCTTTGAAAGCATACATTTAAATTCCAATTCTCCATATATCCCAAAGCTTAGTTATTTCTTATCTCTCCAGATTACTGATCATTACAAAACTAACATTCACCTATACTATTGCTCCTGGAAGCCTGAAAACTACATCTGCCTTGCTGACTAGGCTTGAGTTACATGCTGTCAATGAGAAGCTCTTCTGTGGGACCATAAGATGGAGGGAAGGAGTAAAGCCATTTCCTACTTCTGGCTCTAAAAACAGCAGTGGCAGCTAACTGCAGGTACTGTGGACTCCTGCAGTAGTTACAGAGTTCGTGGTAAGGATTTTGCCAGCAGTGGACAAATGCAAATTCAGCAGCACAGGCAATAACTCCCAAGTTTTAGCAGGAGTGTGCCAAGTATCAATGTATTGAATATTTCCTCTCAGCTCCAAATTTATCCTTCAGTACCACCTGTTCAGTGATAAGAAACTGGACTCTTTTAAACAGTTTTTAAAAATAAATTTGTCGGTAGAGGGTGCTGGAGGAACAACACAGGAGGACTGGAGCACTCCTTGCTCCCGCTGCACTGTCAGGTTTGCTTTAGTAACCAACTTCTCACAGCCCTACTGATATCAGCTCAACACACTCCAGGCCTTGCGCCCACAGTGGTACCCTAACTCTGTCTGCATGCCTCCCCATCAACCTTGAGTCTCCTGCATGCACCCTGGAGGGTTGTTTCCTGCTCACCCAGAAACTGTGGACTAGCTCTGGCTTGGACAACTCCATACTCCTCCAATGAGGTCTGAACCACAGCTGTGAGGAGGGGCCCTCACCCCTCCCCAGTCTGTCCCTACTTGGACATTTTCCCTCAGGCCCAGGGTACCTTTTACCGTAGTCCTTACATCTTTATAATTATTCTCTTATCATAGGTTAATAATTCTTTCAACTTTCTCTAGTTAAGTTACTGTGTTTTCTGCCTCCTCACTGGATCCAAAGTGCAAAGGAAAAAGAAGATTTAAAGAAGAACCAAGTGGAAATTTTAGAAGTGAAAAATACAGAGAGTGTGAACTCACTCCTGGACTCAGGCTCAACAGCAGTGGTTGTCTCAAGAAAAAGCACTTGTATTATTCTTTGGAGTTACCAGCTGAACTGCTTCCCCACCTCCACCTCCCACGAAACACCATTTTTACTATTAAAAAAACAAAACAAAACAACAACAACAAAATGACAATTATTCAGACAGATTTGGGTATTCGGCAGGCATTGTGTCACAAAAGAATGAAGGGAGCCTAAGAACCGAGGAAAACACTGACAATATTTGCTGCCAATGACAAAAATAAAACTTCCAAGCAAATATTAGGATTTTAGAAAACCTATATCCACCACAATAAGAACGACAGCTTCTCCAATACCTAAAGCCCTTCTGAGATAAGTGGTGACGTTAATGAATGTGACTTTTATGTTACACAGGAAAATGTGTCAAGCTTTGGAAGATTTGCATAACTTGATCCAACAGCTACCAAATGATCAATACATGAGGTTACAAAGCCATGCATGAGTAAAAAACAATGGATTTTTAAAAAGTTTTACTGAGGAATAACAGACAGCCAATAAAATACGCTTACTTAGAGGATATCACTTGACAATGCTTGACACTGGTAAAACTGTCACCACAATGAAGATAATGAACATATTCATCACCACCAAAATTAACTCATGCTCCTTTGTAATCCAGCTTCATCTCATCCTTCTCTCACCCATCTTGTTCCCTCCCAACTAACTGTTCTCCGCAGCACGTATAACCATCTAGTCATGCCATATAATTTATTACATGTTTATTTTCTGTCCTCCCCTGCTCCTCTACCAAGCCAAAAACAAGAACATAGGCTCTATGAAAGAAGGGATTTTGTCTATTTTGTTACCAGCCTAGCCCAAGTGCATAAAATAGTGCCTGGCTCGTAACAGGTGCTCAATAAACACTTGTCAAATAAGTGCATGTATGCTTGCCCATAAGCATGCCAAAGCAGTGAAAGCTGATCTGTGGCAAGAAGAATGAAGCAGGCATTACTGGAAGCAGAGGTGAAAGACCATGTGGTTCTAGAAAGACAGTAACTAGCTGTCTGGTTCTGACAACTTCCTATCCTTTTAACCCATTACTTCCAAATCTAAGTCACCTCAAGGTTTTACCATAATAGATACAGAACATGATCAATTATGATAAAGTTCAGCTTCATCCCTTCCCAATGAATATAATTCATAAAGCATAAAAAACAATTGTTTTGGCAGTCCATAAAAATAGGCTGATGAGATTTTATATTACATTCTGCTAGTGTGAGCAGTAACTTAGAAAAATGAAAAAGAAAAACGTCAGCTCTATATATCACTGGGCTGAACTGAGAGCACACTACTATGGCAAAACGTTTAATATCTTAATGAGTTTCATACATCAATACTTGCAACATTTATTCCAATGTTGCAGTGCTTTTACTTTTAAAATATGTATATCCTTGAGCAAAGAACAGATTTTTTTTTTGAAACTGAAAAATATCAGTGCTTTGCAGGATCAGACTCCTAATCGATAAAATGAGGTAGATCTAAGATCTCCTCAAGCTCTGAAGTTCAAATATTTGATGATAGAGAGCAGTTTACCTAACAGAACTTCTTTCAAAATAGGAGTCAATCCTCTTACACCCTGCCCCTGCCTTACCAACTAAGTTTACATAATATTCTAAATGCTTTGTTGTCATTTCAACAACTTTTCATTTCACCTTCACTAGTAGATTCTGTCTCAAGAAACCACTTTCTTTGCTCAACCATAAAAAGCAACTCCTCATCTGTTAAAATTTTATCATGAGATTACAGAATTCAGTCACATCTTCAGACTCCACTTCTAATTCTATTTTTCTTGCTATTTGTACCACATCTGCAGTTACTTCCTCCACTGAAGTCCTGAACCCCTCAAAATCATCCATGAGGGTTGGAATCAACTTCTTCCAAACCCCTATTAGTGTTGATATTTTTGCCTCTTCCCATGAATCACAAATGTTCTTTTTTTAAATTTTTTTTTTTATTGAAGTATAGTTGATTTACAATGTTGTGTTAGAATCACAAATGTTTTTTTTTTTTTAAGAAACTGATATTCTTTAACTTTTTTATTTATTTATTTATTTATTTTTGGCTGTGTTGGGTCTTCGTTTCTGTGTGAGGGCTTTCTCTAGTTGCGGCGAGCGGGGGCCACTCTTCATCGCAGTGCGCGGGCCTCTCTCTATCGCGGCCTCTCTTGTTGCGGAGCACAGGCTCCGGACGCGCAGGCTCAGTAATTGTGGCTCACGGGCCTAGGTGATCCGCGGCATACGGGATCTTCCCAGACCAGGGCTCGAACCCGTGTCCCCTGCATTGGCAGGCAGATTCTCAACCACTACGCCACCAGGGAAGCCCCCACAAATGTTCTTAATGGCATCTAGCATAGTGAATCCTTTCCAGAATGTTTTCAATTTACTTTGTCCAGATCCATCAGAGGAATCATTATCTATGGCAGCTATAGCCTTATGAAATGTATTTCCTAAATAATAAGACTTGAGAGTTGAAATTACTTCCTGATCCATGGGCTACAGAATGGGTGTTGTGTTTGCAGGCATGAAAACAACACTCATATTGTTGTACATCTCCATCAGAGCTCTTGGGTGACCAGGTACATTGTCAATAAGCGATATTTTGAAAGGAACCTTCTTTTTTTCTGAGCAGTAGGTCTCAACAGTGGGTTTAAGATATTCAGTAAACCATGTTGTAAACAGATGTGCTGTCATCTAGCCTTTGTTGTTCCATCTACAGAACACAGGCAGAGTAGATTAAGCATAATTCTTAAGCGCCCTAGGATTTTTGGAATGGTAAATGAGCAATGGCTTCAGCTTCAAGTCACCAGCTACATTAGCCCCAGCAAGAATCAGCCTGTCCTTTGAAGCTCTGAAGCCAGGCATTGACGTCTCCCCTCTAGCTATGAAAGTCCTAGGTGGCATCTGCTTCAAATATAAGGTTGTTTCATCTACACTGAAAATCTGTTTTTCAGTGTGACCACCTTCAAGAATTATCTCAGCTGGATCTTCTGGATAACTTGCTGCAGCTTCTACGTCAGTACTTGCTGCTTCACTTTGCACTTTGGTGTTATGGAGACAACTTCTTTCCTTAAACCTCATGAACCAAACTCTGCTAGCTTTAAACTTTTCTTCTGCAGCTTCCTCAACTTTCTCAGCCTTCACAGAATTGAAGAGAGTTAGAGCCTTGCTCTAGATTAGGCTTTGGCTTTAGGGACTGTTGTAGCTGGTTTGATCTTCTCTCCAGACAACTAAAACTTTCTCTACATAAGCAATATGGATGTTTCTTATCATCCATGTGTTCACTGCAGGAACACTTTTAACTTTCTTCAAGAACTTTTCCTTTACATTCACAACTTGGCTAACTGGTACAAGAGGCCTAGCTTTCAGCCTATCTCGGATTTCAACATGCTTTCCTCACTAATCTTACCTATCTCTAACTTTTGATTTAAAGTGAGAGACATGCACTCTTCCTTTCACTTGAATACTTAGAGATCATTACAGAGTTATTAAATGGCCTAATTTCAATATTGTTGGGCCTCAGGGAATAGGGAGGCCCCAAGGAGAAAAAAAGAAACGGGAACAGCAGTTGGTGGAGCAGTGAGAATACACACATTTACCTATTAAGTTCACTGTCTTTGTGGGCACAGTTCATGGTGTCCCAAAACAATTACAACAGTAAATCATAGATCACCATAACAAATATAATAATAATGAAAAAATTTGAAATATTTGACAGAATTACTAAGATGTGACACAGAGACATGAAGTGGGCAAATGCTTCAGGAAAAATGGCACCTATAGACTTAATGCAGGGTTGCCACAAACTCTCAATTTGTAAAAAAAATTAATATCTGCAAAGCTCAATAAAGTGAACACAATAAAACAAGGCATGGCTGTATTATGAGAATGGATTATAAAACTGTTGATTTTACAAAAATAAAACTTAATACACTGAACACTTTAGAGATCTTTAATACCTAGCAAACACATAATATGAAGGGTCAAAATCCATCTGGCAAACAACCCTTTTTCTAATAGAATTCAGTCTTGTTTACTACAAATATGAAACATTCTGAGCATTATAACATCATATATGGTACCATGAGAAGGAAAGCAACATGCAACTTTTAAAAGAGATGGAAGAGCTTAACAATCTCTTTGCAGGTTGGTATTTCAGATTTCTGTTTGCTCAGATTAACATATTAAAAAATAGATAAGTGAAGAACATCAACAGTGTTTTTAACGAGTGATAAAATTTAAAGATTTAAAAAATTTTTATTTTCTTTATGTTTAGCCATATTTTCCAAGTCTCCTACCAAGAAAAAAAAAGTTTCTTTTATAATCAAATAAAAACCCAATTGCATTTTTTTAATTTAAGAAATAACCTGTAATAACTCATTCAGCAAACAGAAGTTGTCTCCAAGCTTTTCGGTGTCTTCACTTTGTCATTTTTATCCTGAAATCTTCGGTAATCCTCCTTTTCCTTCCAGCATTTTTTCAAGTTAAATTTACACTAACTTTGAAAATTTCAGAAGACTTCCAATTTGGAATTATGCAAAATTAGGCATGAGCAGTATTAAGATTCACTTTCATTTCATGACTAACAGTGTCATAAAACAAATGCAAAGTAAAGCTTTGTCAAATTATGTAGATAATTCATCTTATAAAGGGAGTGACAAAAATACAGTCATCTCAACACTGGACACTGGGTATACACTTATAAATTTAACCACGGAGTCTGTCAGACCTGAGTTGGAATCTTGCCTCTGACATCTGTTACCTGTATGACCTTGGGCAAGTTACTTAATCATACTAACCCTCAGTTTCCTCATCTGTAAAAAGGGAATGGTGCCTACCTAAAAGTCTTAAGAGCGTTAAATGAGATGTGTATAAAATGCTTAGTGAAGTACATGCCATCCATCAAGTCCTCAGTAAATGTCAGTTATTTCAATAGAGAACAGTGTTCAAGTCAGTAGATAAATATCATTTGTACTTCACCCCGACTGAGGGGGGTGGGCAGTGCATTAGAAGCACTCGGAAAATATTTCTTTCATGATTCCACCTTTGCGATTCTGCAATTCCTGAATCACCACTATCATACGGTAAGTGTATGCAAGTACTAAGTGCTTAAGCTCAAAGAATGGGAATTTAATAAAACATGCCAGTATATATCAATTGATAAATCAATAAACACATTCATTACTAGAGTGAGTCATTAAAATCTGAATCCAAAAGGATGTATGGATGTAGATGGAAATTTACACACTAGGACCACCTGTCAAAAGAAAGTAATTCCTAACCTCCTCAGCAGTTTCACTTTACTATTTTTTCCAAAGGAGTCTCCTGTGGTGATTACCTTTCACTCACGGCATATAATAAAAACAACTCAGGCATAATGAAAGGAAAACTGTGTAATCAGGATACCTAGGTTCAAATCTTTCTCTTACTAGGGTGTGAAACTTGGACAAGCTATTAAAATAACTAACTTCCACACCTATAAAAGATAATAATACCTACCTACTCCATAGGGATCTTAGATCAAATGTGAAGGCATGTAACTATGCTTTGTAAACTGTCAAGTATAACATGCAAATATCATTACAGTTGAGGTTTTCCTATCGAAAGACTTCTTTAAAAAAAATGATAAATTGATCCCCTCCACGCATCACATATACAGACAACATCAAACTTTTCATCACCCATTACTGCACACCACGACAGTCCCTAACGATCTTCATTTAAAATCATCAAAATCGCAACCCGTAAGGTTGCAAGACGCTTATATCCCCACATAATAAACCCAAAGCATAAATGTATCTTCACCGATAACCGCAACAACAGGAAAGCGATTAGGAATTTCCTCTACAGACTCACGAAATTATTCGATAAACTCTAAAAAGATAAAACTGCTTAAAAACAACCTAACTACCTTCTACGGATTAGCAAATGCGTTTCACTAGTCACAGATGTTCAGTCATGTCTTCACTTCTGTATTCAGTTCACAAGAGTCAGCTTGTTCCAGAACAGCCACATCCAAAACACACGCACTCACAAAGCAAAACACACACACAAAACTCTGCTTATTGGTGCCAGAGACTAAGCACAAAATAAACTACACCGAAACAAAGAGCCTTCCTGCTTCGAATAACCTCGGTGGCCCTGCCTCTGCCTCGCTTAGTAAACAAACTACTAGGGGCCACGCAAGCAGAGGGCAAGGTTTTTAAATACGAGGTCAGTTCACTCCACCAGGCCGTCACCTGGCGGGGTATTTTTCGCGAAGTTTCAGTCAACAAAGAAGTTTTATCGTGAAAGGGTCGGGCCCGGAGAGCGAGGGGCAAAGCGACATAAAGAAAGACAAAACCGAGTGGGGGAAGGGCGTGGAAAACGCCCCCAAACTTCGTGCAGCGACCACGGCGCCGTCACCCCCAACCCAGGACTGGTGGGACAGAGGGGGCGGGGAGCCACGCCGGCCGCGGCCGCCGCAGCCCGACGCCCCCGGCCCGGGCAGGGGTCCTGCCCTCCGCGGGCGCGCGGGAAACAGCGGGGGGCGCCGAGGGGTCACCTCCTGCTCCCTGCCGCCCCTCGAGCCCGCCGCTCGGCGGGCAAACGGCCCCGGCGCCGGCCCAGCCGCGATCCCGCCCGCCGGGTCCCGCCGCCGTCACCGCGCGCCCCCGCCCCGAGCCGAGGCGCCCCCGCCGCTCCGCCCGGGCCTCGCCGCCCGCCCCGAGCGCCGCGGACCGGGCGCGGGCCCGGCCCGCACCCGGGCGCCAGAGCAAGGACGCGGGCGCCGCCGACTTACCTTCCTCGGCGGTGTCCATCTTGTCTGGGGCGGGGGGGCGGCGGTGACGCAGCCGCCAAGCTCCCGCGGCGGAGGCCGGAGCCTTCCGGCCGGGGCGGAGGGAAGGGAAGGGGAGGAGGGAGCGGAGCCGGGCCCGGGCAGGTGCGTTGCTCAGGTGCGAAAGAGGAAGCTAGAGGAAGGAGAGAGGGGGGACAGGGAGAGGGAGAAAGGCTAACATAAAACGGGCGAGAGAGGGGAGGGGGAGGGGCGGGGAAAGCGGAGGGGAGAGGCCTGGGCGGGGCGCGGAGGCGGAAGGGGCGGGGCGCGTCAACGACAAGTGCCGTCACTTCCGGCGGCGGGCGCGGGGGCGTTGCGGCGCCCTTCGCGGACATCGGGTGGTTACTCTCGTGGGGCGGCGGACCACACGGGGTTGGTCCCCAGGGCTGCGCGGGGCAATGGGGCTGAAACCTTAGAAGGAGCTGAGTTCTAATGACCCCGAGGGAGGCGACAAAGAAGGCGCGGAGCTGAGGGAGGAGAGCAGCGGGAGCGAGCGCCTGACGGCGAGGTGGCGAGCCCAGCGCCGGCCCGGGCGCTGTGCAGACTAAGGCGGGTCTCAGAGCTGAAGAGTTACCTGGGCGCCTGTGAAAACACAAGTTCGGCGCCCCCCTCCCTCCCGCGCCGAGATTCTGGTGCGCGTGTTTGGAGTCGGCCCAGGGATATGCATTTTTGTTCCGCACGCGGGCACTTCTGATGCACGTTTTGAGGAAGTACTGAAATGTCACTTAAATTAAAAAGGCAAGCTCTAACTCTACCACAATCCCTCCCAGGGAAACTTCATTTGCCTGGAAGGACTGCTTCAATAACCTGCTTAGGCTGGAGGCTGCAACACCCTCCTGTAAGGGAAATCGGTTCAGATACGGACAGGGCTTGATAACACTGCGTGTCGGACGCTTACCTGGCCGGAGCTAAATTGCTTCGGACTGAGCTCTGCTTCCATCAGTACAGCACCTTTCCTCACCGTAATCCCTGGCTTGTTGTCTCAAAGAAGAACTATGTAGAAAATAACAAGTTAGAAAGGTCACCACTTTTAGAATCGCCTGAGTAGAACTAAAGGTGTCTCTAATCCGAAGGAAATCTATTTTAAAGAATATGCAAATGACTTGCATATAGATTAGATATATGATACATTCAGGAATGCTAGCAATCTCTTTTCCATCTGTGTGAGTGAAGGAGTTGGGAAGACGCCCTCCCCCAAGCCTCATCAATCAGAATGAGACTTAGAATAAAAATAACGAAGTGGGCCCTTTTCCCTTTTGTGGCCGTCGCTGAAGCGCCAGCGGCCGAAATGAAGTTCAATCCCTTTGTGACTTCTGACCGAAGCAAGAACCCGAAAAGGCATTTCAATGCGCCTTCCTACATTCGCAGGAAGATTATGTCTTCCCCTCTTTCTAAAGAGCTGAGACAGAAGTACAATGTCCGATCCATGCCCATCCGGATGGACGATGAAGTTCAGGTTGTACGAGGGCACTACAAAGGGCAGCAAATTGGCAAAGTAGTCCAGGTTTACAGGAAGAAGTATGTCGTCTACATTGAACGAGTGCAGCAGGAGAAGGCTAATGGCACGACTGTCCATGTGGGCATTCACCCCAGCAAGGTGGTTATCACCAGACTAAAACTGGACAAAGACCACAAAAAGATCCTCGAACGTAAAGCCAAATCTCGCCAAGTAGGAAAGGAAAAGGGCAAATATAAGGAAGAAACAATTGAGAAGATGCAGGAATGAAGTAATCTTGTATACAACTTTCATTAAAAACTGTTAAAATGAAAAAAAAAGAAAAAAAAATAATGAAGTGGAATCCTCTGTAGAGAGAGCAGCCCTTGAAGACTAATGTCACCGATTTGACCAGTGTCACTCATGTTACCCAAGGTAGGAGAGAATTCAAAGTCTTGACACGATAATGGAGGCCCGCTGATTTCAAGGGCTGACCTTGAGAACTGAGCATATTTAAGCTTTTTCTTAAATATGTTTAGACTATATTATCTCCCAAGAAATGGAATCTGAAGGAGGCTCATACCCCTGTCCCCACCCCTCCCGCCCAACCGGACAAGCACTCACATCCCCTGTAAGGCCTGTGGCAGAGCACTCAACTCAGACCAGGGTCACAGTTCAGGACCACCAGACCCAGCCTCGGGTTGTACAGCAAAAGCGGGAAGGATTCTGAGAGGTAGACTTCGAGATTTACTGAAGGAAGTGCCAGTGGTTTTTCCGGGCAGGTATGTGAACCTCCAGGCGGTAGACCTGGGTTAGGATTGGAGGGATGTGGGTGTATGCGGTGTGGGTGGAGGGCTCCCTCCTTTTGTCTTTCTGTGTCTTCCTTTGTGATGCTCAAAGGAAGGTTACTTCTAGAGTTGAGAATTGCCCCAACCTTTTTTCATTCAGCCTTTGGAGGTTAAACCTAAGAGTAATCAACCAATATTTGTTGAGTCCCTACTATGTGCCAGGCATTGGTCCTCACAACAAACCCTTTGAGATACATAAGGCAGTCAGACCTCTCTTGGTTACCAACTAAGCTAGTAGACAAAAGGGAGGAATGGACTGTCGACATGAACAAACTGTGACAAGGGTAGTGGTCCAGTGGGCCTCAGGAATTACTGGAACCAGAGTCCCCTCTCTGGCCCCATCCCTCTGCTCTGCTTCTCTCTGCACATCAGCTTCTTGTTGTCACACCAGTTTCCTCCACATGGCTGGGGACAAGGCCCCTGATAGCTCTCAAGGTCATATCTTCAGCCTCACCATCAGACAGGCCAAGGGTGACGATCTCTGGTCTCAAGTCAACAATTCCTAGGGAAGGACAGTTCATTGGTCCAGCTAGGTGCCCATCCCTGAACCAAATGATGAAGGTCTGTAAGAACATAACATGTACACCGCCATTGAACTACATTACTGAAGTGCAGAAAGAACATGTCCCACAAGAAAAGGGAGGACAAAACAATAGATATGCATTATAATTAGAATTCTCATTGTTTTCAAACAAGGACACCAAGATTGTATAGAAATATTTTTATTTGCCGAACTTATCCAAGGAAACCAGTTAGAATTCATACAGAATTTCAACCTGAGAAAAAGTTATTTTGATCAAAAGAGACACTTAAAGGTATAGCATACACGTGGTTCCAGCCTCTGTGTGTGTGTGTGTGTGTGTGTGTGTGCGCGCGCACTGTGCCACGAGGGTACTATAGCTTAGTAATTCTGGGTTTCCATATAGCAATCAAAGGAGCAACAGGGGATGTGTGGGAAGACAACAGTATAATTTTTTGAGCACCAGCTGTAACAAACTAACAACAATAATTAACCTAACTCCCTATTATGTTCAATGAATGTTAATAGCAATCTTGCAAAGCAAATATTGTAGCCATTTCACAGATGAGGAATCTGAGACAGCTGATAAGTAACTTGCTTTTGGCCATATGTAGAAGAGGAACCAAAATTAAAGCAAAGGTCCATCTGACTCCAGACCTCTAATTTTTAAACCTCACCTGTTTACCATTTGCAGCCACCCTCTTTTTTTTTTTTTTTTAATTCCTACCCTTATTCTCTTTTTTTTTTTTAATTAATTAATTTATTTATTTATTTTTGGCTGTGTTGGGTCTTTGTTCCTGTGCGAGGGCTTTCTCCAGTTGCGGCAAGCAGAGACCACTCTTCATCGCGGTGCGCGGGCCTCTCACTGTCGCGGCCTCTCTTGTTGCGGAGCACAGGCTCCAGACGCGCAGGCTCAGTAATTGTGGCTCACGGGCCCAGTTGCTCCGCGGCATGTGGGATCTTCCAAGACCAGGGCTCGAACCCGTGTCCCCTGCATTGGCAGGCAGACTCCCAACCACTGTGCTACCAGGGAAGCCTCAGCAGCCACACTCTTAACACTGCCACTAAACTCTCAACTTTTTACCATGAGCCCATGTTTAGATAGAAGCCCAAGAGTTTACAACAGTTGCACAGAAGTTGAACAGAATTGCTGCTTACCAAGTATACATATGATAATTAAGTAAAGTGCCTTACTATAAGCTTAACGTTAACGTCTATAAATTATTGAAGGCAGTTTATGGCATTATCTTAACATTAAACTCTTTCCTTCCTTCCTATCTTCCTTTCCCTCTCATCTCATCTTCCCTTCCCTTCCATTTTTCTATTCCATTTCTCCTCCCTTCCTGCTATGAGACACAACAGTAATGTGGGCAAGAACATGGATGCTGAAGGGAGAGACATGCAGGTGGCAGAGAGAGAAGACTGGTGTGGTTGGACAATTGATTATGTTGAATAATGATGACCAGATTTCCCACTGTTGGAGAAAATACTAACATGGAAAAGGGGAAGGCTAGAAAAAACCCTGAGGTGTTGGATTGGAAATATAGGTATCATTAGGAACTCATTTTTAAAAATGTAAACAAATATTGAAATATATATAGTTGACCCTTGGAAAATGTGGGGATTAGAGGCACTGACCCACTGCTCAGTTGAAAAGCTGAGTATAACATTATAGTCAGCCGTCATATCTGTGGTCCCACATCCTTGGATTGAACCAACCTCAGAAGGTGTAGTACTGTAGTACGTATTTATTGAAAAAATATCTGAGTATAAGTGGACCCATGCAGTTCAAACCAGTGTTGTTCAAGGCTCAACTATATATGTATGTCTGTAGATATCATATATAATATATATCAGATATTAAATATATACGCTAGGAAATACATATTATTTAATATTATGTGTACGTTATATACATTTCCTAGTTCTGTCCTCTGAGAGGATGGACATGCAGTGATATCTCAGTAGCTATGAGCACACTGAGTATACAGATTTTGGTTTCTAATACCATGCTCCACTAAAAGGAACCAAGACTGTATGATCCATAATGATAGACACATGTCATCAGACATTTGTCCAAACCCATAGAATGTGCAAGACCAAGAGTGAACTGTAATGCAAACTATGGACTTTGGGTGATCATGATGTGTCAATTCTATCAATTGTAGCAAATATACCATGGGGGATGTTAATAATGGGGGAGCCTAGGTAGGGGTATATG
Source organism: Balaenoptera acutorostrata (assembly GCF_949987535.1). NCBI lineage: Eukaryota > Metazoa > Chordata > Mammalia > Artiodactyla > Balaenopteridae > Balaenoptera > Balaenoptera acutorostrata. The sequence goes on along the minus strand of NC_080065.1, from coordinate 11,808,063 downwards.
GAAATCTCTGTACCTCCCTCTCACTTTTGCTGTGAACCTTAAACTGCTCTAAAACAAAATAAAGTTCAAAATTTTCAAAAAATATTTATCTGGGAAAAAAAGAGGAACCAAGACTCTCTGAAGAAATGTCAGATTTTAGGGCTGGAGCAGGAAAACTACAAGATAAGTCTAGAACATCTTGTGCAGAAATTAAGGAAAGGCTCAAAAACTGATAGGGCCATGCTAAAAGGATAAAGAAACTGGCTCAAAGAGGCTCCCGTTGGCCATGCTGAGGACAATTTGAGCATGAAAATAAATATTACAGTAACAGATTATAACCTATTAAGTAAAATAGGAATTCATGAGCTCACCATGATATAAATCAGTAGGGAGAGAAAAAAGCTCTTCCTTTGCAGTATAATGCCAACTGATAAATGTAAAAGGAATGATAAAAACAGAAAATCACTTTGCAGTATAATTCCAACCAATAAATGTAAAAGGAATGATATAAACAGAAAATCACTTACCAACCTGACAGTGGTTCAGACTGGAGTTGTCAATGGAGGCTAAGAATGGGTGAAGTTTCAATGAGGAACAGGATTTTAGCATATTATTGGAACATTTTCCAACAGTTAAAAAGAAAAATAGTAGTTTTACAGTGAAGACATCAACATGAGTAGATAATCAAGGTCAACATCACCAGTGATGGGACAGATTGACATAACGAGAAAATTGAAGTCTGTCAGGAATGCATGCCTGAGTCTGGGCATGAGGAAACATCCAGTGGAATCAAGTTGAGTGTCAGCCTACAGAATATAAGGGCTGTATTCTCTTAAACTCTCAAGGACATGATAGACAGAATGACTGAGGAACTGTTCCAGATTGGAGGAGGCCAAAGAGACGTGACAACTAAATGCAATGTATGAAGGAATCCTAGACCTGAAAACTAAGACATTTGTGCGACAGTTGGCAAAATTAAAATTTGAATAGGTTCTTTGAATGGTAGTGTTGTATCGGTGTTGATTTCCTGACTTCTTGGGAGGTCCTTGTTTAGGGAAATGCACATTAGAGTATTTAGAGGTGATGTAGAATCAGGTCGGAAGCTTGTAGTGAAATGGTTCAGAAAAAGACTAAGTGTGTGTGTGTGTGAGAGAGTGAGAGAGAGAAGTTAAAAGTTGGTGAATCTGGGTGAAGGCAATATCGGAGTTTTTTTGGACTGTACTTGCAACTCTTCTGTGAGTCTGAAATTATTCTGAAATCATTTTTTAAAATTAAAATTGCTGCGTGCTAATGGAACTATAAAGCAGTGGTTCTCAGATCTGGGGAGTCTCAGTCATTAGCACCTTTGACTATCTGATAAAATCTGTGGGCTTTTTTCCTAGAAAAACTGCATAAACACAAAATGTTGCATACAATTTCCAGGAGTTCATGGTTGCCTTCAAGTCCAGGCAGAAACCTCAGGTTAAAAGAGCTTCTCATTTAAAGTATTGAGAAAAATGATGATGTTTACTTCCCTTTCCAAGAATATAGCAGGCTAGGTTATTTAGACCAACAGTTGAAAATACGTGATAAAATATTAAAAACATATTTGTAAAACCACTGAAGAGTTGACAAAAATAGTAAAGCAACTAGCAGGCCAGAATCTAAGGACGGGATATAAATGGAACATGGCAGTTGCTTTTGCTCTGCTGATTACAGGCAAACTTTGAACCTGAATTTTGACGGCTTCCAGGGGCAAGAATAATAACTATCAAAGCCCAGAGCCTGCGAGCCTGCCCACGGTGAAACATCTATTAAGAGACCTTCTACCAGGATTCTCCCCCAGGGCCTCCAGAACTGCGATCTCGGGAGGAATAGTGAACCAAATGTGAACCAAAAGTAGACCCCTCTCTGAAACTTTTAGGAAAATTTGGTTTTGCTGAGCCTTATTAAATTTTACCCAGGAACCAACCCTGGCATGGATTGCACCTCAAACTCATGACACTCCAGTAACCAAATAATCTCAAGCAATAAATTTAGTTCAGAATGATCCTGAACTACTGGGACCCCTAAGTACCTGGCAGATACAATATGGTAATCCCATATCTGGGATATATATATATATATGTATATAAACAAGAACTTACAGACAACAGATAACAGAAACCATCCTACAAAGACTTCATATATGGGATTACCAGACAAAGATTATAAAGAAATTATACTTACTAGGACCTTTTTTTAAAAAAAGTGATGAAACAATTTTAAAATATCAATTTTATGCCAGAGTTACTGCTGCCATTTAAACATACAATGAAAAATTTTTATCAAGAAATGAAGGTAGGGCTTCCCTGGTGGCGCAGTGGTTGAGAGTCTGCCTGCCAATGCAGGGGACATGGGTTCGAGCTCTGGTCTGGGAAGATCCCACATGCTGCGGAGCGACTGGGCCCGTGAGCCACAGTTGCTGAGCCTGCGCGTCTGGAGCCTGTGCCCCGCAACAAGAGAGGCCGCGACAGTGAGAGGCCCGTGCACCGCAATGAAGAGTGGCCCCCGATCGCCGCAACTGGAGAAAGCCCTCGCACAGAAACGAAGACCCAACACAGCCATAAATAAATAAATGAATAAAATTTAAATAAATAAATTTAAAAAAAAAAACAAAAAACAAAAACCAACACTGCAGGCAGTGAAATATAAAAAAAAAAAAAAGAAATGAAGGTAATAATTTTTTAGGGTGTACACAAGCAAAATCTTTAGAGAATTCTGCATTAGCATGAATGAGGCTACATCTGTCCTTGTGCACTTGGAAGTCAGTGACTGTGGATCTTCAACGGCCGTGGCCCCCTTTCATTTACTGATGTTTCCCTTAGGCCAACACAGGCCTGGACATGTAGTAGTAAGTCAATAAATATTGGCTGAATAAACAAAGCAAAATTTTCCAGGAGATACTTTTTGTTGCTGAAATAGCAACATGTGTATGAATGCCTTTCTTAGCAAGAGACACATTCATAAGGTAGCTGAAATATCAATTGAGCAACAGTGATATATAAGGTTTGGTGTGTCTGTACTTCTACATCTGCACTTCTCAGTTATAATGAATTCAATTTCAATGCTTCAGGCAGATAGTCTCAACAAGGAGCTACATTGAATCAAATCAAATCATCAAAACAAAGTACCAAGTGTTTCTTATCCCTAACATATTCAGATACAATATTCAAACAAAAATTACTTGCAATTTAAGCCAAAATGTTACTGAGATGAAGGCCTTCAAGACCAGTTTTTTTCTGCACATTTTATTATGAACATTTTCAAATATACAGAAAAGTTGAAGGAATAGTACAATGAACACCTATATGCCCTCAACCTACATTCGACATATTAAGATTTAGCCATATGTATTTTAACTATAGTTTTTTTTCTGTGTCATTTGGAAGTACGTGTCTGAACAACTTTCCCTCTAAGCATTTTAGCATGTATCTCCTACAGTTAGAATAATGTCCTTTAAACCCATTGCCACACCATAACAATATCTAGAATCTAAAGTTTCTATAATTGTCCCAAGAATGTCTTTTATAGTTTTTTTTTTTTTAATTTTTTATTTACTTTTTTAATGCTATTCTTGTCTGCTTACATTCTTTTTATGTATGTATGTATGTATGTATGGCTGTGTTGGGTCTTCGTTTCTTTTTTTTTTTTTTTTTCCACACACACACACTGTATTTTATTTTTACAAGAGATAGATAGACTGACACCAAGCATTGTACATGGATGACCACAACAAAAGCAACAATGATTGCAATTACCAAACATGAAACACACTTATACTATGTCATAACATTGACATTCAGTCCAGTAATCCTCCACTGTAACAGCTCCTTTACTTTGCAGTGAAAATTGATTTGTATATTCTTTTCCTCTGAGTCCTTGTGGGATTTTTTTTTTTTTTTTAATTCAGACAGAAAGTCACAAAAATTATACTCATCCTGGGTCTTCGTTTCTGTGCGAGGGCTTTCTCTAGTTGTGGCAAGCGGGGGCCACTCTTCATCGCGGTGCGTGGGCCTCTCACTATCGCGGTCTCTCGTTGCCGAGCACAGGCTCCAGATGCGCAGGCTCAGTAATTGTGGCTCACGGGCCGAGTTGCTCCGCGGCATGTGGGATCTTCCCAGACCAGGGCTCGAACCCGCGTCCCCTGCATTGGCAGGCAGATTCTCAACCACTGCGCCACCAGGGAAGCCCCTCTTTTATAGTTTTGTTTTGAATTTTTTTTGAACAAGCGTTCCAATTGACCTTCATGCATTGCCACTGGTTTAAGCCTACATAGTCTCCCTTAATCTAAAACAGTCCTTGTACGTTTCATTTTTCAATGACTATCCCTGTTGGAAAATCACAGGACAGTTGTTTTATACAATGTCCTTCATTCTAGATTTGTCTGATTGATTTGTCCTGGAGTCATTTAACTGTTCCTTTAACCCCTATATTTCCTATAAACTGGAAGTTAGCCTAGAGGCTTGATATGACTCAAATTAAACATTTTTTAGCAAGAATATTTCATAGATGATGTGTTTTTCATATGGTAGCAAATCAGGAGGCCAAAATGTCAGGTTGGACCATGATTACTGATGCCGAGTTTGATCACTTGGTTAAAGTGTTGGCTACTGAGTCTCACCATTCATTAATCACACATGGAGTAGAGACTTTCCTGGTGGTCCAGTGGTTAAGACTCCATGCTTCCATTGCAGGGGACCTGGGTCTGATCTCTGGTCAGGGAACTAAGATTCCTGTGGCATGGCCAAAAAAAACCTTTTTTTTAAGTAAAAAAAAAAAAAAAATCTGTGGAGTAAAACATGAAAGCCACAGTCCTTCATATTCTTTCATTTATATCTTTTTCACAAAGTAGGACAGCCAAAATTTTAAATTATTCTTAAATTTGAAAGTGCATGCTATCATTAAAAACATTCTTGTTGATATTCGTAATGACAAGTGTATTTTACAAAACCTTCTAAGCTCTTTATTAAAAACTTCTGTAATTTTTGGACTTTCCTGGCAGTCCAGTGGTTAAGACTCCACGCTTCCAATGCAGGGGGTGCAGGTTTGATCCCTGGTCAGGGAACTAAGATCCCACATGCCGTGTGGTATGGCCATTAAGAAAAGGAAAAGTCTCCTGTAATTTTTCCAATGAAATAAAACCTTGTTCTGTTTGTGTCAATTTCCTAATTCTTGGAAAGAAAGAAAGAGAGGAAAGAAAAAGAAGAAAGGAAGGAAGGAAGGGGAAAGGAAGGAAGGAAGGAAGGAAGGGAGGGAAGGAAAGAAGAGGGAGGGAGAGAGGGAGGAAGGAAGGAAAGAAAGAAAAGAGAGAAAAGAAAAGAGAAAGAGAAGGAAAGAAGAGAAAGGAAGGAAGAAAGGAGGGAGGGAAGGAAAGAAGAGGGAGGGAGAGAGGGAGGAAGGAAGGAAGGAAAGAAAGGAGAAAGAGAAAGGCAAATCACGGTTGATGCCTGCTGTTTCTTCCCAAGTGACAGCGTTCTGACTGTCTGTCCATGTGATATAACTGGGCCTTGAGAGTTCCTTCTGAAGAGACCAAAGGAAGAAAAAGAGAAGTTGGGCTTAAGCCACACAAATTTAGATGGAGTTGCCACATCTGAACTTATTACTCAATGAAGCAGATAAAGAAGATGCTTTATTCGGTGCCATGTACACAAAGCTCACTCACATGTCCCTCAACTATGGTAAAGGAGCAGAATGTGAGGAGGGCCTCAGAGGACTTGGCATAACAGAGAGTTCTGTGCTCTCTGCTGTAACATCAAGCAAGTCAGTAAGTCCTGGGCAAACACAGCTGAATCCTGGGATGAAGCAACGTGTCAGCAGGGGAGCTGGTGCTGAGCAGAGACCAGAGCCCATTAGAGTCAGTGGTTGGCACAAGCTCTGAGATTGCAAATAAGGTCAGAAAGGAGGCATAATCTGACATTCCCTCATTCTGCCAACATAGAAGACACAGTGCAAACACACGCTCATACATTTACTTTCCAATAGATTTCCCTTCCAAAGCCAAGTATGATTTATGAGTTGTAAAGAGTTGCAGGCAAGTTGGGAAATACTGGGCTTCTCTACCATAGGATTTCTGGGTGCCTTTAATCTATTAAAATGTGTTGAGCATCCACAAGAGGGAATATGGTCCCCAGTGTTGTTCGCATGTCCTTGGTCACTGAACTCTTTTCTCAGAGGCCATCTCACACAGCTGGAGTGCCTGGGCACGCACTCTGAAAAATGCTAAACTATACAAGCCCCAAGGACCCCAAGGATAAATGGACCAAGAGGTCCACCCTTGCGATTAGAAAAGTATCTACGTTGGCCATGAAAACTTCCACATGCAGAGGATCCTTTAGCCCAGGAATTTCTTTAAGCTCTGTTGGCTATCCCAGCTATGTCAGATTGCTGCAGGCTGGTAATAAATGACGTCTCCAAGGGTGGATGGATGATGGGCTGTCCCACGTGAGCTCATTGGCTCAGCTCCAGAACGTCTTGGGAGCTCCGTGGCCATCAACAAGCATTTTCAGGAGTGAACTATGAACTTTTTAATGTTCTTGCCTTGGGAGATCAGTGTCATGGGCCAGATGGTGGCCCTCCAAAACACATCCACGCCCTAATCCCTGGAACCTGTGGATGTTACCTTATTTAGAAAAACAGTCCTTACAGATGTAATTAAGGATTTTGTGATGAGGTCATCTTGGATTATCCAGGTGGACCATAAATCCAATGACAGGTGTCCTTATAAGAGTGAGGCAGAGGGAGATTTGAGACACACAGAGGAGAAGACCATGTGAAGGTGAAAGCAATGATTGGAGTGATGCAGTCACAGGTCAAGGAACGCCAGCAACCACCAGAAGTTGAAAGAAGCAAGGAATGTATTCTCCTCAGAGCCTCTGTAGGAAATGTTGCCCTGCTAACACATTGATTTCAGACTTCTCGACTCCAGAACTGTGAGAGAGAAATTTCTGTTGTTTTAAGCCACCCAGTCTGTGGCAATTTGTTACAGCAGTCAAACTAATACTCATGCTTCCCCACCAATCTGAACCTCAATATTGACTTGCTGGCTCCAGAGGCTGTAGAGCCAGCAAGTGTCAACCCCCTCTGCCACACATGGTTACATGCAGTGTCCAGAGGCAGCTCCCGGGGCCCCAAGGGAGGATCTCTTTAACCAATGAGTCTGTTGAGATAAACATTTTCATCCGATATTTCGGATTCTAACCTGAAATTGTGTAGTTGCCCTTAAGCGAAGTTCTTCCTAGAAATTTTATCTTGTGGAACCCAGAGGAACCTTTAGGGATTATCTGGCACCCTCACTCCTGTACCTATGGAAACCATTAAGCTCTGAAGCTGAATTTCTTTTGTTACCTTCTTGTATGCCTTCATTATCTTTAAACAGTTACTGAGCACTTATTTTGTGGAATATGCTGTTAGACCCCAAAGATAAGCAGGTCAGGTATGTCTAAGACCTGATTCCTGTCTTCAAAGGTTACCACTGAATTAGGGATGACTATCTAGTTTTATTGGGAAAGAATCATTTTTACAACCTCACTTGGAGAACCCATGTAATGATTAGCATTCTGACTGTTTAGGTGTAACTCTGGAGCCTAACTAGAATTTCTAGATTTCTTAGGTTGAAGTCTTCTTTTTGCACAAACTTTAAGCATATGACTACACATACATGTTATTTCTGTTTGTAAATCTCTCCATCCCCCCTTCTCTTGGCAACAAGATCTGCCTCTCTTTCAGAGAATGGATCCTCCCTCCCTCCAAACACAGAATTTTAGGGGACCTGCCAGGCTTTCCACTGGCCTCTGCCTCTCTTGCTCCTCCATCCCTGGGAAGGGCATGCAGTCTAGGCTGGACCAAACATATACCCTCTTGGTGCCCACGAATGATGTGTTTCTCCTACTGGCCCCTTCAATCCACTCACCACCCTTCTCTACCCTACTCTGAGGCCAGGTTTCCGACACTTCAGCTGACAGTTACATTAACACAATTTGACATCAATCCTAACAATATATTTAATTTCAGTTTCTGACCAATTATTCTGAAGCAAAATAATATCTAACATTGAGCACTTGCCAAGTGCTGGGCACAGTCCAGTGAACTTGACGCACATTAACTCAATAATTCTCAGCAGTTTGATGAGGCCGGAGCTGAAGGGAGCACTCAGGTTCAGTGAGTTGCCCACATCCCACACCTCCGAAGGGGCCTCACTCCGCGTCTAGGGCCTGTGCCAGGAACACATCCCCAACTCACAAGGGACTCTGAGAGTCTCCATCAGAGGTGCCCCTGCACCCTGTATTTCTGAGATCAGATGGGTGTTTAACCTCACCCACCTCCCTCACTTTCCTCCCTGTGATGCTCCACGGCCCACCTCCCCTGGGGTGGTCCTCACAGCTGCCTCTCTACACCGCTCAGTGCCTCACTTAGTAGCTAATAGGACCATGAGGACTACTCTCTTGACTGTCTTAACTTCTGGGTATTCATTGAGAGACTGAATATACGAACGGACAACAGCCAGGCCATATATGACAATAGAACTCTGACCCACAATCTGCTGCAACCAGCCCAGGAAGCCAAACCACAACCACTGCAGCAAGCAACCCAGAACGGTCAGCACATCAATAACTGTCAGCTTCCCTAATTTTTGGCCCTGCTTCCAATTCAGGACCAATCAGAGAAAGCCAAATAAGCCACCCTCGCCAATCACACAGGACGACCCCGCCTCCCGCCCGCCTCCAGCTTCCCCAGGACAACAGCCTCGGATCAGTGCACACCTGCAGCCTTCCCTTTTTCTGTTAGCAGCTTTCCCACGCCTCCCCGGTCTTTGAGTCTCTGCCAAACGCAGGAGGGCTGCTGACTCTTTGAACAGCAAGCTCTGCGTAAACAGCCTTTGTTTTTCTTCATGTGGGTGATCTTTGCTTATTTCCACCTCTCTTTAGTTTTAACTGGCCCTTACCTCTTTCTCTTGATGCCCTGACCACCTCTGCCCTTCAGATAACCTTCACCCCTCTCTCTCTCTCAGGCCTGTCCCCCAGTCTCGAACCTGCCCCATTTCTGCAAGAATGAACCAGTCTAACAAGCGTCAGGCTTTTCCTGCAGTGACTCATCAATTTCCTCATCGGGCCACACGATTTCCATGGCAGGTGAGACCTCAAGCACGGATTGACACCCACAGAGCCTCATTTTAGCCCCAGACCTGAGGAAGCAGTTGCCATAGCGATAGATGCAGCGGGCGGGCGGGAGAGTGGCTCACTGCAGCCAGCCCACGCCGGGAGGGGCCAGGCCTTCCGCGGCGTCTGAGCTGCTCAACTCCCATTCTCACCTCCTCCCCGCCCCCACCCCCGAACACAAAAGGGCTGGGAGTGGGGACTGTCCGTGTGGATCCTTCTTGGAGCCTTGGCTTAGCACATCCCCTGGGTTGGCTGTTAAAGGTTGGCGTCCCTTGGTTGTGCCGCTTAGCCTGTGTTGCTTAGCAACGAAAGAACAAACAACGTAAATCGAGTCTCCCTCAAGTCTCAGTGAACGCCTCGTTTGCATGGACGCAATCTCAGTGCGCAGCGTCAACCTGGGGGTGGAGACGGTCTAACCCTTTTCAAGTGGAGGATTAACACATACAGCAAAAAGGGCACAGAGCTTAAGTGCACGTCTTGGAAACTTGTAACTAGCACTCAGATCAAGACATAGAATATTTTCAGGACCGCACAGAATTCCCTCCTGCGCTCCCGATAATCAAGACCCACTCCCCCGTACCTGGGTGTGATTGCCATCACCATCGATTTGTTCTGCCTGTTGTCTTCTTCTTCCCCTTCTCCTCCTTTTCTTCTTCTTCTTCTTCTATGTTTCAGGTGCACGGCATTTCAATTCGACATTTTATAACTTGTATACACTACGAGGTGGTCACCACTACGAGTCTAGTTACCATCCATCACCATACAGTTGACCCCTGTCACCCATTTCTCCCACCCCCAACCCACTTCCGCTCTGGCTACCACTAATCTGATTCTGTATCTATGGGCTTGTTTTTGTTTCGTTTGTTTGGTTGTGTTTTTTTTAAGATTCCACATATGAATGAAATCATACAGTATTTGTCTTTCTCCATCTGCCTTATTTCTTCTCCACCAGTCAGTGCCACCGAAACGCTGCATCCCTTGATCCTAAGCCTGAGAGTTAGGGCATCCCAGAGCGGGGAGGCTCAGACAGTCACTGCATCTCCGCCTCAGGCATTAGAATTCTGTTTCCCCCAGACAGTATTTCACTTCTTTCCCATTAATTTCCTCTTCTAATTTTAAAAACTGCGTATTCTGAAATAATTTTAGACTTACAGAAAAGTTGCAATAATAGTACAAATTCTCATACACATTACACCCACATTCCCCAAATGTTAACATTTGCTTTGCCATTCTCTCTATCCAGACATGGGTAATTTGTATATATTAATGTTTCTAAACTGTTTGAGAGTAGATTGTAAACATGTTGCCTCTTTGCCCCTAAATACTTCACCATATATTTCTTTTTTTTGGAAAAAGGGACACTTTCGTACATAACCACAGAACATTCATCAAAATGAGAAAATTAACATTGGCACACCATTGTTATATAATGTACAGACCTTACGCACATTTTGCCAATCATTTACAAATGTTCTTTTTTTTAAGTTGCCGTTTTTTTAAATTATTTTTATTGTGGTAAAATATATATAACATTAAATTTGCGGCATTAAGTACATTCACAACGTTATGCAACCATCACACTGTCTTAGCCTGTTTGGGATGCTACAATAAAAATACCATAGGCTGGTTGGGTGGCTAGAAACAGAAATTACTTCTCACAGATCTAGAGGCTGGAAGTCCATGATCAGGGAGCTGGCAGATTGGGTGTCTGGTGAGAACCTGCTTCCTGTTTCACAGACCGCCATCTTCTCACCGTGTCCTCACAGGACAGAAGAGGCAAGGGAGCTCTCTGGGGTCCCTTTTATAAGAACACTAATCCCTCTCATAACCTAATCACTTCTCAAAGGCCCCATCTCCCAATACCATCAAATTGGGGATTAGGCTTTAATATGTGAATCTGGGGGGACACAACAGTCTATAGCAACCACTATCCATTTCTAGTACTTGCTCATCATCCCAAACTGACACTCTGTACTTATTGAACAATAACTCCCCATCCGCCCTGCCACCCAGCCCCTGGTAACCACTATCTGTTCTGTCTCTATGAATTTGACCACTCTAAGTACTTCATAAAAGTGGAATCCCACAATATTTGTCTTTTTTTGACTGGATTATTTCACTAAGCATAATGTCCTCAAGGTTAATCCATGCCGTAGCATGACTAATGTCCTTTATAAGGAAAAAATGTTTCTTCCTGGGCGGGATCCAATCCAGAGTCCATATTGCATTCAGTTGTCATGCCTCTTTAGTCCCCTTTAATAAGGAACAATGCCTTAGTCTTTCTTTGTTGTTCATGATGTGGACATTTTTGTAGGGTGCAGGCCAGTTGTTTTGTAAAACGTCTCTCGATTTGATTTGTTTGATATTTCCTCACAGTGAAATTCAGGTTATGCATTTTGGGCGTGTTGTGCCCTTGTGTTGCATCATATCAGAGCCACCTGTTGTCAATTTGTCCATTAGCGGTCACATTAACTTTGATCACTCGGTTAAGATGGTGGCCAGGTTTCTCCACTGTGAAGTTACTGTTTTCCCTTTTGTAGTATCCTGTGGGGAAAGAGCTTGAGACCATATACAAATCCTGCGTCTCATTAAACTTTCACCCACTGTTTTAGCATCCATTGATGATTCTCCCTGACACGATTATTACTATGGTGGCTCCAAATGGTACTTTCTAATTCCATTATCCCTTCTACATTCATTAGTCGATATTCTATCTATAAGGAAGAGCCTTCCCTTCTCCCTATGTATTTATTTTTTTAATTTACATAATTATATCCGTAAGCACTTGTGGATTCTTACTTTAGGCTATGATTATAATAGAATAAAGTAAGAGTAGTTATAATTCAATAATATCATCATCTTAGGTTTGTCCAGTGGGAGCCTGCTCAAGCTAAGTATCTTTTGTCCCTTTGATATGTTCCGATGACTCTTTGAGCACTTCCTCACTGTCTGGCAGAATAATATGTTTGGGGCACATCTTGTATCTTTCCTACCTGAACCGTGAAACTGGCCATTTCTCTGTGGAGCTCTGGTTCCTTTCAGTGGAGAATGACATTTGGAGCGCCCAGATCTGGGCGCTGGGTGAGCATCAAGACCGTCTTAGCGGATAGAATGGGGCACACCAGCATTAGCTGTGTGGCACTTCAGCCTTTACACCAGTGCGTTCTCACACCAGTTCTGGTTCTCAGTTGACTGCTAAGCTACAGATATGAAAAATCACGTGTTTGTTCTGGGAGGTGGATTACAAGTGACTGATTTTCTTCTTCTTTGTTTTTTTTTTTTTTTTTTTTTTTTGGCATGTCACGTGGCTTGCAGGATCTTAGTTCACAGACCAGGGATCGAACCCGCGACCCCTGCATTGGGAGCACAGAGTCTTAACCACTGGGCCGCCAGGGAAGTCCCTTCATTTTAAAGATGTATGTGTTCATGTCCCCTTGCTACTGTAACAAACTACCACAAATTTAGTGGCTTAAAACGACACACATTTATGATCTTACAGTTGTGGAGGTCAGAAGTCTGAATGGGTTTCACTGGCCTGCAATCAAGGTGTCTGCAGGCCTAGGTTCCTTCTGGAGGCTCTAGGGGAAACTCTTGTTTCCTTGCCTTTTCCACCTTCTAGAAGCCATTTGCATTCCAGGCTAGCGTCCCCTTCCTCCATCCTGAAAGCCAGCAATTGCATCGCTCTGACCTGTGCTTCTGTCCTCACATGTCCTGTGACCCTGACTCTCCTGCTTCCCTATTCTGAGGACCTCTGTGGTTGCACTGTTCCCCACTGGATGATGCAGGATAATCACCTTCTCAAGATCCTTAACTTAATCACACCTGCAAAGTCTCTTAGTTTTTTTTTTCTTTTTTTGGGGGGGGGGGTGGGCTTTAACATATGTACAGGTTGTGGGCGGACATCTTTGGAGGCCCATTATTCTATTCAGTGTATTTTATCTATTGTTAAATAATGAACACAAATTACTGTGGTAATAAAAACGTTGTAAGAAAGAAGGGCCAAAGGGACAGCTGCCCTCTTGCTCACCCCTGCCACTCTTGATGGCATCTGCCTCCAGCTCCTGAAGCATCCCTCCACTTTGGCCAGAGGGCAGCAGAGACAGGAACTGGTGACAGGGTGGCCCAAGCCGGCCCCAAAGGCAAAGCTCCAGGGTCACCGCCCAGGTGAATGGCTCCGGACTCGGTAGGGGCTCTCCTTCCAACCCCCAGCTCCCCGGGCGAGACGTCCCCTCTTTTCAGGTCTCTGAGATTCCTCAGGCTGGCGTGCATTTTAGAGGCAAACTCAGGACACTGTGGGGCGCCTGGGACTCGGTTTCCATTTGAGTGGCTGGATTGCAATCACGCGATGGTGGAGTTTAGCTTGTCTCGGTGCATTTCCTGCAGGAAGCGTTCGCACGGCCGTCTTCCTTCGCAACCCCTCGGCTTGCTAGCCCGGGCCCAGCCTGCCCTGTGAACTGTGCCCACCCGGCCCGGCAGGGGTCCCACGTGATCCCGGACCCCCGCGCCCCGCCCCGCCCAGCCTCCGCTCTAGCTCCTGGCCGCTTCTCTTCTGCTTTCTCCGCCGTCCCCAATCCCTACTTCTCTGGACACTCCTGTTTGCTTTTCTCCGTAACACAAATATTGCCCTTTTACGAACCTCCCGCCCCCTGCAGTCCCTTAGATTCTGAGCCAGGTCTCGCTGGGAGAGTCAGGATGGATTCCGCCGACTCGGCGCCCGTTTCCCTGCGGGCCCTCCGCTCCCTGCTCGAGTCCCCGGCGGCCCTTGCGGGACCTCGCGCCCACCCAAGGACACCGCCCCTCTCGGACCCGGCGGCAACCCCGGAGGGACAGGATCCAGGGGTGCCGCCGCAACCCGCGCCCCTTGAGAAGCTCTTTCTGGGCTGGGGGTGCGGTTTTGGTTGGTTTCGGGGTCTCCTGGGACGGCTGGGATTGCGCCTGGAGTCGAACACCTTTGTTAGTGTCGCGTGCCACCCTTTGCCTCGGGCCTCAGCCCCTGGGGCGGGGCAGGGGTGGAGGGCCCCCCGGGGCCCCGCCTGGCAGCACGTGCGCGCCTGCAGGCCGGTCTCGCGGGCAGCGCGCCCCTTGGGGGTGCAGCTAGAGACTCCTCACCCACCCTCTGCCGCCCCTACCCCCATCCCACAGCATCCGAGCGGGAAGAGGGGAAAGGGGAAAGGGAGTCTTGCTGAAAAGGTGGCAGGGGCCAAGAGCAGGAGGCTGTTTCCCAGGCGATCTTCTTGCACTTAGGACAGAAATGGCATACCATATCCATCCCTCTAAGGACTACCATACCCATACTCAGTGCCCAAAGGACAATTATTTTTAACCTCTTTATTGAGATATAACTCACATTACCATGCCATTCATCCAAAGTGTACGCTTCCAGGGTTTATACATTCACAGGGTTGTGCCATCACCACCACAATCAGTTTTACAGCATTTTCCTTGCTGTAAAAAGAAAACTATTCCCATGAGCAGTGGCTCCCCATTCCTCCTCTCCCCCCAGCCCCTGGCAACCTCTAATCCAATTTCCGTGCCTATAGATTTGACTATTCTGGACCTTTCGTGTAAAGGAAATCATTACACTATGTAATCTTTTGTGGCTGCCTTCTGTCACGTAGCATAATGTTATCAAGGTCCATCGATGTTGTAGCATGGAACAGTACTTCCTTCCTTTTTATCACCAAGTAATATTCCACTGTGTAGATACAGAGCATTTTATTTCTCCATTCATTAGTTGATAGACATTTGGATCGTTTCCACTTTTTGGCTATTATGAATAATGCTGCTGTGAACATTTATGTATACATTTTTGTGTGGACATATGTTTTCAGTTCTCTTGGCTATATTCCTGGGAGTGGAATGGCGGGGCTATATGGTGACTCTGACATTTCAAGGAAACGTCAAAGACCTAATTTTAGCTATTTGGGAAAGAGGGAGGTGGGGCTAGGTCAAAAAGCAACCAAAGAGGCCTGCAGCAGCACAGGATAACTACCTCCCAGCTGATGACAGAGAGCCTTCTGTACGGAAAGCCTACCCTGTGGAGACCTACGAGAGGAACTTCTCACTATGCCGAGAGGAATAAGACCAGCTCAGAGAGGGCTCGGTCCAGTGAGGACTTCCTCCTCCTGGTGATGGAGACGGAGACAGACATCCCAACTCCCAGCGGTCACCCTTTCACGCGGAGAGGGCAGAAATCCAGGGGAACGCCCAGCGGTGGCTGTTTGGGGTGGTGAGGGTGTGGGGAGAGGGCGGCTTTACAGCTGAGCTAACATCTGCGTCCATCTCCAAGAGGCTTTGCAGCAGAGACGGGGAGCAGCGTGGGTTACAGCCCAGCCATGTGAGCGCGCTTGATGCACTTGGCCATGATAAAAGGAGGACGGGAGTGGGGCAGACAGGCCCAGGAGGGCAAACTGAAGCCTGACTTCGATTTCACGCTAGGGAGTTTGGACTTGAACCTTTAGGCCCTGGGAGCCACCCAGGACTTGGGGCTGGGAAGGGTGGTCAGCCCATGACCTGGAGCCAAACTTTTGGAGGAGGGGAGGGAAGGAGGCCTGAAGCTGGGGGTCTGGGTGGAGGCTGCCATAGGAGAGAGATCAGGAAAATGTCGGGGCCAAGACCGGACGTGAGGGTGGGGAAAGGGAGGAGGAGGCATATGGGAACCCTCACAGGACTGCGGGAAGGTGGGAGGTGGTCAGGGAGAGGGAGAGCCGCCGCAGTCATAAAGGTTTAGTCGTTTCTTCGAGGGAGAAAGAATGGCTACGACCTGGACCGCGCCCAGGGCATATACAGTTGCTAAACGCTTTTACTGTGTGTTTCTTCCCACTGAGCTCCAATAAGGAAACAGCTTCAGATGAAAACGCAGCTTCTTTGGGTTCGGGAGAAAGCCTTCACTATCCGTCCCCATGGAGTGGGGTGGAGCTGCCCATTACATGCCCCCTGCCCTGGCACACACAACACCCCAACCCCCCGCCCAGCCCCGCTTCTGCAAACCCCTCCGGGCTCCTCCTAGATGGCTATTTAAGGGCCACCTTAGGGTCATCAGAAGTGTGAAAAGGAAATACTTGTCTCCAGAAGCCATTCTTTTTCTTCCTTCTTTCCTTGTTTCTCTGTTTCTGTGCCTCTTCTCTCTACTCCCCTGTTCTTCTGTAAGAACTCAGAACTCCAGCTGCCCAGTGTCTCTGCAGGGCCCGTTCCCAGGGTGGTGTGGCTTCTCCGCCAGCACTAAGGCTCAGGTACAGGCTGAGGGTTGCAGAAAGAGCCCCTGACTCAAGGGATCAGAGGAAAAAAACATTCCCTAAGGATGCGTGCGGGCAGAAAATCTGGGCTGGGGGCAACAGAGGAGCAAGCCAAAGCACTTCCAGGGTGCTGAAGTTCCTGGTAAGATTCACAGCACGCTTCATTACTTACCCTTGGGGGTCAAGTCTGAGGTCAGGGAGGACTGCTAGTGCAAAGGCTTTGAAGTGGAAGAAAGCATGATGAACTTGGTGAGGGTGAATAACGGGGGCAGGTGTGGAAGCAGTTCCCAACTTTGATATTCTTGCATGCCACTTTCTTCCCAGGGAATTTTTGGAATCAGCCCAGACCGCAGAGGTGGTCAGATGTCGGTGTAGCCCTGGTCCTCATCCAACTGTTGCTCCTTATTGCCAGAGTGTGACAGGTTTGGCAGCCTGCAGTGACAAGAGGGCCAAGTCTGAGCTGCAGGCACGAGGGTTATCCTGGCCTTCTCTGTGCCTCCTGCTGCAGGGACCTACCAGCATTACAGCCCCGGTTCACACGTATGTTCAGCTTTGCCCGCATCCTCTTGGCAATTGGATCTTTTCATAATTCTACAACACTGTGAAATGTTTAGACATCAGGAACCTAAGGGAGTTGACATACAATTAGATAATAATAGTACATTTAAAAATAGCTGATGGATTCGCATTACTTTTCTCTTAGTTGATGGTTAAAATCCCCATAAAAACTGCAGTGTCAGATTTCTCTGACTCATCTATAAGTGGTTTCTGATAGTTTTAAGTAAGGATTAACTGCATCAAAGCTGGAATGAATACAAACTTCTGATCCAAAATAGACCTCTAGTCTAATTTCATCTAGGTTACAGTCTCAGAGCCAAGAGCTAATTTAATTAATGTTTATATGAGCTTTAAACGTTATTAACAATAGTGTGGTGCATTGTGACAGTCATGGCCCCCACAAATGGTGTCCTGTGTCCTCATTCCCTTGCAGTGTGACTTTGCTGCTCTTCCCTAAATCAAGAGGTGAGACCTGTCTCTCCACCCCTTGACTCTGGGCTGGCCTCCTGACTTGCTTTGGCCGATAGAATGCAGCAGAAGTGACACTGTGCAACCTCGGAGACTAGGTCTTCAGAGGTATTGAAGATTTCATTTTCAACGTCTTGGAGCAGCCAGAGACCATGTGGAGAGACAAGCCCCACCAGCAGCCCAAACAAGGTCCCAGGATGTGAATGAGGCTACCTTTGACTCCAGCCTCAGTATCTCCACCAGCGGTCTGACCTGGAGAGACCAGCAGAAACTTGAGAAACAATACCTTGTTGTTTTAAGCCACTAAAGTTTAGGGACATTTGTTACGCACAAGAGATAACAAATATAACTCGTATCCTAAATGGTGGCAGAATGGAGTCCTTTCCTATAAAAATAGACCTCATTCCTAAAAACAAATGAGACATTTCCTCACTTTCCGGAAGGGTACGGTAGAGTTTTCACCTTGAAAGAAAGAAAGAAAGAAAGGAAGGAAGGAAGAAAGCAAGCAAGCAAGCAAGAAAGCAGGGTTGTTCAGGAAAGTCTGTGCGTTTAGCTTTGAAAGCCAAAATATAATAATGTTTATCCATTTTTTTAAAAATTAAGTTTTATTATTCAGACTAAGAGCTCATTAGGGAGAAGGAAAAAGAAATTGATAAATGGGTTCCATGACTGCCTCTCATTTGTCCTGGTCAGTGCTTTGTTGGCTTCCAACTCGAAGGAGTTGGAACCTGCCCTCCTAGCACCTGACGCTGAATTAGCAAAATTGTGCTCTCCCTTTCTGCCCTCTTTCCTTGCTGATACCTCCTTCATAGCAACTCTCACCGCAATAGATACGCTGTATCTCTCCCCCTGACATCATGACCTTTCTCACTTGCAGGCATTTGAATTAAAATGCATCTTCCAATACCAGGTTCATGTGCCAGATGCACAAATGCTGAGATGCGGAGGCTTGCAGCACAGAAAGTGTTTATTCACGAGACAGCCACGCGAGGAGGTGGGAGAACAAGTCTCAAATCTGCCTCCCCAGAGGCGAAGGGCTTGAGATTTTTATGGGATAAATGATCAGAGTGGCCTGAGGTGTGGGGAAAGAGGATCAAGGCCAAGAAAAAGGTGAAGTAATAGGTGTTCTATGAAGGTGTATCTGAGTTACATGCTTCTATGGGATGCATGTTCAGAAAACGGCAGTGTTATCCTGATCGAATTTGGAGAACTGTCCAATTTCTAAAAAACAACTTAAGCAACCATTACCGTAGTGACCCCATAGGTCAGAGGTGTCGTCTACTTGTGATATATTGTCTAAGCTACATGAAGCTTGGGGGGAATGCGGTTTGCAAGAACAATTAAAGTGATCTAAGTCGGTGAAGACAGGTTACAGAATATTACTCATTAAGCAAGTTATAGTATAAGGGATATAAGTGAAGACTCCTGCCCTCAGTTTCAGGATTTCAGGAAGGATCTCTTCGCTCTTTCACTGAAAAAGAAACACATGATGACAATACTCCTTTCATGGGGTTCTCTTGAAATTAAGGAATTTGATAACAGGATTTTTTCCCTTTTTCACCAGAATACTGGGCAACAAATACCTAGAGAAAAAGATCCAGGTACGGAATTACTGTTCATCCTTTTTTATATTTGTCTCTTTACATATTTTAAATTATTTTAAATGTACATGCTGTAAAATACACATTTGATTTTGGTACACAGCTCTGTGCATTTTAACATACGTGTAGATATGCGTATCCACTACAATCAGGATAAAGAACAATTCCAACACCCCAGAAAATTCTTTTGCATGCTCTTTTGTTGTCAACCCCTCTCCCAATCCCCAGCCCCTGGCAACCACTGGCCTGTTCTCCTTTCCTACAGTTTTGCCTTTCCAGAATGTTGTAATAATGGAATCATGTACTATGTAACTTTTTGAAACTGGCTTCTTTCACTCACCCATTCATGTTTTTGAGTGTGCAATATTGTAATTTATATATATTTGGTCACCCAGATGACCAAATATAAATTTCTCATGTATATATTTGGGCTTCTTCCATAGTTCCTGGCTTACAGCTCCCAAAATCCTTAGAATTTCCTGAGTCGTAAGAGCAAGGGGGGGAAAAAAAGAGCAAGGGAATAATAATTGGTCTCTTATCCTCAGTTCCTGAAATTCTTCAGGGAAGGTGACTTTTGAGCCCCACCCAAGATTGGGGCCTTGATACCAGGAGAATCAATTAAGGGATTAGAAGGTTGGAACTTTCATCACCACCACCCCCCAACCTCCAGGGAGGGGAGAAGGGGCTGGAGGGTCAACCATTAGCCAACAGCAAATGGTTTAATCAATCATGCCTATGTAATGAAGCCTCCATAAACACCCAAAAGGACAGGATTCAGAGAGCTTTTGGGTTGGTGAACACGTGGAGGTTGGGGAGAGGGCCTGGAGCATGGAAGCTCCGTGCCTTTCCCCGTGCCTTGCCCTATGTATCTCTCCATCTGACTGTTGATTCCTAACAAGCCAGTAATCTTGTGAGTAAATGGGTTTTCCTGAGTTTTGTGAGCTGCTCTAGCAAATTAATGGAACCCAAGGAGGGGGTCATGGAAACCCCTGATTTATAGCCAGTTGTTCAGAAGTACAGGATGCAACCTGGACTTGGGGTTGGCATCCTGAATTGGAGGGGGTCGTTGGAACCTCCAATTTGTAGCCAGTTGGTCAGAAGCACAGGCTTCCACTGGCATCTGAAGTGGAGAGTGGTCTTGTGAGATTGAGCCCTTTACCTGTGGAATCTGGTTCCATCTCCAGGTAGATTTAGTTGAATTCTTGGACACCCTACTGGCACCCAGGAATTGCTTGTTGATATGGGGAAGTATCCATACACAGATGCGCACCACACACGCATTGGAATTGGTCCAGGAACCCTTTGCAAGGTGTATAAATAATTTGTTCCTTTTTCTATGTGAGTAGTATTCCATTGTATAAACGTACCATTGTTTGTTTATCTGTTCACTCACTGAAAGATATTTGGGGGACTTCCCTGGTGGTCCAGTGGTTAAGAATTTGCCTTCCAACACAGGGGACGTGGGTTCGATCCCTGGTCAGGGAGCTAAGATCCCACATGCCGGGGGGCAACTAAGCCTGCATGCCACAACTAGAGAGAAGCCCACGCACCGCAACAAAAGATCCCACGTGCCACAACTAAGACCCAATGCAGACAAAAAATAAAAATAATAATACAAATAAATAAAATAAAATAAAAAGATATTTGGGTTGTTACCAGTTTGGGGCAATTATGAGTAGAGTAGAGCTGCTATAAATGACTTTATTTAAATTCATTAGCTGTAATGCTATTTATTTCAAAACTACTTTATCAGCAGAAATATTAAACTGTAGTTTATGACACTTTAGTTTTATTTAAAGTGTTTATTCTAGTAATTTGGGGGGTAAATTAACATTTCTCTTGTATTCACTTTTATTACATAAATATAGATTATTAAATAACTACCATGACTTACTATGTCCCCACAAATCATGACAACTCAAGGCAAAGATCAAGTCCATATAATGGATACAAATAAAGTAAAGTGGTGGTTTGGAGCAGGGCAGTTTTACACATGATCTGAAGATGGAGAGATAGAAGTTAAAATTTTTAAAAATTTGATGCACTTCGGTTGGATCTTAGAAAGTATTCAATATATTGGCAGCCAGAAATGGATAAGGGAAGGCATGGATTTGTGGATAAGTTTTTGGCATCCTTGAGGGTAGTTTTGGGTACAGAAAGAACTGTGTGGATGTTTATTTTAGCTTTACATTTTTTTTTTTTTTAAATAACTATTTATTTATTTATTTAGTTTTGGCTGTGTTGGGTCTTCGTTTCTGTGCAAGGGCTTTCTCTAGTTGCGGCGAGCGGGGGCCACTCTTCATCGCGGTGCGCGGGCCTCTCACTGTCACGGCCTCTCTTGTCGCGGAGCACAGGCTCCAGACGCGCAGGCTCAGTAGTTGTGGCTCACGGGCCTAAGTTGCTCCGCGGCATGTGGGATCCTCCCAGACCAGGGCTCGAACCCGTGTCCCCTGCTTTGGCAGGCAGACTCTCAACCACTGCGCCACCAGGGAAGCCCCCAGCTTTACATTTTAATTTCCCATATATGAAAGTTACAAATCCTAAATCCTTATTCTCTTATTAGTTATTAAAGTTTAGGTTACAGATCTCATTTTTCTTATTATACATCTAGTAAACCTGAAGCATCAGTTGAAAGAGGTTTTTGGATTTACTAAGTTAATGAACCATCTTCAACTCTTTTAAACTACATTTATAGATGTAATGTAACTGATTTCCCTGTAAAGTACTTTTGTTGCCCGAATTAACAACAAAAAAGATTCCTGAATACTAAATAATTATAGGAAATCTAATAAATTAATTTACAAAAGAAGCAAAGCTTAAGTTCTCTTAATCCTTTCAATATGGTGAATCAACCTAGTAAGACTCCATCCTTGAATCACAAATCTAAATTAACTATTTAGTTACACATTTTAAATTGGTGATAAATGGCTGACCTTCTAATTGGTCAAATTCTATTAAATATTCCAAGAACATAAAATACCAAATATGCACAAATCCTACCTAACAAATTTCATGTTAATACTATGGCTTTGACGTTCACAAAGTTTTGATATTTAATTCTAAATCTTCCCCTACTAAAATGTATTTACCCGGAGGAAAGGATGGTTACCATTCCAGTTAACTGAGGCTACTCAGGCTGGGGACTTCAGACAAACGTGAGTCCTGATGCTGCAGACATTTAGAATGGAATAGAAATCTCTGCCTGACAGTCATGCACAGCCCTTTCTACAACTGTTTTGTGATAATTCAATACAATTGACCCTTGAACACCATGGGGGTTGGGGGTGCCAGCCCTACTCCCACCCCACCCCGCTGTCAAAGGTCTGCAAATTGATAAATGACTCAACCAAGGGCAGGAAGCTGAAACAGTTTGGGTAGGATCAGGACTCAAGCCCTAGTTCTTTTGATACATACTGTGATCTCTAATCAAACACAAACTTCCCCATACTTCATTGTACCACGTGGAACAAGATTTTTAGTAAAGGAGCCAAGTGATCAAACTTAACATGACTCACAGTGGGACACCTAATGTTATGTTCCTCCTGATGTCCTAGAACATGAAGTTCTTCAAACAACCTATGAAGACTCTTGCCAAAAATGTTTAACCTGAACCACATCAACCCTTTAAACTTACCTTCCAGTTCACAGGAAATACAGGGGAGGGTAGTTAAATGGACACTGTATTAGTTAGCTATTGCTGAGTAACTAATTACAACAATGAACAGTATCTCACACAGTGGTCCAAGAGAAGGCAAGGAGAAAGCCCCAATGCCTCATATGAACTAGTCTCAGAAGGCACAAGCTGTCACTTCTGCCATATTCCATTTATTAAAAGTGAGTCAATAAGGACAGCCCACACTCAAGGGGAAGTTCCATCTTTTGAATCGGGAGAATCAAAGAATTTGTGAACATATTTTAAAATCACCACAGGGGTTATTTTAGTTTAAAAAAGATAAAGAAACCAGAAGAAATGTGTGAATCCTGATTGGATCCTGGATTTTTAAAAAAGTCATAAGTCGTTTTGAGGACAATCATGCTTAGTGAAACAAGTCAGACAGAAAAAGATAAATACTGCCTGCTATCACTTATATGTGGAATCTAAAAAAAATAAAACAAACTAGTGAATATAACAAAAAAGAAACAGACTCGCAGATATAGAAAACAAACTAGTGGTTACCAGTGGGGAGAGAGAAGGGGAACGGGCAAGATAGAGGAAGGGGATTTAGAGGTAAAAACTACTATGTATAAAATAAATAAGCTACAAGGATACACTGTACAGCACAGGGACTATAACCAGTATTTTATAATAAGTATAAATGGAGTATAATCTTTAAAAATTGTCAGTCACTATGTTGTACACCTGAAACTTAAGTAATATTGTAAATCAACTTTACCTCAATTAAAAAAAAGTAAGACACAATGATATGTTGTCTACAAAAGACTCACTTTAGATATAAAAACACAAAGATGGTTGAAAGTAATGGGAAGGAATATATGCACCTTGCTCATATAAGCTTAAAAAACTGGTGTTACTATATTAATATTACTCAAGTAGACTTCAAGACAAAGAGTTTTATCTGAGATAAAGAGAACTATTTTATTATGATCAAAAGATTGTCAATAGAAAAACATAAAAATCCTAAGTGTGTGTGCATCTAATAAAAAGAGCTTCAAATACACGAAGTAAACATTGACAGTATTGAAAGGAGAAATAAACAAATCCACAGTGAGATTGAGACAAACATCCCTCTCTCAGTATGTTTATCTGCTAAAAAAAAAGTAAACAAAAACTAGTAAATGTATAGAAGATTTGAATAGCATTATTGACCAGTTTGATCTAACAAACATTTATAGATTGCAAAAAGAAAAAGAAAAAGCCATAAAAGTCATTTTGAGAACAACTGGAAAACTTGAATATGAAACAAATATTAGATGAATTAAGGAATTATTAATAATTTTCATAGATATGACAGTGGCATTGTGGTGATGTGGAAGAAGATTTTTATTCTTAGAGAAGCACACAGAAGTATTTAGCAATGAAATGTCATGAAGTCTGCAACCTGTTTTTAAACAGATCAGAAAAAAAAGAGAGATAAAGCAAATGAGACAAAGTATTAACACTTGAATTTCAGTAGAGAGTACAAATTATTCATTGTACTGATTTTTGACTTTTTCATACTTTCAAAATTTTTCAAAATAAAAATAAGTAAATATATTAGGATAGTTTGGTGTCAAATTAGGGGTGAGTTTCTCAAATTCAAGACTGAGGAATTAGGTTGTCATCCTTGGTTTGCCAGAAGGAAAAGGAGACCCTCTGCTTTTAGTAAATGCTCTTCTTTTGTCTAATATTCCTGGCGAGTAGGTACCACATTAGCTTCAAGGAACTCTCTTCCTCTAAGAGACACAGGAAGAAATCCCTGGTGTATATGTGGGGCTCCGTCTGCAAAACCAGGCAACAAAACCACTTTGAAGACATTATAGACACACAGGAGAAGCAGAGCCAAGCAGAAATTGATGTCAAGGAGAAAAGCCGGTGTACTTTACAAAAAGCAGAAGTTCCAGGGCCTTCCGTGAAAGTCTGAGAAGGAAGAGTGGAGGAGGTAAGGAGGTGGGGAAGGAGAGCCACCTCAAACTTCCAGCCCAGGATTTCAAAGAAAACCACCAAGAAGCCTCTGTTAGACACTGAGAGACTCTGGAAGAAAAGGAGGGGAGAATTGTGTTTGAGGTCAACAAACGAAGGTCTCAGGTTTATGCCTCTGTAGGCAGATAGGATGGGCGTCCCTGAAAGAAGAGAACCAGACATACTTTCTAACACAGCGGTCCCCAACCCCTGGGCTACGGACGGGTACCAGTCTGCACAGCAGGAGGTGAGTGGCGGGTGAGCGAGCAAAGCTTCATCTGTGTTTACAGCCGCTCCCCATTGCTCGCATTACCGCCTGAGCTCCGCCTCCTGTCAGATCAGTGGTGGCATTAGATTCTCAAAGGAGCGTGAACGCTACTGTGAACTGTGCATGTAAGGGATCTAGGCTGTGCACTCCTTATGAGAATCTAATGCCTGATGATCTGAGGTGGAGCTGAGGCGGTGATGCTAGCGCTGGGGAGTGGCTGCAAATACAGATTCTCATTAGCAGAGAGGTTTGACTGCACTGCGACCATAATATATAAATTGCTTGCAGACTCATATCAAAACCCTATCAGTGAGTGGCAAGTGAAAACAACCTCAGGGCTCCCACTGATTCTGAATTATGGTGAGTTGTATAATTATTTCATTATATATTAAAATGTAGTAATAATAGAAATAAAGTGCACAATAAATGTAATGCGCTTGAATCATCCCGAAACCATCTGCCCCTCCCCAGTCCGTGGAAAAATTGTCTTCCACGAAATCAGTCCCTGGTGCCAAAAAGGTTGAGGAGGCCGGTTTAGGCCTAAGCCATTTTGTGATCTACGCCTGTCTACAATGCCTGCCTTTGACCAGGCCGGGGAAATAACTTAATCATATCAGAGACAAGAGATCAGTTATAAAGACTCCCAGTTCTGTTTGAAGGTAGGGATTAGCCTGAAGCTCACTCTTGAGCCATCTTGCAGGATCCAAACCCCCTTGAGCACTCAACCACCAGACTAACTGGAACCTAGGGAATGACGATGCTGACCTCTGCTGACCCTCGAGACTTCAATCAACTAGAACCTGGACTCTGTCAACCTTTTCCCCAATTCTAGGCTGAATTCTCCTCTGCCCAAGCTCCCTTGTGAATATGCATATAACCTTAGCTTAAAACTTCCCCAATTTTGCTCTTGGGGAGACACTGCATTGGGAAATATCCCCGGTGTTTTCCATACTTGATGCAAGTAATAAATCCTACGTTTCTCTGTTCTTTGGCTTGGTTGTGTTTTGTGACTTGGCATTCTCCAAGAGGCGAACCAAGTTTTCGGGTAACATCTTCAAAAGAAGCCTACATCCCCTACTTTAGAATACTCAAAGGGAATCCTACATATAGGATTTGAGGTTAATAGTAAAATAAGTTAATAAAACATTATTTCAACATCCCATAATGATTCAATAACTCTTATTGACACCAAAACATTTCATCCATTTAATAACATGTGGTATTATTTTTAGCAACTAGATACTGATCTAAAAATCACATTTTATCGAAGCACATTAGAAGCAAGTAGATAAAGTCAGAATGTGGGACCTTCTACAGCAGCGGTCCCCAACTTTTTTGGCACCAGGGACCGGTTTCGTGGAAGACAAATTTTCCATGGATGGGTGGGAGGGGGATTCAGGCAGTAATACAAGCGATGGGGGGATGGTTCAGGCTGTAAAGTGAGCAATGGGGAGCGATGGGGAACGGCAGATGAAGCTTCGCTTGCTCACTCACGGCTCACCTCCTGCTGTGTGGCCTGGTTCCTAACAGGCCATGGACCAGTGCTGGTCTGCGGCCCAGGGGTTGGGGACCCCTGTTCTACAGGATAACAACCCAATGGGGAGACTATTCTAGATAAAAGAATGTTAAGAAAAAAGAAAATCTCAAAACTTGGAAATAGAAAAGTGATGATTTAGTGTCCTGTTTTTTCAGTGTCATGCTGGGGCATTGCCTAATATGCAAGGGGTGCACACCTTCATTTCAGGCTATTTAAGATTAATGAAGGTATTTCACAGTTCTGTGAGTAAAGATGATAACACGTATAAAACAGACAGAGTGATGCAGATGTTTCTTATCTGATAGCAACTGGGATTAATTTTGTCTGGTAGAGATGCAAATGATTTCTATTTGGTAGCAAAGATCATCAAAAAGGTTTTGATTTTAATTTTTATTTTCTTGGAGGTTGTTAACCAGTTTTACAAAGAAAATCTAACTTAGCAGTCATTTTCTGATGCCTCAGTTTCTCAAAGTTTCTTTTAACCAACTTAATCATCTTGCTGCTTCCCTTATTACTGAGTTAATTAAATATTTAATACCTAGTTCCTTTATGTTTATAGGAGACTCAGGTTTTGCCTTTTTAAAAATTCTACGTTGAAAAGAGACTTGAAAAACATAACACCAAATGCAATGGGGGGACCTTGTTTAGATCCTGTTCTCTAACAAACCAGTTGTAAAGACATTTTTAGGGAGACGGAGGACATTTACAAGATGGTCTAAGTATTAGATGATATTAAGGAATAAGTGGTAATTTTGTTAGGTGTAAAGATGGCATTGTGGTATGAAGGAAAAGATTATATCTATCTATATATATATTTAAGTGTATGAGTTATCTAGTGCTGTGTAACACATTACCCCAAATTATGCTATTTTAAAATGTAGGTTTTATTATTATTTATGTATGGCAAGGCCAATAGATCAGAATATGAGTGCCATTGAAAATATAGTTTTCTATACTCCTACATCCCAAGAGAAGGGAGCACACCACACCACACCACAGGTGAGCTACATGGGGAAGCACCTGGGTCAGTCTGGAGGCAGAGGGACTGAGGGGAACATGAGGGACTGAGGGGAACATGTGGGCATGAGACTTTGTTGTGGTTTCTATGGGAAGGAACAGGCAAGGCAGGGAAAGCAGGCTTAGGATTGTCTAGTCTGAATAATTTCAGTGGGCTCTGGGGCATGGGGGCTATCTCTAGTTGTCTGGTCCCTCGCTATGCGGTCACTGGTGCAGGTAGATAGTGGCCCAGAGTGTGAGAGCCCGATGGAGGAGGTGGTTGGGGTGTGGGCTCTGGATTAGCTGGTTTGCTTATGAAAGGTATGTTCTCTTTTTAAATTTTTAATGTTTTATACAATTTTTAAAGGTTAAACTCCATTTACAGTTATTACAAAATACTGACTATATTCCCTATGTTGCACAATACGTCCTTGTAGCCTGTTTTACACCCAATAGTTTGCATCTCCTACTCCTCCATTCCTATACTGCCCCTCCTCCCCTCCCTACTGGTAACCACTAGTTTGTTCTCTATATCTGTGAGTCTGCTTCCTTTTATTATATTCACTAGTTTGTTGTATTTTTTAGATTCCACGTATAAATAATATCATATGGTATTTGTCTTTCTCTGTCTGACTTATTTGATTTAGCACAATGCCCTCCAAATCCATCCATGTTGCTGCAAATGGCAAAATTTTATGGCTGAGTAGTATTCCATTGTATGTATACCACATGTTCTTTATCCATTTATCTGTTGATGGATACTTAGGTTGCTTCCATATCTTGGCAATTGTAAACAATGCTGCTATGAACACTGGAGTGCATGTATCTTTTTGAATTAGTGTTTTTGCTTTTTTTGGATGTATATCCAGGAGTGGAATTGCTGGGTCATATGGGTCATATGGTAACTCTATTTTTAATTTTTTCAGAAACTCCATGCTGTTTTTCTCAGTGGCTGCACCAATTTACGTTCCCATCAACAGTGTACAAGGGTTCCCTTTTCTCCCCATCCTTGCTGATATTTGTTATTTGTGGTCTTTTTGATGATAGCTGTTCTGACAGGTGTCAGGTGATATCTCATTGTGGTTTTGATTTGCATTTCCCTGATGATTAGCAATGTTGAGCATCGTTTCATGTGTGCCTGTGAAAGCCATGTTCTATCCCTGGGAATTGGCTAGCCCTGGGAGGGACAGTCTTTCCAGGCCCCAGAGATCAAAACATCAGAAACACATGGTTAATACACATAGCGACTTTTAAAAATTTAGTATTTCATACAGTTTCCAAGAGTCAGGAATCTGGGAGTGGCTTTGCCGGGTGGCTCTGGCTCAGGGTCTCTCAGGAGGTTACCATCCAGTTGCTGGCCAGACTGCGGTCATCTGAAACTTGACTGGGGCCAGAGCCTCTGCGTCCAAGATGGCCCAGGCATCTTGTTTTCTCTCTGTTGGAAGAGAGTTCCTTGCTGACTTTGGCCAGCAGCCTCAGCTCCTCACCAAGTGGGCCTCTTCAGAGGGCGGCTGGCTTCTCCCAGAGCAAGTGATCTGACAGTGAGTAAGCGAGTTAAGCCACACTTACAAAAATAAATAAATATCAGAAGTGACATACCATCACTTCTGCCGTATGCTATTGGTCAGACAGACTAACGATGGTCCATTGTGGGGGAAAGGGCTGCACAGAGTATGAATACCAGGAGGCGGGGTTCACTGTGGGCCAATTTGCAGACCACCACGGTCCACCGAAAGTTCATATCCTTCCCAGATGCAGAATATAGTCAACGCCTTCCAGAGTCCCCAGAAGTCTCATCCTATTATAGCATCTGATCAATGTCCAGAACCTCATAATGTAAATCAGGTCCGGGTGTTATTATAGTTCCTTAAATCCAGTTTCTCCAGTACAATTCTTCTTGACAAGTTATCTGCTCCACCCCACCCCCTCTGTATTAGTCAGCTCAGGCTGCTATAACAAAATACCACAGGCTGGGGGGCTTAAACAACAGACATTGATTTCTCCCATTTCTGGAGGCTGGAAGTCCAAGATCAGTGTACCGCATGGTTGAGTTCTGGTGAGGACTCTCTTCCTGGCTTGGAGCTGGCTGACTTTTTTTTTTTTTTGGCTGACTTCTTACTGTATCCTCACATGGAAGAGAGACAGACGGAACTAGCTCTCTGGTCTCTTTACAAGGGTACTAATCCCATCATGAGGGCCCCACCCCCATGGCCTCATCTAAACCTAATTACCTCCAAAATCTCCACCTCCAAATACCATCACATTGGGGGTTAGGGCTTCAACATGAACTTTAAGGGGACATGAATATTCAGTTCGTAAACCCTCTCCTACTGAACATACAAGGGGACAGACAGAATAACCACTCTAGACACTCTTGCTCAAAAAGGGATAAGATGAGAGCATGAAGAAGTTGCTGGTCCATATAGATTCCAAGCCAAGCAAACGTCCTAAGTTCCTTAATTATGTCTCAAGTCTTGGGAACCATACTCCAAGGCTTTGGACCGCCCTCTGGGCTCTTGGTTTTTCCCTGTGAGTCATCCTTCCTTTTTCATGAGAGGAAAGGTATCATGCTGTAACAGGAAAGGTATCATGTGTTAGCAGCTGAGTAATATTCTCAGCCTGCTTCCTGCCAGTAGAACTTAGAGGGTCCAAAGACCTCTTTTTATTTTGTACTGGCTCTGTCCCTTTCAGTCCAAGTTGGTAATGATTCTGTACATATAATTCTCATAAAAACTTTATGGATTTCCTGCGAATCTCCATGGGACCTACTCCATTAGGCAAAGGCAACACCCCCAAATCTCTTTGAGATGAGACCTTCTCCACATAGATAGGGCTTCTGCAGACAGCTGAGGGGCAATGATCCGAAGCTTCTAGGAGCACTGGTTTTTTTTTTTTTGGCCACGCCGCTGGCATGCAGGATCTTAGTTTCCTGACCAGGGATCGAACCCAGGCCCCCTGCAGTGGAAGCGTGGAGTCCTAACCACTAGACCGCCAGGGAAGTCCTAGGGGCACTATCCTTTGATTGAGAGGGTCTGTGAGTGTCTTAGTCCATTGGCGCTGCTGTGACAAAACACCACAGACTGGGCAATTTATAAACAACAGACATCTATTTCTCACAGTTCTGGAGGCTGGAATTCTGAGACCAGGGTGCCAGCGTGGTTGGGTTCTGGTGAGGGCCCTCCTCCAGGTTGCCGGCTTCTTGTGACCTCACATGTGTGGTGCACCTTTAATCTCACAAGCATTCGGGCCACAGCAGTGAGGCACACCTTTACTCTCCTTAGAGGGCCTTTTGTCTGACAAAAGTACTATGGGGTATGGCTTTATATCTTTCTGAAATCTTTTAAAAATGATTTACAGGCACAGCCTAGGGTCTATCTCTGGACCACAGGTTTTCTGGCAGGGCCCTGAATGTGGACTTTTGCTTGGAAGCCATTCCTTGATTCTAGCATAATTTGTCATCTGGCCCGGCTGAAAACCTTCCAGTCCCAGCTCCTTTCTGCTTAACGACCCTTCCGTTCATTTCTCTCTCTCCTCTGGCATCTTACTATAAGCAACTAGCAGAAAGCAGGCAACACTGGCCACGCTTTGGCTCCAGATCTCCTCGACTAGATCACGAGTTCACTGGGTGCATTTTCCTCGGACCACGTGACTGCAGGCAACAGCATCGCCAGGACCCCTTCCTCCAGTTTCGGACAGCATTTCCCTCACTTTCCTGCAAGCTCTGACCTGAATCTTTAACGACCTTGACTCTTTTTTTTTTTTTTTTAATAAATTTATTTATTTATTTTTGGCTGTGTTGGGTCTTCGTTGCTGTACGAGGGCTTTCTCTAGTTGCGGCGAGCGGGGGCCACTCTTTATCGCGGTGCGCGGGCCTCTCACTATCGCGGCCTCTCTTGTTGCGGAGCACAGGCTCCAGACGCGCAGGCTCAGTAGTTGTGGCTCACGGGCCCAGCCGCTCCGCGTCATGTGGGATCTTCCCAGACCAGGGCTCCAACCCGTGTCCTCTGCATTGGCAGGCGGATTCTCAACCACTGCACAACCAGGGAAGCCCGACCTTGACTTTTTTATTCACAGCTTCTTCAAGGTGCTCCAGGCATTCACCAATGCTCTCAACAAAGCCCACCTCCTGGTGCCAAAGCCACTCCCACATTTTGGGTTTCTGTCACAGTACCCCGCCTGCAAATGTATCCAAATGTGTTCTATCTGTACTACCAACTTAGCCCCAAATTTAGCAACTTAAAGCAATAGAAATTATTATATTGCACAGTTTCTGAGGGTCAGGAATCTGGGACTGGCTTAGCCGGCGGTTCTGACGCAGGGTCTCTCAGGAGGCTCCCATCTAGATGTGGTGGGGTTTGCGGTCATCTGACACTTGACTGGGGCTTGAGGATCTGTGTCCACGAGGCTTTCTTTGCCACATGGGCCTCTCCATGGGGCTACTAGCGACATGGCAGCTGACTTCCCCCAGAGCAAGTGATAAGAGGGAGAGGGAGAGAGAGAAAGCAAGATGGGAGCAGCCACGTGTCTTTTGTAACTTAATTCCAGACGAGACAGGCCATCACTACTTCTGTATTCTACTGGACCAACCCTGTACAATGTGGAAAGAGACTGTAGGAGGGTGTGAAATCCCAGAGGCTGGGAGCATTTGGGGTCATCTTGGAGGCTGACAACCACACAGTTATTTAGGGGCGAAATGTCATGTTGTCTATAACCTATATACTTCAGCAAAAAAAAAAAAAAGAAATGAAGTAAACCGCAAAAATAGTCACAATAATTATATCTAAATCAGGGGTATGTGGGACTTTACTGAGCTTTTCTTTCTACTTTTCTGCATATTTATACAGTTTCATAGTAAAAAGTGGGAAAAAAAAGCTAATTTAGGCTTTCTGTCTGGGGGTGACAAGATGGCTTAATGGCTCAAGAATCATCTAGAAACCAGCTTTCTTTTCTACCCAGCCTTCCGACCTGCCTTCAGCAGCAATGCCTGCTCTGCACACAGGACTCAGTGCTTTCCCAGCTGGCTACCTGCAGCTGCATTCAAGGGGTGGGGCTGAGTCAGCAACACCGCCCCAGAAATGGGAACAGATGAACTACAATACACTCTCCCCCAGGTATTGCTGGGAGATGTTCTCAAACACACCAGCACTTCTTCTGATTTTGTTCCAAAATTTCTTTAGAGGAGCAGTTCCATGGAATACTTTTCCTGACCTTGCCTTCAAAGTCAGTGTTCATCACGGGGCTTTAGCAGAGTCTTCAGTCTTGTTTAACTTTGCCTGGTTTGTTAATTCAGCTTGGGTTCACTCAGTTCCTGGAATTTAGTTCCTTATTTCATAATAATAAATAAAATAACTTTGGAGGGATAACCAGCTGTGACTGCTGAGTCACAGCTCTTTATTAAGGAACTCTGTGAAATCCCAGTGTTCACTTATGCTAAGAGTTTCTATAAGAATAGAGCTTTAAAAACATTTTTTTTAGAGTTAAATATTAACTTGTGATGAATTTTCCAGAGGAGTTTGGAACTAAAACTGGTGAAGGTGAAAAAAATGCCATTTGGGGTGTTGCAAGCAGTTTGTTCGTTTTAAGATAGAAGCAAGAATTTATGTTTAGGGCCCACCCTCAATTGGTTCTGGGTGATAACACTTTGGTGACTTCTTTGACTTATTCAGATATTTAAAAATTACCTACACATTATTTTGGAGAAATCCCAAGGCAGTGAAGCAATTCAGTTGCAGATGTTTCAAACTGGCACGTGAAAGGTTCTGTTTAATGGTAAACCAGTGTATCTCTAGCAGGATATCACCTTTGCCTTGCGGAGGACTGGAAGGGTGCCCAGCCATGGTGCGATGGTTTGTCGATGTGCCCACTGGGCTAAGCTGATCTGTGTTTCCCAGCATTCCCTTTTCTTGTATGTTTCTAGTTTGATGGAGCTATAAGATTTATTTTATCCTGAGAGTTGCACCTGCCTTCCTCCAGCCAGGCTTTCCTTGCTGAACCTATAACATAAAATCATGGAAGGTTGACACTGACATGGCCTATACAGATTATGTAGTTCAATTGGGTCCTAAAGTTGGTCCATTGTAAGAGTCATCTGGGGAGTTTTTTTGAAATATGCTTTCCCCAGTGCCACCCTGTAAGATTCTGGTTCAGTAGGTCTGAGCCCAGGACATCTGAATTTTACAAGTTCCTTGTTGGACCCACAAATTCCTGAGGTCCCACCTGGACCTCCTGAATCAAAGGCTCTGTTTGCGGCCCAGCACTCTGAGATTTAATAAACCCTCCAGGAGATTCTGATGCGTGCTAAAGTTTGAGAACCAAATCTAGTCTAATCCCTCATTTCATAGTTAAGGAAAACGAGTCTAAGGAGAAGGGACACGTCTTTGGTTTAATGCAACGAGATGGACATAGGGGGCATCCTCTCCTTGCACTCAGGGGTTTTGAGCGGAGAACACTCACAGCCTGTCTTGAGAAACCTCAGGCTACTACACTTGTGAAAGCAAGGTTTTCATCAACTAGAAGATGTTACATGCTCCAGTGACCCAGTTTGTAGTACAAAATGCCAGAGGAATCTTTTTTTTTTTTTTTAGGAGTGCAGATTAGGGAAAATCAAGAGTTGTAGCACTTAAGCAAGCTTCATGAAGAAGAATTATGAAAGCTGGAAAGTATTTGCATAAATGGAAAGAGAGAGGGCGGCCCTCTCCCCAAAGTGGGAAAACCACAGGGAGGAAGAGGAAGGACAACGAAGATTCCAGCCAGGTTCAGGGGGAAAGTGCAAGTTAAGACAAAGAGAAGACTGTGGGAGGGATCTGGGAGATAGTTTTAGGAAAATAGGTGGGAAAACAGTAGATAGAAATTGTTTTTGAATGTTGTAGCAGAGGTGTACTTTATAATATAGCACTGTCTCGTAATATTGGAATCCACTGCACAACTTTGCCAATTGAGACTGATTTGGAGGCAACTTTTTAAAAAATTACTTTTAAGTATGTGCATAAGTTTAACACTGAGTTGGCAAATTTTGGCAAGGCATAGAGTTGCGAATATGAAATCCCTCATGTTAATAAGTGTTAATTAATGTCAGGAATGATGCTTGGAGAGCTAAATTTAGCAAATAGAGAAAAATGATGTGTAATCAGTCACATCTAGTCTTTCCATGTAACTGGTATTTCCAAGATGCTGGAAGATGCTTAGAAACAGTCTAATAGAAACAATTTTGTGTTTCGATGGAAACCTATTCTTGCCTAGAGGTCACCCTCCAGGCTATCTGATTCTTGTCTTCCAATGTCTGGTAGCTGCTTTACAATTCTGTAAGTTGTAGGTAGATGATAGACAAGCAAATTGACCTCCTTCCCCATCCTGTGGAAAAAAAGCCAGTTTGCCTCTGTCTGCATTTTCCTTTCACCATTCCTTTACTCCATATGTGTGCACTTTTTAGAAACTTTCTTTTGAACTAGTTTTAACATCTGCCTGGTTTTCTCATTAATTAATGAGTACTGTAAAGTTTTCAACACAGGTCATTTTTATATCTGCGTGAGCATCATGATTTTACCTTTTTCTGAAAATTGCCCTTTAACAATCAGATTAAGTCTCACAAACCTTACCCCTCGAGGCTTTTTATATTATTGATTTGCCATCCCTCTGCAGAAAAGATCTCTTAAGAAAAAGTCACCCTCAATCAGAATTCATACCTTTTCCAACTGGAAGCGTCTTAATTAGTAAGGCTCTATCTCACGGGTCAGGAGATCTTTGGTGAGATTCTTGTGGCGTCAAGAAGCTGCTGCTACTTTTCCCTCTGTAACTTATTTTCCTAATCAACATTTCTTCCGGTTTTCTTTCTTAACCCTCCTCTGTAGCCAATTGAATTGGTTATCACAATCTTAGGTGACCAGACAAAATATGGAGTGGCGGAGGAGGGAGGGAGGTCAAGTATGAGTATGTAGTCATCTACCGTTTAAAAAAGCCTAATTTTGATTTACAGTAAAGAAGTCACAGGTCTCAGGAGCCAGGCGCACATGTAAATTTCATAGGCGGCCTGTCTTCCTCCTCCCGGTCTCCCTCCCCCCCCCCCCCCCCCGTCCTCGTCTCCCTCCCCTCTCCTCCCCTCTCCTCCCCTCTCCCTCTCTCCCTCCTACCCTCCTTCCCTCTTCCTCCCGACCTCCCCTCCCTGCCCCTCCCTCCGGCTCCAGCCTTCCCCGGAGGCTGGGAATCCAGGACAGCCACTGGTCCGCCGGGATCCCACCGCCCTCCGTCACCGCGTCCACTTCCGTCCCCGAAGGAGGCGCCTCCCCCTCGGCTTGCCCCTGACCGTCTCCCCTGTGTCCCGCGGGGCTGCGGCGTTGCCCGCTCCGGTCCGGCCTCCTCCGCGCGTAAGGACAGCGTCCTTCAGGCAGTTGGACGAGGTACGTGCGCTTCGCGAGCCCGGGAACGCGCTGCGGGTCCGCTCTGCTTTAACTTGCGCGTGCGTTTGCTTGAGGCAAAGTAGGTCTTTGCCGTGCGCACAGGTAATGAACCTATTAAAGTCCATTTCAACACCTGCTTTTATCAAAGCAGTACATTGTCACTGCAGAAAAGCAACCCCGCCTTCCTACTTTGGCATATTTTCCTGTATTGTTTAGCCATACATTTTGAATAGATAGTTGAAATCATACTGTATATAAACTTGTATTCCTTTTTTTTCATTTAACACTATGTCATGATCCTTTCCTCCGTGCCATTAAATACTCTTTGTAACCGTTTTCCTACAGTTGAACATTTTGGTCGTATAGTTCTTACTACTGATATAAAAGTATGGGGGAAAAATGAGCGTATCTGCGTCCAGCTCATTCTCCACATTTTGCAGCATTTATTAAGGACGGGTGTTAAGAGAGGAGGGTCCGGTCTAGGCGTGTAGTGTCCTGGATGCTGGGTCCGTGTTGCCAGGAGAGACTGTACCGTTCCCACTCGGCCATGTGGGTCAGGAGGTGAAGCGGTGGCCTCTCCCAGGCCTTGCTGACACTGGGCACTGTGATTTAGGGCTACTTGCTGATGGAAATGCCACCTGTTGTTTTCAAAGCCCATTTAAAGTAAGGTGGTCAGAAGTGAGCCCTGTGGGTATCTGGGGGAATGCCATCCAGGCCTCACAACTGTCCAAGAAAAGGCCAGAGGCAGCCGCATGATTGGCAGTTCACAGGCCAATCTAGCTTCATCCCACCTAGTTTTCTAATTAATGCTGTCAAGACCGTGTACCCTTTGGAAAACACAACCATGATTACTGAAAAATAAAAATAATTGAAGGAGTTGATGTTCACAGAACCATCTAAGGATAAGGAGGGGCCCTGCCTTCCCTGCTGCAAGATTGAAGATCAATTGCCATGCAAGTTACCGTGTTTACCCAGTAAAGGAAACCCCCAGCCTTCCCCTGCAGCCACCTTCGAGGTCCTGTATTATTATTTCTTAGTGTTGTTTTCGATGCCCTTTCAGGTGTTCCCATTTCTAAATATCTGAGGCTGCCAGCATTTTATTCCTAGACTTCTTTGCTTGTTGCATTCCCATCAACACCAATCCCCTTCACTTATCAAAATCTGCTTCCCTATTTCTTTTGGAGATCTTCATTGCTATGGGAGGTGTGACTTCTGAGTTATTTAAATCCTTGGGGGTATGAAAGCAGGAAACCACACTAGCTCAACCATACTTTACCACCCATTTCTCGCCTTCTGCCCTCCAGTGAGAAAAGGGGAATGTTCAATTACACAGTTAAAAGATAATTTTCAGCGAAAGGCAAAATCATGACTAATACAGATAGAAAAACGAGCATGTGTTAAAGATTCTATTTTATTCATTAAAGAGGGGACCAGGCAGATCTTATGACTGGTTCAGAAAAAGAAGTCAAGAAGCACAAATTTGTTTGGAGTAGAAGAATGCCTCTGGATGGTACATCTTAGGAAAGGGGGGAGGGCACAGCAGCCCCTTGGAATTTGCAGATCAGACATGCACCAGTGATCCCCATAGGTCTTGACTTACAATTTTGTGGAGGCATTTGCTGTGTGAAGGAGAACTGGAGGGTGTCAAAGAAAAAATTATTCATTCGTGACACTTGTTAAAAAAACCGTAAGGCAGACCTTATTCAGGACCATCGTGATAGGGGTAGGGACCACTCCAGGGGGATCTTGCTGTAGGAGAGAGACACTGGGCTCAACTCTGAATATAAGGAAAAGTGGGAGTTTCCAGCCAAGGGGCAGAGTAGAGGGTCCATGGATGGAAATAAAGGGATTCCAGCTAAGCTGACCTAACAGGGTTCTTGCAGAAGACAAGCCAGGGTGATCGGACATCACCTGGGGGATGATGGAGGATGAGGAAGCGAATCAGGTAGGAGGCTGGGGGGTTCTGCTAAACCGACTTAGCAGGATTCTTACTAAAACTGGACAAAGCCCAAAAGTCAGGGCCTAGTTGAGAAGAGAGTTCAGAGGATCCTGACTAGAGTTCGGTCAAGGAGAGAATCTTTGTCAAGGGACCAGAAAAGTCAGTCTGTAGGGGATGGGTCTCACAATCATTCACAATTATGTGGGATCTTGCATGGGTGTTATGGGGGAATCATGTACTTTAGTGCTTCATCCTGGGTGGCATTGACAAAGAATGTGCCCATCAGGGTCTCCTCTGCTGGAGCATGTCCTGGCCATCCCTCGTGTCATAAAGAGAACCCTGACTTCTGGAGGCGTTACTGGTGGAAACCACAGATCTGATCTCAGGGTGGCTGGAGCGTGTTGCCAAGTCCACCTGACGTGATACAGAAAAGCCCTTCTTGGTACATTTTATGAGGACCCCACCATACATGTCAGACCCACAGTCCCATCCCCTTACAGGAGGAAATCTTATCCCTCACCGTGACCTTATAATGTCATAGAAGAAACTCTGTGTTTCAATGGAAAAGTACCCATACACTATAGCCCACCCTTCCAGGCTGTCTGATTCTAGCCCTGTTCATTTTATTTGAGCTGTTTTGCAGCTCTGTGAAAGTTGGGCGTAACTGATAGGTTTGTAAATTCTGTCCTGTCTGGTGGAGAATTAATTGGCTTCCTCCCCTACTGTGGAAAAATTGGTTTTGTCTCCATTTACAATTCATCTCCACATCCCTCTACTCCATATAAATTAGTGCTCTTTTCTTTTTTC
The DNA here is from genome assembly GCF_949987535.1 of Balaenoptera acutorostrata. NCBI lineage: Eukaryota > Metazoa > Chordata > Mammalia > Artiodactyla > Balaenopteridae > Balaenoptera > Balaenoptera acutorostrata. The sequence continues at coordinate 11,769,486 of NC_080065.1, read as the reverse complement.
CTTAGAACCAGTTGTAACATCTGCCTTATTTCCTCCTGTCATATGAGTAAAATACAATCCTTAATGTGAATTCATTTTGGTAACTGTATAGGAGTCATAGTTTTACTGCTTTTTCTGAAAATTGTGTTTTAACAAACGTGTCATTTGGGAGGGAAAAGAGCCCAAATCTTGAAATATATACACAGAAAGTTTACGTCTAGTACAATCAGTAGAGTGTCAAGGGTATGTTTCCCAAGGCTCTTGCCCACAGGGAGACGGTCTGCCCCGCCCACTGCGGCCTTGGCCCGGGACACACTGGCTGGGCTTGGCTGCTGTGCCCCGTGAAGTGTCTGGCACGAGTCCAGCCTTCCTGTGTATCCAGGCCTCCCCAGCCAGCACCCCTTTCGGAGGGAGAAAAGCCTTTCAGGATCAGTTCAGAGAGTGGCTGTCTTGGCTGTAAACATTCCTTTTGGAACGTGGATAGCAATCGAAGGTAAGTAAAAAGATTCGGATTCAAGGCTGCTTATTTTCTGTGGTCTTGCATCCTCGTAGGACAGCCCAGGTAAGAAATCGGCCTGAGGAATAGGTTCTCAACAAGTAATATGCAGTGGGACCTAAAGTTTACTGCTATTGATACTGGATTGTTCTGACTTCTCTTATAATAGTTCTATAATGTAGTTTATGGAAACAAAACTATGAAAAATACTGTCAAATTTTTCTTTGATCAAATGACTAGCTCTTAATTTCTCTTTCCTTACAATTTAGTTATTTCTAGTTATGAACATTGAGAACATTCTGGAAAGTACAGGATATAATGTAATAGCCACCTATAGTCACATGATGCAGACTTATTTTAAAAAAAGATATTAACATTTTGTCCTGGGCTTTCCTGGTGGTGCAGTGGTTAAGAATCCGCCTGCCAATGCAGGGGACACGGGTTCGAGCCCTGATCTGGGAAGATCCCACATGCCGCGGAGCAACTAAGCCTGTGCGCCACAACTACTGAGCCTGTGCTCTAGAGTCCGTGAGCCACAACTGCTGAGCCTGCGTGCCACAACTACTGAGCCCACGTGCCACAACTAATGAAGCCCATGCACCTAGAGCCCCTGCTCCGCAACAAGAGAAGCCACCACAATGAGAAGCCCATGCACCACAATGAAGAGTAGCCCCCGTTCACTGCAACTAGAGAAAGCTGGCGCGCAGCAACAAAGACCCAACACAGCCAAAAATAAATAAAATAAATAAATAAATAAATTTAAAAATATGTATTATTCGGGGGTTTTAGTATTTACTTAGCATCAAAAAACCATTGTCTCTCTTTTTAACATCTTTATTGGAGTATAATTGCTTTACATTGTTGTGTTAGTTTCTGCTGTATAACAAAGTGAATCAGCTATACATATACATATATCCCCATATCTCCTCCCTCTTGCGTCTCCCTCCCACCCTCCCTATCCCACCCCTCTAGGTGGACACAAAGCACCGAGCAGATCTCCCTGTGCTATGCGGCTGCTTCCCACTAGCTATCTATTTTACATTTGGTAGTGTATATATGTCCATGCCACTCTCTCACTTTGTCCCAGCTTACCCTTCCCCCGCCCCGTGTCCTCAAGTCCGTTCTTTACATCTGCGTCTTTATTCCTGTCCTGCCCCTAGGTTCATCAGAACCACTATTTAAGATTCCATATATATATATGTGTTAGCATACGGTATTTGTTTTCCTCTTTCTGACTTACTTCACTCTGTATGACAGACTCTAGGTCCATTCACCTCACTACAAATAACTCAATCTCATTTCTTTCACTGTCTCTTTATATAGCATTATGTTTTTGAGATTTACCATATTGATAAATATATATGGAATTTGCTCATTGAACTGCTATGTAACGTTCTTTTTAGGAATGTATTAGCTGTAACAAATTACCGCAAACTGGGTGACTTAAGACAATAGAAATTTATTCTCTCACTGTCTGGAGGCCAGAAATCCGAAATGAAGGTGTTGGCAGGGCCATGCTCTTCCTGAAACCTGTAGAGGAGAGTCTTTCCTTGTCTCTCTCCTGGCTTCTGATGGTTGCTGGCAATCCTTGGCATTCCTTGGTTTGTAGATGCATCCCCTCCAAACTCTGCCTGTGTCTTCCATGGCTATCCATGTGTGTCTGTGTCTGTATCCAAATTTCTCTCTCTTCTTCTAAGGACACCAGCCATTAATTAGATTAGCACCTACCTTCATCAGGATGGTCTTGTCTTAACCTGATTCCTCTGCAAAGTCCCTATTTCCAAATAAGGCCACATTCACAGGTTCTGTGGGTTAGGACTTGAACAGTATCTTTTTTTGGGGACACAGCTCAACCCACGACAATGAATAAATGGCAACGTATCTCATTCTCCTGATGGTCGTAATATTGCTTGCAATTGTTGCCACATTTTGGTGGCAAGAACAGCCTTGCATACCTACTGCATGTGTCTGTGTGTACACACACACACACACACAAACACACACACACACGAGTGTGAAATTCTCTAGGGAATACACCAGTGGGGGGATTTCTGGGTTGCAGGGTGTGTTCATCATTGCCTTTGCTGAACTGCTTCCCAGAGTGTGTATCAGTTTACACTCCCTTCCGTTTCCGTACTTGGGCACCATCTCTTGTTGTTAATAGACTTATTGCCAATCTGCAAGAGGTAAAATGGTATCTTGTTGTTGTTCTTGTTATAATTTCCTTAAATACCAGTGAGGTTGAGTATCTTTTCATATGTTTACGGGCCATTCAGGTGTATCCTTGTGTGAATTGCCTCATATCTTTGGAGCATTTTCTATTGGGGCTGTCTTTTTTTGTTAATTTCTAAGAATTCTTCATATATTTTATCTGGATACTACGGCCTCTGCTTTGAAGATAATTTCTTCTTTTAGTCTGTATCTTGTTTTCTCAATTTCTTTACGGAGACTTTTATCTTACAGTGTTTAAAATTTAATAAAAGTTTGAAAGCTTTTTGTTGTGGGAAATCTCAAGCATGTATGAAAGTCGAGAGGGGCTTCCCTGGTGGCACAGTGGTTGAGAATCCACCTGCCAACGCAGGGGACACGGGTTCAATCCCTGGTCCGGGAAGATCCCACATGCCGCGGAGCAGCTAAGCCCGTGCGCCACAACTACTGAGCCTGCACTCTAGAGCCCGCGAGCCACAACTACTGAGCCTGCGTGCTGCAACTACTGAAGCCCATGCGCCTAGAGCCCATACTCCACAGCAAGAGAAGCCACCACAGTAAGAAACCATGCACCGTAACGAAGAGTAGCCCCTGCTCGCCGGAACTGGAGAAAGCCCACGTGCAGCAATGAAGACCCAACAGAGCAAAAATAAATAAATAAATTTAAAAAAAAAAGAAAAAGAAAGTCGAGAGACTTTGGACACTCCTGAACCACCCAATTCCAGCACTGTCAGTACTTAGACACTCTCCCACAATCTCCACAGCCTACTGGGAAAGTCCCAGTACATACATCAGCATGTAGCTATAAAAGATAAGGACTTGTTAAAAAAAACCATCACTGTTATAACATTATTCCTCCTTCCCTGTCCCCCCCCATTAAAATGATTCTCAATATCCAGTCAGTTCAATTTTCCCCAATTTTCTTATAAGTGTTTTTTACAGTTGGCTACTGCTATGGACTGAATTGTGTCCCCTAAATTTACATGTTGAAGATGGTATTGGGAGGTGGGGCCTTTGGGAGGCAATTAGGTTTAGATGAGGTCCTGAGGGTGGGGCCCCCATAATGGGATTCATGCCTTTAAAGGAGGCTGATAGGATCGCTGTGTGTGATAGGCAGTGACTCACAGGGATTTGTTTTCTCACCTGGGTTGCTTGGTGTCCATCCCACCTCCCGAGGAGCCACAGAGCCCTCCTGCCCCTGTCATGACCCGGCAGAGCTCCGTCTGTTTGCCGGCCTCTCCCTGCTTGCGCCCTGCAGCTGGACCTGGCTGGGGGACACGGCCTCGCTGACCCTGCCTATGTCCCGGACCCTCATTTTCCACTTCTCTTCTCCCCTCCAACCTCCTCCTTCTTCTACCCTGATCTGTTGACTCTGCTTCTTAGTTCTCTGAGCAAACAGATGCAAGTGGGAGCACCCACAACCTCCCTCCTGGCATCACCCACCCACCTGTGTCTGTGTCCTCACCCTCTGCCTTCCCTCCCAGGGCTGTGGGAGGACCTGCCCAGTGCCTCCTCTGCTGTGCTGGCCTCACCCCTCTCTCCAGAGACCAGTGGTTCTCTCTCCGTGGTACATTCTCATCCACAAGCCAATATGCTGACATTTCTTCCATGAAGAAAAAGAAAATAAAAAGACTTGTTTCCACATCTTCCCTCCATCTTTTGCTCACTCTCTTTTTTAGGGCTGACAACAGTCTAGAGAGAGCTTTCTGTATTTCCTGTCTCCCCGTCTCTCTTCTGTCTCAGTCCCCGGCAGTCCCGCCCTCCCCGCTCCTGCAAACCTGTTCTGGACGCCCTCAGCCTGACTTCCACCGTGCAGAACCTGGTGGGCAACCCTGTCTGCACCCTCGGGTCTTCCTGCAGAATGTTGCACGGTCTACACTCTCCCTTTCTTTCTTTCTTATAAAAATTAATTAATTATTTTTGGTGCATACACGTTTTTTCTTTTTTCTTTTTTTTTAAAGTATAGTGGATTTACAATGTTGTGTTAGTTTCAGGTGTACAGCAAAGTGATTCCGTTATGCTTACACTCTCCCATTCTTGAAGCCCTTCCTTGGCTTGGCTCCTGGACACCACACCTGGGGTTTCCTCCTCTCTCACTGGCCCGTCCTTCTCAGACACAGTCACTAGTCCCTTTTTACCTCCCCAAAGGAAGTCTTAAGTACTGAAGGACCCCAGGGCTCCACCTTCTGCATTCTTCTTTATTGTTATTCCCTGAATGATGTGATTCACTCTCAAGGTTGTAAATACTGTGTTCAGCTGATTCTCATTATTCACACAAGTTATGTTCGGTAAAGTTGCTGTGAACGCTGCACTAACTGCTAGCGGACCACAGGGAAATGCGGTCAGTTCCTGTGAGCTTCTGGTCACGTTTCCATCAACTCATCAATACTTAACCTTGTTTTGTTTGTGTTTCTGTATGAAGAAACACAATGTATATTTACTATATATTGTTGATTCATTAACATTGACTCATGGCCAACAGCAGTGTGACTCACACCTGAACAAAGCTTGTCTAACACGTATTTTCTCCATAAGACACATCACCGCCTTCTTGCACTTAGATCACTAGATGGCACTTTAGCGCTGCCCATGAAATCACCAACAAAAAGCACAAAATTACCAAAGGTGTGGCACTAAATAGACCATGAGAAGGACACTTGTTTACAGCATGAGAGCTGAAACAGGAAGACAGAGCACAGCCTTGTTTGACCTTGACTGGGAACGTGCATCTATCTCAGTGACTCAGATTTTTTGTGGCTCTACACAGATTTGTGGATGATGCAAAAGCCCGGCAAGAATTGATTTTGGAGTTACAAATAAATTTAGCAAGTAGGCAAATTCATGAATACAGAATCTGCAAATAGTGAGGTTCGACTGTGTACGCTGATCACTCCCAAATGCATATGCTCAGCTTGGACCCCTGCCCTGAACTTGTGTGTTGTTATCCAGCTGGCCGCTGGACATGAATATGAATGTCTCATAGATATTTCAAACTGCTTATGCCACAGCCTGAAGTCCTGGTCTCCTCAAACCTGCTCTTTCGGCACTCTCCCCTTTTCATTTAGACATTCCATCCTTTTCCAGTTGTTGCTCAAGCAAAAGACCTAGTCACCACTGACTCCTTTTTGTTAAATATCCCATGCATGCCATCTGTCAGCAGAACCAATTGGCTGCACCTGAAAAATCTATCTAGACCCTGACCTTTCTCGCTCTTTTCACCATTACCATTCTCATGGCAAGAATTTGGCTTTTTCGGTGTGAGATGGAAGCCGCTGGAGGATTCTGGGAAAAGCAGGGTTCCCCACCACTCTCTCTCCCTGATACTTCTGTTCCAACTACACTGTTCCTTGTTGTTCCTCAAAAACCGGAAGAAAGTGAACACTTGTGATCACCTAGATTCAACAGTTGTTTGCAATTTGCCATAATTGCTTTAGGTTTATGTATGTCTGTGCATGTGTGTTTTATAATGATTTGAGGGTAAATTGCAGATGTTGATACTTCATCCCTTACTTGAGCACACATATTTTAAAAATAAGAACATTCTCCTACATAACTTCTATTACCACACTGTAGAAAATTAATATTAATTCGTAATATCAACTATCATCCATAGTCACTTCCTCACTTGTTCCCCAAGTGTCTCTTATAGCAGTTCTTAACTTGGAACCAGGATGTAGTCAAGATTCACACGGTGCATTTGCTTTCATTTCTCTTTAATCTCTTTTAATCTCGAGCTGTCTCATCACCTTTTTTTTTCTTTTATATTGATTTTTGAAATTAGGAATTTTTTAAAAAATTAATTAATTAATTAATTTATGGCTGTGTTGGGTCTTCGTTTCTGTGCGAGGGCTTTCTCTAGTTGCGGCAAGCGGGGGCCACTCTTCATCGCGGTGCACGGGCTTCTCATCGGGCTTCTCATCGTCGTGGCTTCTCTTGTTGCGGAGCACAGGTTCCAGACGCGCAGGCTCAGTAGTTGTGGCTCACAGGCCTAGTTGCTCCGCAGCACGTGGGATCTTCCCAGACCAGGGCTCGAACCCGTGTGCTCTGCATTGGCAGGCGGATTCTTAACCACTGCGCCACCAGGGAAGCCCAGGAATTTTTTCCTCTCTTTCATTCTGCATATTTGTCAGTTTTTTCTGTTTCTAAATTTATTAGCATAAAGTTGTTTATACTAATTTTTTTGTGATTTTTTTTTAAAGGGAAAAAGCTGTACTTACATCACCTTTTTCATTCCACATATTGTTATGCTGTTGTTGTTGTTGTTATGTCTTTATCATTCTTTCCTTTTTATTGATCGGGTTTGCTGGAGATATACCTATTTTATAACTTCAAAAATCAGATTTTAATCATTTTCTGTTTCTCCATTGTTTATTTTCATCTCATTATTTTCTCCTTTTGGGTTTATTCTAATTTTTCCCCTCACTTGAATTGAATGCTTAACTTATTTCCATTCTTCCGTTTGTCTAACACATGCAGTTGAAGAGGATCAAAGGATGCCATCTCAAATATGGCACTTTGGCATATTGATTATTTTGAGCTGAAGGCAATTAGGAAAAAGCAGATGCAAAAAGAGTTTTTCTCCCTCCCCCTTTCTGCCTAAAATTAGGGCATAAATTCCCTCTCCCCCATGAGGGGAGCAACTCTTATCACCAGATTCCCCATATATTTCCCAGTCATGTCTCCACAATTTATCACCCTTTGTTAAAATGCTGTATAAACCATGTGTCTAACTGCTTCTTAGGTTTTCACTTATTTTCTGCAAAACCCCTGTGTGCTAAAAATTAAAAATATTAATAACGTGTATGCTTTTTCTCCTGTTAATCTGACTTTTGTTGGTTAAATTCACAGGCCCTCAGTTACTGAACCTAAGAGGGTAGGGGAAAGTGTTTTTCTCTCTGACTGCAATCTAGGGTGTCAATATTTCTCTAAGTACCAGTGTATTGTTTCAACTTTTTGCTACAGAGTGTTTTCATTGTAATTCGGTTCTAAACCTTTTGAATGTTTATTATAATTTCTTCATTGTGCTAATATAGCTCGTTTTATATAAAATTTTTGCTTACTTGTGTTGTGGGTTAATATGTGGGCAGTTTGGTAGCTGTTCACATCTGCTTGAAAAGACTGTATATTCTCTAATTGCTAATGAAGAGATCTCTATCTTTGGGTTCAGCCTTCCTAGTTTTTCCTTTCCAAGGAAACCTCTTTGAATTAAAAACAAAAATTTAATGAGAGAATCTGTCTCAAACAGTGAATTTAATATATTTATGTTTGTTTGGATTTATTTCAGCCCACATTATTTTTTGCTTTATGGTTGATAGGTTTACTGTTCTTTTTCTTCTCCTTTCCTGCTGTTTGTTTGGTCAAGTGTGTTTGGGTCTCTTCCTCATTTCTACCCCATTCCCACCATCAGTCTTCCTGATGAGTGTTTATTTGGAGCACTTCCTCCTGTGAAGCTATTTGTAGTAAGCATCTCTTCAGTGGGAAGCATTTTTCGGCCTGGATTGTAAAAGTCTTGCATTTGTTTCTGCCAGGTGCCCAGGGATTTCACTGCCCAGGGTCCACTGTTCCGTCAATTTCTCAGCCTAGGTATTCCTACTTCAAAAGGATGGTGCAAATTTGGGGGATTGGTTTTTTTGTTGTTGTCGCTGAAGACTTTACATTCATTTATTTTCCAGTTTTATTTTATTATTTTATTTTTTATGGTTTCTTTTTTCCTTTCCTGGGCTTCCTTACCATATTCCTAGACCTGGTTGGCAGAGTTTTTCTTTTTCCTTTTTTCTTGTGTTGTTTGTTTTTAATTTTCTCTGCTAAATATGAACCTTGGAGGGCTCAGACCTTGTGTGGGAAAGTCTCAGTTACAAATCCCTGTCTCAAGGGGTCCCAAGGCCTCACTGGACACAGAGTCCTAAGCACTGGTTAGGTGAGAGCCTGTCTCTGGGTCTGGCCCTGTCCCCAGCATCCTGGCTCCCTCACATCTGCTCCTGCCACCCTGACCCTGACCTCCAGTTTCCTCTCTCACCCGGGGATGGGGGTTGCTTCCTTTTCCCTCTGAGCTCCACCATTTTAATTTTTATTTGTTGGTTGCATTCATTCTGGTATTTCTACTGTTTGTAAAGGGAATGGATTCTTCTTAGCTTAATCTTATTACCCAGAACCAGAAGTTATCATTGATTTCTTGCATGAATACACTATAAGTATAGTTAAAATTAATTTTTTCCTGTACTCCTGATTTTAGTTTGCTCATTGTTTATAATCTTTGGATGTGCACCACTCAGAGTATAATGCACGTGTCTCTCTCTGTAGCCCGACATAAACATCTCCAATGGCTAACGAAGCTCGTCCTTGTCCGTGTGACATTGGCCATAGAATAGAGTACGGAGGGTTGGGGCATGAAGTTCAAGTTGAGCACATCAAGGCTTATCTCACCAAATCCCCCGTTGACGCTGGCAAAGCTGTGATCGTCATTCAAGATATATTCGGCTGGCAATTGCCCAATACCAGGTATATGGCAGACATGATTGCAGGAAATGGATACACGTACGTATAAAATTCTTCTTTTTTTTGTTTTTTGCTTAAATTCATGTAAATTTCTGTATTTTGTTCCCTTCAAAGGAAATGAAACCAAAAAACCCTGAGTATATTATGATGTACATTATCTATTTTCTTATCTCACTGGGGTGCAGGTAAGTGGAGAGTGTCATATACGACAGTCAGTGGCCAGTGCAACCCAACTGCTCCCAACCCAATGTCTGGGCTTCAGGTCCTCCTAGGATGCTAGCCCTGTAGACGTGTTGGACACTGAGAGAGTTATTTCCCGATGTGAGGCCCTGCGCAGACACTGGTACAGGACACCTGGGGCAGAACTCGCCAGCTCTGAAATGAATCCATTACTTGGCCCTTGAAGCATCTCTGCCTGGGGTCAGCTTTCACACACACGGCACACATGGTTACGTGGCCTGATCTGAATTAGACTGGCTTCCAGAACTGGCAGAGTGAGACCTCACTCAGTTCCCAAAGGCTATCTCTTTGTCACATTGTGTGACCATGGCCACCTCTGGTGAATGCTGTCACCTGTTTGCTTCTCACCGCTGTGGTGTTGGTAGCAGCTTCAGTAAAGCAGGGAGGAGAGAGAGGAGGGACCATTCCTTCCACTCCGGCTTCACTAAGCGTAACACTCAGCGAGCCCCGAGTGTGGTGCACCCCAATTCCCTTTGTTTTCTTAAAAAAAGGAGCTGAAAACCAAAGGGTGCACCTATCTCATTTTCCTACAGAGAAACCCATTTAAAGGAAGCACACCCACTGCCGTGTGATGCAATTTCCTGTTGACTGGAAAGAGGAAGTCCACTTGAGTTTTCCCTTTTTCATGCCCTCACGTTTCTTCTTGGAGATGAGGCAACTTAACTTTCCAGGGGCAATACCAGTAATAAAACAATAGCCAGCCCTGATTGCTTTCTGGCTCCGCCAGACCCGGCACTAGGGCGTTCCCGGGGTTATTGCCCTTCATCCTTCCAACAACCCCGACAAGGCGCGGCTGTCACTGTTCCCATTTTGATGGTCAGGAAACCGGGGCATGAAGGCAGAGGTCTCAGTTGCCCAGGTCACCCGCTGCAGCGAGGAGACTGAATGGGACGGTGGCTTCTGTTGTCTTGAATGGGTCCACTAGCTGGAGACAGAACATAAAAATGAGTAAAGATGCCTGTGACTTACAAAGCCTCTCACCCTTATCTAAGTATTTTGCCTTCAGAATAATCCTCTGAGGGTGCACGGCTCTGTTAGATCATCAAGAAAAAGAGGCTAAAAGTGATTAAGTGACTTGTTAAGGTTTCAGGGCAGGACGGGGCAGTACTGGGCCCTGAACTTAGATTCTTCTGACCCAGATTTCAGTGTTCTTCCCCCCCTGCAGGAGAGGCTGTGTTCCTCCATCCATGGCCGTGACCTTTACTTCAGGAACCGGCTCTCTGGCCGGGGCCGCGTTGCCCCACCCCGGGGTTGATGCGGAAGGAAGGTTGACACGGACCCCACAAGCTGCCTTGTCTGCTCCGCGGCCCCTTTTAGAGCCTGCGTGAGACCAAACCCTCCGGGCAGGACACTGTGCCCTGTTGGCATCCTGGGCGGAGGCTGGGAAATCGCTTGGTCATGGTGACTGGGCCGCTCACGAGGTGTGCCCTCTGGCCTGAGGCTAATGCGAAAGGCCAGCTGAGAGGTGCGACTCCTCAGGGGCAGGAGGGGAGCCTGTGTCCGCCCGCCCAGGCCCTCGCCGCCCGGGAACCCTTGTCCTGGGCGTCACAGCTAGCGGGGACTGTGCACGACCCGAGGCCTCGGCATTTTAGATGGGCTGGGCTCTCGGCCGGCTGCCAGAGGCCCTGCACCTTCGGTTGTGAAATCCGAGATGCTCTGGCCTGGAGCCAGTTGGCCTCTTTGCTGCGATCACAGCTGGCCCTGTGACCACTACCTTTCTTCTCCTGTGGTCCAGAACCGCCAACGTGACAAGTTCTTAATAAACATAAGCAAATATGGAGTCCCAACAGCTCCGAAACTAAGAAGGATGAATGTCCCTATTTTACAGAACCATTGTTCCAGACTTCTTTGTAGGGCAGGAGCCGTGGCACCCCTCAGGGGACTGGTCCACCTTCCCGGAGTGGTTGAAGACAAGAGATGCCAGAAGGATCGATAAGTAAGTTCCGAGGACGTTACCAGCCAGCGTGGCTGTCTTGGTGGCGCCCCAGGGCCCCGGGAGCAAGAGGCAGGAGGGAGAGGAGGGTCCGGCTTCCTCGGTCACCCACCTGCCCGCCCTCCCGCCGTGTACGACCTCAGAGGCCACGGCTCGCAGAGTCCTTCCTGAGGCGTAAAGGAAACCGATTTCGTTTAGCACAGTCTTTGCAGCGGAGGGTTGGTTAGAAACCAGCAAGTACCCTGCTGGCCAGTAAGTTCACTTGCTTTCCTCTCTGGGAAATGCTTCGTGGCACCGATGCTGAGAGAGCTTCCTTGAAGTACCTGGGGCTCCCATTTTCCTTGAGAGTTGGGCTATAGGGGTCCATAGATCAACACTCCCTCCTTCCCCTCTGGTTGCAGAACCAGTTGAAACAACAGGCAGAGAGACTAGAGAACACATCAGCCCCACTTCCACTCCGCTGATTGGAAACTGAGGCCCCAAGTGCCAGCCCCTCCCCCCAAAACCCACCCTCCCACCCCCCGCCTCGGGGAAACCGGGTCTTTAGACCAGACCCACCAGACCAGGACTGCGGTCTTGCCAGGGTCCAGGGAACTGTGGGAAGAAAAGGGGCGGATCCTCCAGGATTGCAGCCTTTTATTAAAGTGGCTCCACCCAGGCCAGAAGCAAGCACCGGAGGGCTCAGTGCCGCTCAGGTCCCCTCTTCTTTGTCTGGAGGAACAAGGATGGAGCGGGGAAAGAGGCAGGGATGTTCTCCAGTGCCAAGCTCCTCCTGAACAAGAAAACCTGAGCCCAGGGCAAAGGGGTCCCCCAGCCCTAGCCCCCGACTCACCTTGACCAGGCACCCTCCCGGACGCTGTCCTCTCCCATCGTCGGACGTCCTCGCGTCACGCACGTGAGCCTCGTGTTTGATAAGCTGTCCCCCGAGCCCAGGTTGGGGCCGCCGCTGCTAACATGGCCCTCTGCCTGTGGCCCCTTGGTCCCCGGAACTCTCTGCTCCTCCAGAGCTGACGCCAGGGCTGCTGGCCCCTCCTGCTCCTGAGCTGGCGGACCCCGGGCGGGCCTCTGTCCACGGCCCGCAGGGGCCTCTGCCGCCGAGCGCGGCTCCCGGCTCCTCGGCCTCACCTGCGTGCGCGTGCGCCCCGGGGCCAGACTCCCCTGCGCTCTGGCCACCCTCTCTCTGCGGGCCTGTGCGGAGCAGCAGTGCGCCGCGGCGCAGGCCGGGGTCTCCCTCGGGGCTCTGCACAGTCCCTCAGACCCGGGAGACGCCGCAGGCTGCCCTGGGGGCTCCCAGCTGGCCGGGCAGTCAGCAAGTAGGAACCTCGGCGTCTTGCCGGCGGCGGGAGACCAGGGCAGCGGCCCTCTTTGGAGTGGCCTCTAGGGTGCGAAGCGCCTTGTCTTAAGTCCCACCCTGGGGAGTCTCACGGCAGGGGTGTGGAGGCCTGGCTCCTTCACCCCCAGTCGGGGCCGCCCCAGCTCCAAGTTCCCCGGTTGAGGCTTTTGTGGAGACCGCACCACAGCCCAGCTTCTCTCTCTGCCCTGCTTCCTCCCTTCCCATCCCCAGGGTGGGCTCTGAGATTACTGGGGACCCAACTTCCCGCACCTTGATCCATTTCCAGGCCTCCCTCCCAGGGACTCAGACTGCAAGCCCTGGAAAAACAAAATGAAGCAAGAAGTTATGAGTAAAATACAAGTAGAAACACAAAGAGAACCAGAGAGCCTGTGATGTGAATATGAAATTCAACTTTGCGTGGAGGGGAATAGTTAGGACATTTTGAGGAAAAGCCTTGTGGGGTTGCTTTCTATTTGTGAGCACAAATCAGGGTGATCCTTTCTGGCAGGCATTAGAGCAGCCCAGAGGTACCTCTCCACAGGGGATAAGGAGAGCCACACATTTTAAATCAAAATGAGACATAAAATGGAGACACTAACTTGGAAATTAGACCGAAGTCCTTGTGTCTAGTCAAGTGTCTTTTGTTTGAAAGAAAACCCATCTTGAATGCTTACTGCTTAAGCAGTCATGGAACTTATTGGCTTATAGTACTGAAAAGAGGTAATTTCTGGCTTCAAGCAGAGGTTGGTCTATAGCTCAGAAGGTATCCCCAGGATTCGATCTCCCAACATCCCACAGCACCCTTGTCTGATGCTGGCTCCATTGTCAGGCAGCGTTTGCCTCTGGGTGGCAAGATGGCTGCAGCAGCTCCAGCCTCCCATTGGCTCCTTTCCCAGCAACCCAGCAAAATTCTCGTTTTGTCCTGATGGTTATGACTGGGTCACAAGTCCATCCTTGAACCAATCGTTGTGGCTAGAGATTGCTATGCTGTGATTGGCCAGGCCAGAGCCACGTACTCCCCTCCTGGAACTGAGCCCCCCAAAGTATATGGACCGAGCATGGGGAAGGGAGGTTCATCCAAAGCTAAGTTCTGGTGTTCCCAGGAAAGTGGGGAATATACTCAGCAACAAAAGCCAAGATAGGTTCACTCGAGTCAGTTAAAGAACGTTTATAGAAATGCCCTCTTCCTTCTTGTCCCCTCCAATTAAGGCAGTTATTCTTTTTTTTTTTTTTTTTAATTTATTTATTTATTTATGGCTGTGTTGGGTCTTCGTTTCTGTGCGAGGGCTTTCTCTAGTTGTGGCAAGTGGGGGCCACTCCTCATCGCGGTGCACAGGCCTCTCACTATCGCGGCCTCTCTTGTTGCGGAGCACAGGCTCCAGACGCGCAGGCTCAGTAATTGTGGCTCACGGGCCCAGTTGCTCCACGGCATGTGGGATCTTCCCAGACCAGGGCTCGAACCCATGTCCCCTGCATTGGCAGGCAGATTCTCAACCATTGCACCACCAGGGAAGCCCAAGGCAGTTATTCTTAAGATCAAAGCATTCAAGAAAAACTGAAAAACCAGAATGACAAAAACTATTCCTTACTCCATTTTATTTTGCAGAATTACTTAATTACAGCTCTTCTAACACTATGAAAATAACTACTTGCACGCAGAATGGTATGATACATATGTTTAAATGTGTTCAAAGATATCTTACGATTAAAAGAAAAAGAACGTGCAATAGAATTGCTTTCTCCTTTTTTTTTTTTTTCTTAATTGCAAACAGCGTTTCTTCCTTATCAGATCCAGCAGAACTTTCCGGGCCGGCCTTGCAGCACTACCTCCATTTTGGCATCGTGCTTCTAGTTGCAGAAGCTGTATGAGTTCCAGACAACCAATTTGCAAATGAACCATTTGCAAGGCCAGAGCCACTGTTCCCCGTCTCCTCGGGCTTGCCTCTTCCTGGTGGCTTTCCAAATACTGTTGTGCTCTTTGGGCATGGGAGGAAACAGGCGATGCAGAGTTAGGGTGTCGGGCAGGGGGATGGAATGTGCTGAGTCAGACAGAGCTGAGGAGCTGCCTCCTGGTTGAGGCTGGTCCCTGTTGAGAGAGAGGAGATGGAGGAGCTCCCTGGGGCCGGATCTTGGGATGAAGCCCTAGAGCCGTGCTGTGGCCTTGGGCCTTGATCTATCCTGAGGCTGTGGAAGGCTGTTGCTCAAGATGGTCTGACTTGTGCCGCCCTGTCAGGTGGTTGGAAGAGGCTGGGCTTGGCAGGGAGACTTGCCGGGGAGAGATGTCACTTGTTACTCGTCACCCGGGCAGGAGGTGGTGAGGACGGAGCTCTGAAAGTAGGAATCTCAGAACCTCAAGGAACAGCTGCTGAGAAAGCCCTGTTACCACTGGTGCTTGCTGTCCAGTGCACTTTCAAGGGGCCACAAAATACCTCTTTTTTTTTTTTTTTTTTTTTGGCTGTGCCACGAAGCTTGCTGGATCTTAGTTCCCCCACCAGGGATTGAACCCGGGCTCCGGCAGTGAAAGTGCGGAGTCCTAACCACTGGACCGCCAGGGAATTCCCCTTGAATAACTTTTCTTTCATTCTAGAGAAGTTGACGCGGTCTTGAAGTATCTGAAACAACGTTGTCATGCCAAGAAAATTGGCGTCGTGGGATTCTGCTGGGGTGGAGTTGCTGTCCATCACGTGATGATGAAATACCCAGAATTCAGGGCAGGGGTGTCCATCTACGGTAAATCTGCCTTGTGCGTTTTTACACAATGAAAACTGGAGGAGGGGTTGAGTGACAAAGACCACGAGCCTCTTCCCAAACTGAGGGTCCTGGTGTAACACAAACCCCAGTGGAGCAGAGCCGGCCTATCTTAAGGAATTGGTTTTTAAAATCTGAAGGTAGAGGCGGAAGTATGTAATATCTAACCAGAGGGAACCCGGGTCCTGACGGTGTGCCTTTGGGAGAATCCCCTAAATTACCGAGGTCTCAATTTCTTTACCTAGGATGAAGGGGATAGCTTTCTTTCTGTGATAATGGTTAATATCAAGCAATATTTTTATGAGCAACGGCTATGAAAAGATTTTTCCAAGATATGACTAATTCTCAACTACTCATGCATGCGTGCAGTCCTGCACACACACACACACACACACATACACACACACACACTATGTATATACACATGCATATATGTGTATATATATGAAAAGAGGGAAAGGGAAAACCCACTCTAAAATGTAAATAGCAACATAAACATTTCATCCAAACAAACCAAATGTATCACACCAATGACATAAGAACATTATATGTGTATAGAAATGGTTACTAAGTGAGGATATGGAAGCATCCGACCTTGGCTTGCTTTCATGATAGTATATCCAACAGTCATACTAATGATTCTTACTTGGCTTAATGGTTCCTCACTGTGGTATTTTCGCTTACTTTTAGCATTAAAAAAACCTTTACCTGTTTACTCACTCAAAGGCAGTAGCAAGCTGCCAGTTGCCGCTGTGCACAAAGGGACTGGCAGCCCTCGCGGCGCCTTTGTGTGAATTAGCACAAGGCGCTCCGGAGTGGACTGCTCGCCGGCGCCCCCTCGTGGCCGCCGCTGCGCAGTGCGCGACTGCAGAGCCGGGCGGGACTTGGAGCCCAGGGGCCTCAAAGCGCTGTGCAGCCACCTAACGTGGCCTTCACAGAATAGGGCGGGAAGCGTGGCCCTCTCGCCCGTGGCTCCCTGCATTCTAGAGAGGAGTTACAGCTAAGGGGAGGCTCTCCGGGCTACTTGGCTTTGCTATGCTGCCAACAGGAAGTGGAAAACAATTTTTTCCCCTCCGTACTGACTGGGATTCTCTGTGACCACCCTGGAGTCAGGCTCCGCTGTGAGTCTTCCTTATGAGGAGGTCCCGACCTTGGGCTCTCTCCTTGGCCCACTGGGTCAGTTTAGCGAGAACTCCCCACCCTTGATATGTGAGCAAAGTCCTCATGTTCCCCCCCCCCCCCCATGCCTTGTCACCCTGGCCTGCCTTCAGCAAAGGCTTTGTCAAATATTGTCTGGCCAGAATCCCCGTACCCCAATGATTCCTTAGTAATTTTCCATCCACCGGCCCCCATCCTGCTCCTTGGCGGTAAATCCCACTTGTCCTCGCATTTGGGGTTGAGTCTGGTGTCCCTCCCTCACTGCAAACACTCATTGCCGTGGGCTCCTCGAATAAAATCTTGCTTACCGTCTTTTTTTTTTTTTTCACATCTTTATTGGAGTATAATTGCTTTACAATGGTGTGTTAGTTTCTGCTTTATAACAAAGTGAATCAGCTATACACATACATATATCTCCATATCTCCTCCCTCTTGCATCTCCCTCCCTTCCTTACCATCTTTGACAAGTGTCAGAATAATCTTTTCTTTTTTTTACAAATTTATTTAATTTATTTATTTTTGGCTGCATTGGGTCTTTGTTGCTGAGCGCAGGCTTTCTCTAGTTGCGGCGAGCGGGGGCTACTCTTCCTTGTGGTGCGCGGGCTTCTCATTGCGGTGGCTTCTCTTGCTGTGGAGCACGGGCTCTAGGCACGTGGGCTTCAGTAGTTGTGGCGCGTGGGCTCAGTAGTTGTGGCATGCGGGCTCAGTAGTTGTGGCTCGCACACTCTAGAGCGCAGTCTCAGTAGTTGTGGTGCACAGGCTTAGTTGCTCCGCGGCATGTGTGATCTTCCCGGACCAGGGCTTGAACCCGTGTCCCCTGCACTGGCAGGCGGATTCTTAACCACTGCCCCACCAGGGAAGCCCAGAATAATCTTTTCTTTAGAACTCCTCTCATCTCAGAATGACAATGGAGTTTGAAACTTTTACTTATTTTCCTATAGGAGCGGGCACACTCAAAGTTGTCTGAATCCCCAAAGTCCAACATGCTTCTGACTAAATGATCTCTAAAATTCTGAAGGCACTTTAGAAGGATGAAAACTAATTATTATGAATGACCTGCTGGGACCCGCTGCCGTGCCCAGGGACTTCACACACGTGGTCTCCTCTGAGCACAAATACCCCATCAAACACTGACGTCAGAACCTTGGGGCTTGAGTAAACCGTGAGAAACTTCCAGAACAGCGGTGGCCAGATGGTCCAGATTAGAAAGTTATCACCTCTTGGTAAATGAAGGCGCGACCCAAGAGGGAGTATTTTTCAGGCTGCTCCGTATCTTTACCTGCCAAGCAGCCGGCCAGGTCTACAGCCATCATTTAATGGCCTGATTCCTGGTGAGTGAGGCGGAGAGAAGGGAGCTCAGGCTCAGTAACTTTCTCTTTGAGCCAGTTTTATAGACCAGGCCACTTTTGTGGAATTGCTAAAAAGAAGAGACACAAAACCCCCAAAGCACATGTTTTTCTTTGAAAAATCTAACTCACGTCATTTTCTGTGGCACATGTACGGGAGTCATACCCTGTGTCCCTGTCCCCCCCCATTCTCCAGGCATCATCAAAGACTCTGAAGACGTGTACAATTTAAAGAACCCCACGTTGTTCATTTTTGCTGAAAATGATGCTGTGATTCCTCTTGAGCAGGTAAGTTGGCGTCTTGACTCTTCTCGTCTCTGTGTTTAATAGCACGACTTGACATTTTGGAGAAAACATCCGAAGGATTCATTTGTTGCTCCAAATATGTTTCAACATTAAAGTTTTAAAGGTGTGTTTTATCGGGGACTTTGAGGGGTACTGTAACCCCCTAAGTGCTCCTGCCATGGCTGGATGGCTGGTTACTTCCCTGCCCGTGCCCCCTCCGCGTGGAACCCATGAGTTATCATAAGATCTCTGTCCTTAAAGACACAGCTCTGTTTATTTGTTTTTTTAATTAAAAAAATTTTTTATCAAAGTATAGTTGATTTACCATGTGGTGTTAGTTTCAGGTGTACGGCACAGTGATTCGGTTATACATAAAATATATATATATACATATATACGTATATGTACATATCTATTCTTTTTCAGATTCTTTTCCCTTATAGGTTATTACAAAATATGGAGTATAGTTCCCTGTGCTATACAGTAGGTCCTTGTTGGTTATCTATTTTATATATAGTAGTGAAGACACAGCTATGTTAAATCCAGTATGTTGATAAGGAAAAAGCAGACAGAAACTGTGGTTCAAAAGCAGTTGTTTAGAAATTACTGTTGTTATTCATAACTGATACATTTTATTGATATGTTTTAAACAACTTATATTTGAATCTATTGAATTACATATTGAATACATTGAATATGGTATATGCAAATAGATTGACGTATATATTGAATAATATATAAATATATTAATACAATTTCAAATAATTGATGATGTATCTTTTTAAAAAATATTTATTTTATTTTTACTTATTTGGTTGCGCCGGGTCTTAGTTGTGGCACGTGGGCTCCTTAGTTGCAGCACGCATGTGGGATCTAGTTCCCTGACCAGGGATTGAACCTGGGCCCCCTGCATTGGGAGCGTGGAGTCCTAACCACTGCACCACCAGGGAAGTCCCCTGATGTATCATTTTTATATCGCTCTGAATTCTCTCCTTTGCCAGAGGTGAGGACTGTGCCGGTTGTAAAATTACAAGTGAAAAATTCATGATAGCTATGCAACTTAATTTAAAGCACAGATGTTAAAGCTCTTTGATGAGCATTCAGGGAAGATTTGGAGAATGGAAAATATTGCTAGAGGGTTAAAGTCCTATCATCATGAAATCTTTTGCCAACCAGGTCTCTTTGCTGACTCAGAAGTTGAAAGAAAACTGCAAAGTGGAATATCAAATTAAAACGTTTTCTGGGCAAACGCATGGGTTCGTGCATCGCAAGAGAGAAGATTGTTCGCCTGAAGACAAGCCCTATATTGATGAGGCGAGAAGGAGCTTGCTCGAGTGGCTGCACAAGTACGTGTAGCCAAGGCCAAGGGCAAACTTTCTCAAAATAGCTCGCATCCAGAAATTTGCTTTGAAATGCTTAGATCATTTGATTTCATGTTCACTTTACAGAAGATGAATCAAGGAATCCTGAAATTCATCTGAAACACAAATTCAGTAGGAAAAGTTAATGTATGAAATACTTTAACCTTTAACATGTGCATAAATAAAAATTTTAACAACAGGTCAGGACCTGAAGAATTTGGATGGTAGAGTAATGTCCTAACTATGAGTAAAAACCTAGAGCTATCCAGGGACCAGCTCACAGCTCGGGTATGACCTTCCCAGCCTTGAATTGAGCACATCCTCTAAAACGAATAATTTGGCAAAACCGTGAAGAGCATGAAATGTAAACTCAGGTAAAGCCCACCTTAATTGGACTTTTTTTTTTTAAAATCAATTATTTATTTATTTATTTATTGGCTGCACTGGGTCTTTGTTGCTGCGCGTGGGCTTTCTCTAGTTGCATCGAGCGGGAGCTACTCTTTGTTGCGGTGCGCAGGCTTCTTGTTGCGGTGGCTTCTCGTTGTGGAGCACGGGCTCTAGGCGCACGGGCTTCAGTAGTTGTAGCACGCGGGCTTAGCAGTTGTGGCTCGCGGGCTCTAGAGTGCAGGCTCAGTAGTTGTGGTGCACGGGCTTAGTTGCTCTGCAGTATGTGGGATCTTCCCGGACCAGGGCTTGAACCCGTGTCCCCTGCATTGGCAGGCGGATTCCCAACCACTGCTCCACCAGGGAAGCCCAATTGGACTTTTATCTCTGTCTTAATACAGATGAATTTGTCATGTTCACATGTTGCACTATGAGAAATTTTGAGATTAAAATAGGGTTTTAATGACTGACCTAATCATATCAAGCTAAAGACTTAATTTTTGAGTTTTTGAATTTGTGGCTTTTTCTAGAAGCTAATAAAAAACGATGGGTGAGAGCTGCCATCCAGCTGTCTCCTAGGCAGTGGTGTTTCAGACACTGACATTTTCGGCTCCCTGGGGCTGGGGTGGCATCACAAATCTCTCCTGTGTTCAACCAGAAGGGTGGTGTCAAGGGTAAAGTTTCAGTTTTTACATTTAAATTAATTAAAATCAAATCAAATCAAAGCCCCAGCGCCTCGGTAGCCCTCACAAGTCAAGCCCTCACTGACCGTGGGGGGCGGGTGGGAACCGCGTGGGGCGTGCTTGTCTGCACTGGACAAGCCACTCCACCTGCTGTAGCTGCGCCCTGCTGACGCTCAGCTAACCCCGTCACCCCCCACGTGACAGCCCAGCGGTCGTCCTTCTCAGTCCCGGCCCAGAGGATCTCTCTACCTGGCCAAGTGCTCACGACTAGAGCGGGTAGCCGTCCCTCCCGCTGGCCCGCAGGCCCTGCAGACGCTGAAGGGCTGCCTTTCTCCCCACCGGGCCGGCCCTGCAGGAGGCTCCTCACCCGGGGGTGCTGCGGGGAGTGGGCCGGCTTGGGTCCTGGCTGGAGGGTGGGCTTTCAGCCCAATGTGCGTGGCTGACTGGGGGCCGTTTCTTGTCAGGCCTGGGGCTCCAGGAGGGACATCGGGGACATTTCTCGTCTGGAAGCCGGGGAGCAAGGAGATCCCGGCAGCCTCAGGGAGCCGCCCCTCATCTTCCGTGGTCGCTGTGCCTGCAGAGGCCCCGGGAAGGGGTGCGGGCTGATGGTCGTTTTTCCTGTGAGAGCCCACGAGGGACAAGATGCCGCCCTGGAGAGGGAGGGCACAGGGGGGCCAGGGCGCAGGGATGCGGGCCTGACAGGGGGGAGAGGAGGGCCCCAGAGCACCTGGAGGCAAGCTGGGAGGACACGGTGAATGGTCCAGAGCGGGAATACTGCAAGACAAGTGCGGCTGTGGGGAACAGAGTTTGGTTTGGGCCCAGCCTGGAAGATCAGTTAGTTCTTGGGCTGCAAGTAACTGAAACCCCGACGAACAGCAGCTAAGGGAATAAGGTTGAAGTCTCTCCCGAACACCCTTCAGTGGATCAGGAGGGGCTCAGGGCCTCACTGTGTGAGGACGTGGTGGGTGCCTGCCATCCCGGGCCCTCTCCTCTAGGTCTTGGCCTCACAACGCACCAGCCACGCAGGAAGGGAGGGAAGGGCGCTCTTCCCGTTCCTCTCGATCTCTGTTGGGGACGGAACTCTCCCAGAACCCCCCAACCGGCTTCCCTGTGTGTGCCGCGAAGGAGGCCGAGTGAGCCTCAACCGAGGGGCTCCGTGGCCGGGACTGATCGGCCCCCAACTCAGCCCGGTGCCGGCCCAGTGAAGGAGGGGCGTGGAGGCCTGGCGGGTGGGCACTAGAGGAGCCCCACGTGGACCTAGAGATTCGGGAGCCCACTGCCAGGTGGCCTTGCCGGTGTGGGCGGAAGGGCTGTGGAGCAAGAGGGGGACAAGGAGACAGCCTGGGAGGCAGGAAGCGGGGAAGGGGCCCAGCGCCCAGGCCCCAGCAAGTCGAGCCAGCCGTGCGGCTTTGGGCAGCTCTCCCCAGTGCTCTGACCCTCGGTCTTCCTCAGTGTGAAATCTACCAGATGGAGAAATGACATCAGTTTGCAGTTGGGCGAAAGCAGCCCAGTCTCATGCGGGCGTGTCATCAGGTAAGGGTGGGGAGCGAACTGCAGTTGTTTCTGAATGTCCGTCTCAACCTTAGCAGGGAGCTAGGGAGGGCAGGGGTGAGGAGCTGAGGGGGCGAGAGGACAACGAGAAAAAAGAACGTTCAGGAAAGTCGGGAAGAGTTCCAAAAAGCAGGGAAAAATTTAAAAAAATTAAAAATAAAAGAAGGGAGAAGTCCACGGTGTGTGTGGAACAAGACAAGTTGTCCCTGGGAGTCAGCAGGGGCCAGAGCTCCCTGTGAAGGAAGGGCTGGGCCAGAGGCCGGGCAGCGGTGGGCGAGGAGAGGAGAGGAGGTGAGAGGGCGCGGGGAACCAGGCTAGCTGCAGAGAAAATGAGGGGCACGAGGAAGAGCCCAGGCCTCAGGGCCCAGAGGGGCTTGACTTGTTCTGCTTTTTAAGGGGAGCTACTTGGTGGCAGGTGCGAGGGGGTTGAAGGTGCAGTGGAGAGGTTCTGTCAGGCAGGGGGACCTCAGCTCTCAGGGTGAACCTGTCCCAGGGCACTGACTCACTCCTGCTCCAAGCCCACGGCTGATGGAGGGGGCTCCCATCACTGTCACTGCAGGGGGCCAGGCTGGAGCGGCCACCCTGGAATAATGCACCTGGCTGTGCTGAGAGGAGAGCACCCCGGAGGGCCCTGCACGGCTAGTCAACGCTCTTGCCTGGAAACGATGCTTCTCTCCCCTCACGGGCCTGAGCTGCTCACACGGCCCCGCTGCTCACAGGAATCTGGAAGCGTGATCCTGTCGGGTGCCCAGAAAGGGCCACGTGTTGGCGAGGCTCACTCATGGCTACCCGAGATGGGGAACTGAGGAAGCAAGCTTGAGAGGAGATGGAATCTAGGGTAATGCCACACACACACACACACACACACACACACACGAGTGTATGAGCTTCCTACTGCTGCTGTGACAGATGATCACAAACTTTGTGGCTTAAAGACAAACATATTATTCCACAGTTCTGTAGATGGGAAGCCAGGTCGGCTCAGCTGTTTTTTCTGCTCTGGGTCTCACAAGGCCAAAGTCCAGCTGCTGGCTCGTTAGGCTCCCTTCAGGAGGTCTGGGAAGGATCCACTTCCAGATACAGCTGACCCTTGAACAACAGGCCTGGACTGCATGCGTCCACTTGCAGGTGGATATCTTCCAACAGTAAACACTGCAGCGCTACAAGATTCACAGCTGGTTGAATCCTCGGATGTGGAACCGAGTGTGTGGAGGGCCAAAGGGCCGGCTGTAAGTCACTCAGGGGTCTTCACCTGCGCAGGTGGGCGGCGCCCCTAACCCGTGTTGTTCCAGGACCAAGTGTGCACCCAGGTTTTGCCACAGCTGCCCCTTGCAGTTCGGGACCGAGGCCCCGTTTCCTTCCTCGGCCCCTTCAGGCCTGTCTTCAGGGACTGCACACAGTCCCTGCATCTCAGGGCCAGCAGGGGGGTATCCAGTCCTTCTCACCTGCACCTCCCTTCTGTGACCATGAAGGGCTCCTGTGATGACACGGGGCTCACCTGCATCACCTCCCTCTCTTAAGGTCAGCTGCCTAGTACTTCATGCCGTCTGCAAAGTCCCTTCACAGCAGCACCTAGATCAGCATCTGATTGGATGAGTGCATAACCAGACTGAACCCTGGTTTGGAATCCTGCCTGCCACAGGGAGGGGGATGGATGGGCTGCCAAGGTGACCACAGGTGGGAGCACAGAAGCTGGAAGTTCACACTATCAGCTTCAACCATCCTTGAAACGGGTCAAGATCATACGATAGGTCTTGGTAAGTGCAGATTTTCAGCACTGTATAAACTTGAGTTTATTTCAATGAGTGAATGGTGCAAATTATGCAGCATCTCTTGGCAATGACCGGCATTATCATGAGGATTTAAGGTGCTAATGTAGTAGTTCTCAAACGTTTTCATCTCAAGATCCCTGTATGCGCTGAAAAACTTATTGAGGGCTTCCCTGGTGGCACAGTGGTTGAGAATCTACCTGCCAATGCAGGGGACACGGGTTCGAGCCCTGGTGTGGGAAGATCCCACATGCCGTGGAGCAACTAGGCCCTTGTGCCACAACTACTGAGCCTGCGCGTCTGAAGCCTGTGCTCCGCAACAAGAGAGGCCGTGATAGTGAGAGGCCCGCGCACCACGATGAAGAGTGGCCCCCACTTGCCGCAACTAGAGGAAGCCCTCGCACAGAAACAAAGACCCAACACAGCCATAAAAAAAATAAACAAATAAATAAATAAATAAAAAATAATTAAAGGTGCTAATAATTAAAAAAAAAAACTTATTGAGGACCCTCCCCCTCCTCCCAAGAGCTTATGTTTTTGTCAGTTACACCTGTTGGCATTTAGTGTGTTAGAAAATAAAACTAAAAAATTAAGGCAAATATTTATTTTAAAATAATAATGAACACACAATGTTAATGTACACTTTTTGTATTTTCCAAAACAAAAAAAGAAGAGTGGCATTGTTTTCCACTACTGCAAATCTCCTCAATGTCTCTCTTAACAGAGGACAGTGGGTTCTCACATCTGCTTCTAACAACACATTCAATTCAGTGCAATGTAGTCTGGCCACATCAATATGTTCAGTAGTTGGAAAACAGTGCATATTCTGTTTTAGTCTCTTCCAAAACAGAACAAGTGGTAGTTTCAATCAACTTTTCATTCTGTTACGTTGGTCCACCTACCCAAGAATGAGACCGTAATATTGGAAAATACTAGCTTACTGAGCCACACACAAATACCATCAGTCGTTGCTGGCGGGGGCGGGGGGGGAGGGGCGGGGGAAAGAGGGAGACCCCAGAGACCCTCCCGGAGCCGCTGAGGACACAGAGAGCAGGGGGCTGCCGCCTACACGCGCTCTCACCAGACACCGCCCCATCGGCACCTTGATCTTGGACTGCCAGCCTCCAGAGCTGTGTTGTCTAAGCCACCCAGACTATGGTACTTTTGTTGTAGGAGTTCCACTGAAGTGACAGGGTCACAGTTCATTTCTGAGCAGCCGTCCGTCACGCACACCTGCGAGTAACCGGCTGTCAGTCACGTTTAAGTAAAGACGGTGTCCACGGGGGGGGGCCAGTCTAGCTGAGGCGGCCGCCAGGCCTGGTACGTGAGGTGCTTCACACACTTGCTGTGTCGAGAGCACCGAGACGCCGTGTACTCAGGGGCCGAAGTCTAATGACTCCGTGGCCGGCACTGCTTCGAGGTCACCCGTCAGTGCGAGCGGCTTCCTAAGCGGGTGGTGGTGAGAGATACAGCTTCCAGCACCACCACCTGGTCCCCGCTCACATGAGTTTTACCCGTCACTGCTTTTGCACCATCAGTGCAGCTGTCAACACGGTGAAAAAGGCAAATCAGCTCTTAGTGAGAAACCACTGTTGACCTCACAGCCCCTTGAAAACCGCTATTATCACCTACGTAAGACGTTACAACAGCACTCAGGACCCAGCACGTTGAAGGTGCCCTCGCTGCTGCCACTGCGTTCCCCCTCTCCCTGGCCTTCAACGCTCCCCAAGGAGCCACCTGTCTTTGGTGCCCTCTTTCCTGGCGCTTCAGATGACCCCCGTCTGCCCGGCTACCCCCAAGAAGCCCCTGAAATGCAGAAACACTTCTCCACGCCTAGTAGTAGTTCAATTATTTGTTACTTCGTTACTCCCATTCCCCCCCCTTTAGTGGGGCTGTTTCACCAGGAACAGAGAAAGAAAGGATTGAAGACATTTGGTCACATACAACCCACTAGCCTCCCAGCCCCTGCAGAAGCATTTGTATTTTTGAGTGGTTGTTGATAATTAAAGACCAGGCCACCTAACAAACATGGAATAGGGAATTCCCTGGTGGCCCAGTGCTAGCTAGGACTTGGTGCCTTCACTGCTGGGGCCCGGGCTCGATCCCCGGCCGGGAACTAAGATCCCATAAGCTGCGCGGTGCAGCCAAAAAACAAAGCAAACGAAAAAACAAACAAAAACACTGAATAAAGCCGCAAGTGCAGGAATTGGGAACCAACAGGACAATGTTGGGCCCTGCGTGGGAATCCGGCTTCAGGGTCAAGTGCCTTCACTGCTCCTGATACACACGGGGTCGGCTACAATACAAGGGATATAAACTCGACAAGCCATTTGGAACTGGAAGATGAAAGGTAACAGGGTACCCTGAAGAGGCGCTTTTACCGGAAAAAATCAAAAGCTTGTGAAACAACACGTCTACGAGTTTGTTCATAAGCCATGTAGTTTCTCTTGACCGAAACCAGCAGAAACATCTGTGAGGTCCACTCTTCGGAGGAGTGGTTTAGTAGCTCTTTTCATTCAACCACAAACCCCTTCATGTAAGGCTGGTCCAAAGCAAGTTGCTGTATGTTCTTTATAGGCTAGAATCCACCCTTGTAAATCAACTCATCTGAACTACTAGGTCAAGATATTTATCTAAGTGGGTCTAAGTCTGACTTGATCCCAAACTTGACGCATTCTGACGCTGCACCCAGAAAGTAGTAGTGTAAGTGATAATAGTGACACTTCACAATCCATTTCATGATGAAATATGTACCAGGTTGTATGTTCGTTAGGATGAATGATATTGGCTCTCACTACTACGTTTCCTAGCGAAACCGCCAATGCATTAACGTAGAGAAAACACAACGACCCAATAGTTAGGACTGGTCAGCACGCAGGTCCCCAGGAGAAGGAACCCTGGATCGTTTCCTGATCCTATGGAACCTGACTGGTCCAAATCCTCTCCCCCTGGTGGCACAAGAGTGAACTTTATCATCATGATTCTCTAAGAAACATCCTTTTAGAGAACCAAACACAAGCCAATGGGGGCAAAATAGCACAGGGGAGAGGGGAACTCTTGAGTTAGATTGCCAGGGTTTGACTAGGCTCTACCATGTACTGGCCAGAAGAGGCTGGCAGATGATCAAAACTCACCTGTAGGATGTGAACAACAAGAAATCTGTCTCCTTTCCAAGGCGGTGAGAACAGATAAAGTTCTCAGAACACAGCTTGGCCTATGGTAAGGGCTATGTCACTGTTAGCCAGTATTATTTCAGTAAGCAGAATTAATTCAATACCAATCTACTCATACATGGTCATTGCAAGGTATTTCCTCCCACTTAACCCATTTTTCCACATTTCACTCTAACCTCCACTCGTTCTGTTCCTCTGATAAGAAAACCCCAACAGGGTTCTGAATCGCCCTTCTAAGCACCTGCAGGCGGTACAGGAGTCTGTGCGCACTCTGGCCTTCTCTGTACACGTGCTGCCTGTGCTTAGGTTGGAGCCAGGGCAGGATAACGCCAAGGGGACTACGTGAAGCTTATGCTGTTGACGCGGTCTCAGTAGCACGGTAATAACGCCCTAGCACACGTCGGTGTAACCTAAAAGCACGTTAAGACATCCCACAATCGTTTGGTGGATACTCTCCTCTGATGGGTCTCTACAGTCAAAGATCCACCCACTTACACAGATGCAGCATTTAAATAATAGGACCAAGCCCATAATTCCTCAATGTTAAAATAAACCTTGAGAACGAACTGAACATCTAAAGCTGTTAAATACAGGTCCTACAGCTTATTACAAAAAAAAGAAAAAAAAAAAGAAAAAAAAATCAACTCAAACCCCTTCAATTAAGGCATTTGATGAATGTTACAGTGAACGTTTCTTAACGTGAAGAGCAGAACATAAAGGCTGTTTAAAGAGTTCCCTTTAATAACAAATACAAAACCCTGTGAGATCACATCTCTACAGTTTCATGTCTCTGAACAAGTGAAACTATTGCTACCGAACAGCTACTGTTGTTATAGCACCTACAGTGTCTAATAAAGGACATAGTAATAAATAACTGTAGATGCATCACAAGACACCCATTTATTTAATCATGGTAGTGGATCTTACTTCTACATTTTATTCTAAATTCTTTTTTTATTCTTCAGATTCTCCAGGCTTACGGATGTCATCAATCTTCAAAATCATTCTAACCATTTGTGTTGCAAGAGAGATCTGTTGCTTTTTGCCAATCAAGGTTTCTATGACGTGTTGTTGCTTCATATCTGAAAAACACAGATAAATTACTATAAAACAGCATACATATTTATTACTAATACTTTGCTCCGATTTATGGAATCAGAGTAAAACTTAAGAAACACAAACTTGGAAGCCACTAGTCCCGGTTATACTTTCAGAAGAACGTAATTCCACTGCTTCCCAGGACATTCCGGAATGCGAGCCTGGTTACTGGAGAGCTGTGGGGACAGAGCCGCCTCAACCGCAGGCTGAGTTTCTCAGTGACCTGCCGAAGGGGGATCGCTCAGCGACACCTCAGCCCACAACGCACCCAGTGCCGCCACTTACTGATAGTAAGCCCGACGCGACCGTGCCTGAAACGTAAAGTGACTCCAGTGAAGACCTGGGCGTTCAAGTGAAAGGAACTGAAACGTGTGTCTGACAAGGGGCTGCGGCTGTTACTCAAGTCCCTGGGCTGTTGACCTAAACCCTGGAAGACACCTCCAGTGCTAAGTAAAAACAGCACAGAACACAACGCCAACTGCTGGAGACTGTGGTCGGGACTGACGCAGCACCCCCGAGACGGCCCCGTCAGCACAGCAGTCACTGGGAACCGCCAGGACCACCGTCCCAGCACGCTAAAGCCGCGCTACCTTTTCAGCAGATCAACTACGCGAGTGCTACAGAAGTTACAGTACATCCCATTTACAAAACACCGGGGAATTTATGGGACACGACCACAGAATCAGCTGTAAACCGAAAAGTCATTTTCAGAGCCGTCCTATAGGTCATACAGAACCCACGCCGACAGACATTTGTGTAAAAAAGGTAAGATGGAAATTATTTTCTAAAACGGAAGTCACCTTTGGAATAAATACCGCACTGCAGCTTTTTGTTATTAAAATTAGCTGTAGGTTGCCAAGACCAGCAGTCCAACAATTCCCAAGATAATTAAGTCAAATGTTCTAAAATTCATGGACCTGATACCTGAAGTGTGTTCAAGTATTTAAAAAGACAGGACAACACGCAGCACGCGATGCTTCGAGTTAAGTGGCACCGCAGCCCCGGAGCGGTGACAGCACCTCACCGTTTGTCCCCCTGTGCATGCAGTCAATCCCGAGGGCAGGGTTCATCTCCTTCACTTGTTTGGCTCGGACTTCGGTCATAGTCTGGATGGGATTCATGCCGCTGTTTTCGGCGAGGGCCATGGGGATGACCTCCAGGGCGTCGGCGAAGGCTCGCATGGCGTACTGCTCCAAGGTCGGGCACTGGAAGGGCACAGGGTTACGGTCAGCGTACTTGGCCAATGCCCCCCCAGCAGCTATTTGGAAACATAATTAAATCGCGTACTTTGAAAAGCTAACTCATAAAGAATTCTAAGGACAGGTCGTCCTAGAAAACGTCACTACAGGATGAGGATGGAGAAGCTCCATGTGTGAGAAGTCGGAACAAGTCAGCCCTTCCTGCTGTGCCTGCAGGTACGACGTCTGATTAATTCTGAATTTCAAGTAACATTAAGAGTGCAAAGTTTTGCTGTTGAGGCTGCAAGGTCTGAAAAAGGCTGAGACACGCTGGTTTGTGGTAACTCGCACTCGAGTACACGGGCATGAGAATCGACGCAGATCGGACGCCTGGGGTCTAGCACCCCCGCCGCACACGCTGCACAGTCTGTGACGGGTCTCACTCACCTTGTCGGCCTCCTGGCTGACGGCCAGAGCACAGGCTACTTCGGCAGCGCCTCCGCCGTACACCACGCGGTTGTCACGGATGAGGTTCCGGATGACACACAGAGCATCGTGAAGGGATCGTTTGGCTTCCTCGATGATCTGGGGAAAACAATTTTGCCTAAGTTAACGTGATCACAATCTAATCACTTTAGAGCCGAATACCGTGCACCTGGGGTTTAATCTAAGTGCTTGCCGGGTACTGGAAATATTCCTACCTCGTCCCCAGTAAAATCCTTGGTTAAAAAGACTGGTGCCAGAAGGTTCTTTGCCAGACGGTTTCTATCTATTCTACCTTCCCTCCCTATAATGTAGTTTAAAAAAACCAACATACACGGCAGCCAGGGACTCGTTCCAGGACCTATGCCCAAGTGAAGGGGGTCAGACAAAAACGACAAAGAAATACCCTTACGATGAGTCTTACTCATCTCGATGCACTAAAAACCCATTCCTGGTGAATGGAGAGCATGCCAATGGTTACCACTCAGGTCACCCATCTGTACCTATGAGACGGAGGAAAGGCAAGTGTGCCTTGTAGACCCAACGGTGAAACACGGTCTTCAGTATCTTACGTTGTGACATGTCCTTTTTTTCCCCGGCTGCACCGCATGGCTTGCAGGATCTTAGTTCCCTGACCAGGGACTGAAGCCAGGCCCTGGCAGTGAACGCACTGAGTCCTAACCACTGGACCGCCAGGGAATTCCTGACGTGTCCTTGCTTCTCTAAGAAAGATGCTGTCATCTTTCTTAAGGTAACTGTGTCTCAGTTAAATACACTATGGGAAAAGCCAAATCACGTTCCAAACTCTGAAAAAACGGAGGACCAACAACTGCGTTCTCACCATCTTATTTCCTCCTCTGATGAAAATGGTGACGGCTCTGGAGTTCTTGCACTGCTCGATGACCAGCATCTTGTCTTTGGTGGTCCCGAATGAAATCTCCTTCACAAGACCCGCAAAGCCCAGCTTCTCGGCCGTGAGCTCCGAGAACCTGGGGACGATGCGGCCGCCTGTGGCGATGGCGATCAGCTGACCGGCGGGCCGGGGGGAAGGGAGACCAGGTTGATGAGCGGGGACTCTCAAAGTCGGACCACGGAGGAGCCAGGCTTGACCCGTGACCACCGTGTTCAGGAGAACCTCTGCCCCAGCCTGGCCCAGGTTTCTAAGTCCGCCCCGAAAGCCTGGCTCACTGAACAAGCTTCCGAAGAGCTGGGCGACCTGGTCAGGCTGCAGGGCGGCCCGGCGCCATGACCCCGTGCACAGCCCTCAGCTCTCCACCCGTCCCCGCCACGAGCAGCCACGAGGCCACGTGTGCCGGGCTACGGACCACGCCGGCAATGGCTCTCAGTACCGATGCGGCTGACACCCAAGTGGGCAGCCCGTCCTCCTGCCTCAGAGCGCCTACGAGACAGCCAGGGAGAGAGGGGAAAGCGTTTCCAAATGCCGTGAAACATCAGAAACACGTATAAAAATGATGACAAAGACTCTAGCGGTCTCCTCTCTCCCAGCTCAGCCTCCTCTTATCTGTGGAGCCCCGGCACGGTGTGCTGACCGCAGGCGAGCGAGGTCACTGCAGCCGCACGTACAGAAACGCGCCGTAAGCTCAAGCCGTGTTCACAATCTCTTCACAGGGAGCCTCCTACCTCGATTTCAGGGCCTCCGACCCAACGAACCGCAGGCAGGTTATTCTGAAGGAGTAAATGATTTGCTTCGTCGTCAAAGCCCCACTGGCAAATGGCTAGGTTAGCGCCAGTTTCTTTAATCTGGGGAAAGAAATGCCGCGATCATGTTAATAAAAAGTAAGGGGCTTCCCTGGTGGCGCAGTGGTTGAGAGTCCGCCTGCCAATGCAGGGGACATGGGTTCGAGCCCTGGTCTGGGAAGATCCCACATGCCACAGAGCAACTGGGCCCGTGAGCCACAACTACTGAGCCTGCGTGTCTGGAGCCTGTGCTCTGCAACAAGAGAGGCCGCGATAGTGAGAGGCCCGCGCACCGCGACGAAGAGTGGCCCCCACTTGCTGCAACTAGAGAAAGCCCTCGCACAGAAACGAAGACCCAACACAGCCATAAATAAATAAATAAATAAAATTAAAAAAAAAAAGTACATATATAACTTCAATTTAAAAAAAATAAAATAAAAAGTAAGTACTCCTTGAGCTCTTCTGTTTGAAAGAAGGTGAGAAACATTGCTAGGTGTGTAGGTGGGTGCATTAAAACAATGCACAGAAAAGAGAAGAAAAGAAATATCCAAATGTCTACCTTCTGTCAGCTCTAAACTCTAAATACTGAACACGTATCAACGGGAATCACCTCATTTTTAAACAAAGCTTTAAACGTTAGCAATTCACGTGAACGACACTGTTACAAGTGAAACAACACGAGGCACGTCAACAAGGCCAAAACCCCGTCCCTGGGAAACCAAGGTCCACAGCTCTGTGTTGCCACAAACACCTATGAAGCAGTTTATTCGTGTGTGTGTTTAACAAAAATTGAATCTTGCGATATAATTTTCTGTAGCTTGCTTTTCGCACTTGAGTGGGCTATCCTCTGTGGAACAAGATACAGGCTAATACAGGCCAACAGAGGTGACGCTGATTCTAGTACGACCTTCCCCGCCCCCAATCCCACAAACAGCTGAGTGGCTCGTCCCGGGACGGCGGCAGTGATCGGTACTGTCAATCCCTCCCCGGGCGGTGAGGACTATACCGTGTCCCACAGCTGCCATTTCACTCCTGTCTCCACCCACCCACCTGGCTCTCCACCTCCTCTCCCCCTTCCCCAACCCTCTGGAACCTTCCAGTGGCCCTCTGGAATTCAGCCCATCGCCAAACTCCTTCTTGGCAATGTTTCCTTTCCATTCTTGCTGTGAACGCACGCTGGTTGTCCCCTGAAAAACCAACGTGCCCATGCCTCCTCCTCAAATGGCTATTTTCCCTCCCACATGCTCCAAACAGGAGGGGCCCTGCCTCTCCCGGCCACCCACAGCGTCCCTCTTTGGGTCACGCGCTCACTCCTGACAGTGTTGGCACCCAGCCCCATCACCACTCCTGTTAGCATTCCTGGCAACCTGCACACCTATCAACACGGTCCACCTGACCCCCTTGGCATCTCGGTTCCTGTCCTCTTCTCCTGCAGGGCACCTCGGCCAGCACTCCCAGGGCTACCCTAGATAGAGCCCAGATAACAAGCTCTCATTTACAACCCTCTGCCAGCATACCCAACCCCTCAGCCTGCTGTTCCCAGCCTCAGGGCCTTTGTACATGCTGCCCACTCCCACCTCGCCGCAGCCTGGAATGCTCCTCACCCAGACATGCTGCTCTCACTTCTCTGAGGTCTCTGCCCACATGCCACGCCCTTAGAGGCCCTCTGACCAGTGTCTGTAACAGTCCCCCGACCCGCTTTCCCCTTATTCTGCACCCCAAGAGCAAGCGCTCTGCTTTGTTTACTGCCGTGTATCCAGTGCCACAACAGTGTCTGGTATATACTAAGCAGAGAAATATACCATGAAAGCATAAATGAACTTAACTATTCCCCCCTCCCCTCAAAAACACTGGAACAGCTTCTAGTTTGTTTGCTATGATAACGTTTCGATAGAGGCCCATGTTCATGCATCCCTGAGTGCTGGTGTTTTAAACTCCCAAGGACAGAGTCCCCAAGAGAGGAACCGTTTCGTCGGAGGGCAGGCACGTGTAAAACGTTAACAGCCAGAGAGGAAGTTAAGTATTCATAAAATAATACTCTTGACTTGTTTAAGCAATGAACTGGGATGACTGACTGCATTCTGGTTTGATTTCGGTTACTCAGTAACTCTTTTGTCTAACAGTTATACTTGGAAGTCTCAAACATGTGGTAAGCCACACTACAATCGTTCAAACCTGGCACACACTAGCTCAGGTGTGCCCAGGAGAACAAGCACGTAAAATCACAAGTGCAGCTCCACGTACCCAGGCCGAGTCGTTCATGCGCCCCAGACACGTTACCATTTTAAGACTTGCCCCCTTAGGCCGTTCTGTGCCATTTGATTTTTTTCTCACTGTGAATGTTTATCCATTTGATAATTTAAAAGTAAAGGAGGGGCTTCCCTGGTGGCGCAGTGGTTAAGAATCCGCCTGCCAATGCAGGGGACACGGGTTCGAGCCCTAGTCCGGGAAGATCCCACACGTCGCGGAGCAACTAAGCCCATGCGCCACAACTACTGAGCCTGCGCTCTACAGCCTGCGTGCTACAACTACTGAAGCCCACGCACCTAGAGCCCATGCTCTGCAACAAGAGAAGCCACCGCAATGAGAAGCCCACGCACCGCGACGAAGAGTAACCCCCGCTCGCCGCAACTAGAGAAAGCCCGCACACAGCAACGAAGACCCAACGCAGCCAAAGATAAATAAGTTTATATATACAAAAAATAAGATTTAAAAAAAAAAAAAGGAAAGAAGCCTATACTTTAATACCTTATTTGTAGCCACATAAAGTATCAAGATTAATACAGGTTAGCATCACATGTATTTACTACCTGGAGCTAACTAACTGCATCCTTTCAAAGTTTTAAATTTCACCAAGAGCCACGGTAAGACTTACCTGCCGAATCATCTCCTCAAACTTCTCCTTTTCATATTTCTGAAGGGCTTTAAAATCTTCCACAGACGTCACATCCAGCTTATGCTTCGTCTTTGGTTTCGGCGGTTCAAATGGACACGTGAGGATGGCAATCTTAGCATCTTCCACTTGCTGCAGTGAGAGACAGAAACATGTGAACCAACCAGGGGGCTAAGGAGGGAAAAGGCTGAGGCTGCAGAAGGCGCTGACTCACTTTGGGCATCTGCGGGTGACTGAAATCCTTGTCCACGATCACGCCCTTGATCAGCTTGGTGTCCTCCAGCCTCCCGCCCACTTTGCCTTCTACTTTGATGAGCTCGAAGTCAACGTCTCTGCGCTGCATGTCGGCCACGGTGAGGACGGCGTTCACGGCAATCTCGGCCATTTGTCGGTGGCAGCTGTTAACCCTGAAACACACGGAACAAACCTTTCACGTTCACTGAACACTGACTGCAGCCAGAGCACAACACGTGATGTGGTAACTCATACGACACAACATCCTGCGACCCACAGATACTGTACGAAAAGAATGCCACCACGACCTTCACCTTCAACCGTCTGGAGCAGGGATTCTTAACCTGGGATGCAGGGACCCCAGAGGGAATCATAAACTGGGATGGGAAAAAAATTCCATCTTTATTTTCACTAACAATAACTGAAATTTACTATTTCCTTCCATTATGAATATACATAAGAGACCACTGAAGTACGGTAAGAACCAAAAATTTACCAAGACTGCCACTTTTTAATACTATTAACATTCTGAAGTCCAAAACAGAATGGGAAAGCTATGAAACCACCAAGGAGAAGCCAATCTCATCCACAGGAGGTGCAGCACTTAATGAGAAAGGCCTGACCATATCAGTTACAGAGGGGGGACGTTATCTTTTCTGAAAGTTTTGAAACATCTGAAAAGACTGCTCAGTAATTTTAATTTGATTCTGGAGAAACCACAAGGGAACTCTAGTACTTGAAATACAGTGCCTGAAATCTTAGGTCACCTAGAACAGATAACCATGAAACTAAAAATACCGTGTAACCTAAGTAACTGATATACAACGTTTTGCTTTATGTTGAGGATATCTGGCCCTCGTTAATCCATTTGAACATTTTCTATAGACCTACACATACTGGGGTTTTATAAAGACTTGCAAATAAAGCAGGGTCAACTTAGAAAGCAATAATAACACACGATTTGTGCACTTCAAGAAAGGGTAATGCCTGCTTTCCAGGAGAAAAACAATGCTGTACTTGTGACAGAGGCCGCCCTGGGTAGTCACCCTTGCCCCGGAGCTGTCTCAGCTCAGACCTGCAACGAGGGGACAGCTGGCATCACCGAAGATTTCTCTGCTTTAACACAGTGCTGCAGTGGACGCCTTTCCCCCAAGGCAGAAGGCAGCAGACATGTTTGTAGTACTTCCCCTGACCTCTAAGTTGAGACCATGTCTTCCTTCTTGGCACAAATTAAAAAATTTCTCAAACTGATATGGATAAGAAAAACAGCGTAATAAGGCACCTTACACTGGATTTTTATGCTACATTTTTACAAGAGCCCACGAGTCTCTACCGTTGTTCAAAGTAAGTGTGTCCTGGGGCTGACGCTGCTTTGAGTCTCTGGGGCAACGACTGTGTCTTGAGTCCCCCAAGACTTGGCAGCAGGCCTGGCAAACAGTCAGTACTATGTAAATGTTACAAACGTAAGTCACTTTCAGCTTAAGTCAAACTTCAAGACTGCCCCTTTATACTAAATCAAAATTCTGGATCATTAACTTGCTTGTTGAATGAATAAAAGCAGAACCTCCCCACTAAAAGGCTTCCTAGCAAAGAAATGGTAGAAAGAAGTGTTATGAAAAATTAATACATCCCACTAGCAGGACCTTTTGCTAACCCATCTTATCCTGCCAAATTAAAGAACTCTATAGTTTCCAAATACTGTCAAGAGGCCTTAATAACCAAACCTGGAAATTCAGCTTCCAACTAAAACACAAAATGCCCGTCTACATTTGCAGTAAAGACAGAGTAAACCAAAATAACAACACAAACCGAAAGCAGCTCATTAAATCAACAGGAAACCAGCAAGGATAATTCTCAGTTGCCTTTCTGAACAAGCACACAAACTCCACCCACTCTGTGAACGCGCCCGGCAACGCTGTACTGAACACGCACACTTTGGAGCCCAGCGTGGTCTTCGCGGTCTGGATCAGGGGCTCGGTGTCCTTCATGTCGACGAGGACACTGTCGCTGATCCTGTCCAGGTACTCGATAGCGATGCGGGCGGCCTGCTCGTAGCCATCGGCGATCCTGATGGGGTGAATGCCGCGGTCCAGCAGCTGCTCGGCCTCTTCCAACAGGGCACCAGCCAGGACTGCGGACGAGACAGCACACACCTGGCTCAGGAAATCGCTAAAACTCAAAACAAATTAGATGCTGCTGCTGGAAATATGAAGGTTCCAGAATTAAGCTGGAAGCGTCTTAGAGGCTGAGGCCATCTAATCTAATTCTGCTTCGGTTCTAACAAAGTCCTAACAGGTATCTCTTACAGATGAATGTTCAATTCTTGGTGATATACAGAATGTAAAGAACATAAATCGCAAACATTTTTATAAAGGGGAAAAAACTTCTTATGTGTCCTGGACCAGGGATTTCTGTTCAGGGACATTTATGTTGGTGATAAAAGGATTACAGAATTTGTTTATTATCCTCCCCCAACCTTCCCTTCCCCTCTCATTTCAGCATCACAAAGATGAGGAGTTTAATGCTGCTGCATTCCAAGCACATCCAGAACAGTGCTCGGTACCCAATGAATATTTGAAATATTTGCAGAATAAATTAATTCAAATTTCAAATACAGAAAAAGTAACATTAAAGATATTCATCTTATCAATCCTCCCAAACTTAAAAAATTCAAACCTTCGGAAAAAATTTCAAGAAAGTTAAATGAACACTAGTTTACTCATTAATAACATTCGGTCGCATTTGTTTTCTCTACAGATGTGTGCCCTTTCTTTTCAACTATGTGAAAATTAGTTGCAGAAATCAGACATGTCACCCCTAAATACTTCAACACAGCTCCTAAGGAAAAGGTCATTCTCCTGCATCACTGTAACACAACTGTCACACTCAGGAACCTTAATATCGATAAGATACTACTCTAATACATGACTCACAAATGACCCCGTATGTCCCAAACATTCTTCACAGCTAGGGAAAAAAAAAAAAATCAGGCATCCAACCAAGTTTTACACATTACAGCTGGTTGTCATTTCTCTTTAGCTCCTTTAATCTAGAATGATTGCTTAACTCTACTCCCCACCCCCTTCTTGTTCTTTTATGACAGTGGCCATTTTGAAGAGTCTGGGCCACTTGTCCTGTATCGTGTCCATTTGGATGTGTCCGACTGTCTCCTCATGATTTAATTCAGGATAAACATTCTCAGCAGGCGCGTTAGGCCTGTGATATTCAATAACACCTCTGAAGTGAGAAAGGCGATTGCGCCTTTTCTTACCAACCACTCCCGTGGTCCCATCGCCAACCTCATCATCCTGTGACCTGGACAGTTCCACCATCAGCTTGGCGATCTGATGGTCGACGTCCATCATGCTTAAGATGGTGGCACCGTCATTAGTCACGGTCACGTCGCCGTCCTTGTCCACCATCATCTTATCCAGCCCTGAAAGACACCAATGTTAAAATGGCTTTGACCTCTTGACCCAGTTCCTATCCAGGAATTTATTATAAATAAATAATTCAACACACATAAAGGAATACCTCCATGAAGACCTTTTTAGATTGGCTAATCTAAAGCAAAACACTGGAAGCAATTTTAAATGGCTAAAACTGAAGAAATGGCAAAAAAATTAGGGAGCATCACCAAATGGAACAGTCATCACAAAACATAACGTCACAAAAGACAACAGCTATGATTTAGAAAATGCTAATGGTAATTATGTTAAGTGGATAAAACACCTAATCTAAAATTGTATGCGCATTATGACTGTAACCGTGTTTAAGGTCTGGAATACACCAAACACGTTTGGCCATATTAGGGGGGAGGATGCCTCCCTTCATTTCCTAACTTTCGGCAAAGATAACGTATTGACTATTTATGATTTATGACTTTTGTTAAAAAACAGAGAATGTTAGTCTCTTACCATTTGGTCCAAGTGATGTTCTCATTGTATTTGCTACAGCCTTTGCTGCCATTATATGAGACTAAATGAAACAAAAAAAGCCATATTCAAGTTACATATAATTTTAAGAGTTAAGAACATACAGCTGATGGTTATAAAAATCACTTATGACATATTTTCCGTTCTCTAGAAGTAGCAGCAGACAGGTCCATATCTAACTGTGACCACTTCCCAACTGCTAGTGTTAGAAGACAATTCTCATGTAAAAGAACAGAACTAAGTCCTCTGTGTTCTCTCTTTAATCCTCAACACATCTATGAGGCAGGTTCTACGGGCCCATTTTACAGCCCAGAGCATAGACAGTCTGACCCGACAGGCCTTGCAAGACCACTGTGCAATGCTAACGTCATGTGAAGAGCCTGGCCGTCAACACACAGCACCTTGAACTGTCACACTATGGTTGCTGCACGCTCCTCTCTCAGGTGGTCCAGCCCGTACACAGCCCACAAGGCGGCCAATGCTGAAAACAACCGAAGCCTGCATGCATCCTCTCCTCCTTCCACGCATGACTACACTCATTTGTCTGGTTCCGTCTTCCTATTCCTGCCGTCACCAACCTAACCCTGACCCATCGCACCTTACAGACTTCCTGGTCTCTTACCTCACCGATGCTTCGCGCTCATCCTCCATCCAGCTAAGCCATCCACTTCTCTCAAACATGTTACTTTCCAGTCCCCAGCCCTTCAATGACCCCCCAGTACCTCCACCCTCACGTCCGAAAGCTCCAGCTGTTCTTCAAGGCCCTCCACAGTCTGAGACCTGCGCCCTTCCAGCGAGGACAGCCTGCGCCTGCGCCCCAGCAGGCCCTCTGATCCCTGAGGCGCCTCCGTCCACCAAAATCCTGACCAAGTCTCCAAGCAGTTCAAAGGCACATGTGCTGTGAAGCCTACCCTTGTCACCCCATCTAACAGGTAACAAGACACACAAAGTTCACCGGGTTTGTGGAAATACTGGTAATCCTCAAAATACACCTGGACTGATAGGTCTGCACAATGGGATTTTTATACAATAATAACCACAGGGAGGTGGTAGATATATTCTTAACCAGGGGTGCTACTGCCCCCCAGGAGATATCTGGCAATGCCTGGAGACACCTCTGGTTGTCACAGTCAGGGAGGGGACCCCGGTGGGTAGAGGCCAGGGATGCTGCTAAACATCCTGGACGGGACAGACCCCACAACGGACAAGGATTCAGCCCCGAACATCAGCAGCGCCAAGGCTGAGAAGTGGGCCTTAGACGGCTGGCTGCGGAGTCAGACAGAGATGGGCTTGAACCGTGGTCCTGTTCTGTACTAGCTCTGGGACCTCCAGCAATCCCTTCACTGCTCTGGGGTCAAGTTCCCTATTCCATAAAATAGGACCTGTCTCAGAGTGCGAGGACTACATCAGATGCGGCAGGTGCAAAATAACCTGGACCTTCTGTTGTACTGGTATTTTGGGTGCAGGTACTGGCTACTACTTTCTCTGAAGTGAAAAATGGAATTGAATACGTAACACAAGTGGTGTGAGCATCTACCACGGACCCAAAGGCTGGGTGGCCACTCCTTACGTTACTCCGTTTAACACTGGTCCTCAGCTCGACGGGGGTGTATTGCCCCCACTGGGTTGTGTAACTTGTCCTAAGTCAAACAAACAGCCCGGAGTAGAACTGTACAGCTTCTTAATTTAAGTAAAACCCCAAGAAAGTAAGCAAACAGGGACGCCTCAGATCTGGTGACACGGTCCATACACAGCAACGTCATGGATTCCATCCCAGATGCTACCTCCCCAAGTTTAGTTCTACTTAAACTGTGATTCTGTTCAAATCCCCTTCCATGGCTCCCCTCCCATCCCTCAGGATAACATCTCGATTGCGGGGCATGCAAGAACTTCCACTTCTGGGAGCCACTGTAACTTAAAGTAGACTGTGCTGTTAAAACCGAAGTGCTGTCTTCTACAACATGCCATGCGTTCTCCTGCCCCGGTCCTTGCGTTCGCTGTGTCCTCTTCTTAGAAGCTAGCTCTCTCCCGTGCAAAACATAACTCCATCCCTGATCAAATGTCAATCAATCCTCTCTCCAACGCCTGAAGGACACCCTCCAACTTTTACCTGCACCCCCTGCCATAACTGGTGATTCTGGTCGCACACAATCTTGAATTATGGTTATTGGTGACAACTTTTCACTCCTGCAGTAGTATTTTCTTCCTTAAAGGTGTACGTTTTTAAATTTTTACGACCCCACGTCCAGGAACACGCCATGCATAAAGGGACTCAAAAATGAAATACGCTGTCAATGACTAAGCCTTTAGGAAGCGACAAAGAAAATGAACCTCATTTCCTTTGGGGCTGTTGTAGGGACACCGCCTGAAGGCTAAGAATCAGAGTCCTAACCGGCCAGGTGACCTGAGAACACCTCCGCTGCATCTTACTGCTGAAAACGCTGTTCGGAAGGACTGCTGGCTGGAGAAACCAGCGGGGACGCGCCTTCAACGCCTGTGAATTCAGGCCGCCCCACCCGACTCTGAAGGGCGCCTGCGGGCCACTTTAACCCCCAAATGGGACTAAGGGCTTATACGCTGGCTTTTCCCGGGCCCGAGGCGTGGGGTGCAGGACTGGAGACCAGAGGGGCCCCCTCGAACCTTCCCCGGGAGCACGTGGCAGAATCACTGTGAAGTGGCGCAGGCGCAGAGACAATGGCTTCGGCCGCGTCCCCTCATCCCACCGCCAGTGCGTCCCCGTCCCGTTACCTTGAGGGCCTCAAGTCCCATAAGACGAGACTTGCGGTCCTGATCCTTGATGATGAGGAAAGGGCGGCCATATTCATCGAAGGCGAGGGTCCCCACGGACGCCATGATGCAGCCACGGCAGTTACTCTCCCGCAACCGGCGGAAACTACCGCGAAAGCAAGAACA
Source organism: Balaenoptera acutorostrata (assembly GCF_949987535.1). Classification (NCBI taxonomy): domain Eukaryota; kingdom Metazoa; phylum Chordata; class Mammalia; order Artiodactyla; family Balaenopteridae; genus Balaenoptera; species Balaenoptera acutorostrata. Next base: position 11,727,912 of record NC_080065.1, on the reverse strand, counting down.
CACTCTGCTCTCGCGGGCGGGCGCAAAAGCTCGCGCATGCGCAGTACCGGACGCCTGAGACTTATTTCTCACTAGAGACTAGCTTAACGCCGGACAGTACCTTCTGGAATCAGCGGCCTTCGGAAACTTCTATCATCCAGGAAGCTGTGGGGGGAAGTTGGAAGACACGGACGGGAACTTGAGAACCCACAAGCCAGGAGTAGATAGAAGTTCAACATTTATTAAAGCTATAAAATTGACTATTTCTTGACAGTGGTTCCCAACGAGGAGCTCATTTACTCAGAGCATTATTTTCTCCCTCCTTCCCACCCCGGCTCCGAGAAGATGGTAGAGCCCACTTCCTTTTTTCAAAACTACCGGAGATCTCGCGATGGAGGGAGGAGGTGAGTGTGGCCGGGCGCGGGCGCGGCGTGGGCCTCCTGGGCCTGGTGGTCAGTCAGCCGGGATGTCAGCGATGCCGCAGGTCCGTGTCGGCGCGGCGGGACGGGGAGCCGCGGGGCCGCTGCTCGGGCTCGAGGTCTGGGGTTCCGTGCTCAGTGCTTGTGCCTGCGGCGCGTGCCTGTGCTGGTCCTGGTATCTGGCCACCAGGAACTGTTCTCAGCGCTTCAGGGCGAATAACTCACTTAATCGGGAACGATCTTCTGAGATGTGGGCACTGGAGTCACACTGTCCGGTTGGGGATCACAGCTCTGCCACTTACTAGCTGTGTCTTTGGGGAAGTGACTTGTCTGCAAAAATGGCAGTAATAACAGTAGCATCTCTGTTTACGGCTGCTTTACGGATTCAGGGAGAACAGTGCCTGGTCCCTAGCAAGCTCTGTTTGTTTGTATTATGTGTTTGTTAAAGAGATTTGTTTGTATTTGTGTTTGTTAAGGAGATCACCGTTTTGCACGAATACTTCAGTAACTTGCCCAGAGTTACCCAGCTAGTAAGAAGCAAAATGGCCTGGCCTTGCTCTAAGAGTCCCACTCTGAAGCCCTGCGTTGTGCTGCCTCTGAAAGATCTTTTCCTGGCAACCCTATCTAAGTAATGCCAGGTCCTCTGAATCCCCTCTGCTGCTTTTTCTTCGGAGTGCTGATCACGACGTAATACTTTCTAGGCTTAGACTTATTTGTTATGGGTTTCCAGTCTCCCTGCACTCCAGCTTTGTAGAATTGGGACTAACCCTGCTGTATTATTCCTAGCCTTTATCGGCTGCTCAGATGTTGAGATGAATGCGTGGGTTATAACATTTAACCGTGGCCTGAAAGTTAAGAACTGGCTTCGTCACCGGATGGTTGGTGGTGATCATTTAACCTCTCCTGATGCTTGGCCCACTTCAGTGATGCTCCGAGGACATTTTGGCTTTTGGTCTCAATTCACTTTGGCTTGGCCAATTCAGTGTTTCCTCATTCACAGTGATGAATCCTGCAATCCATTTGGCTCATTAGATTGTCCTGAAGTATAAGAAATGTCTAATGATGTCCCCTATGCAGTTTATTTCCTGTCAAAACATGGAAAAATAGTTTTTTTCTAACGTCAGTACATTCTGTATTTCAAAAAGACACAATGACGTTAGACCAATACAAGAAAGGCTTCTTAAGGGACAAAATAATATACGTTAAAGGGACATAAAATATATGCTGTAGTTTTTCAGCTTGTATGTATATGCAAGTACACAGTGAACAGCCCTAAAATATTGTGACGTTCAAATATAAACCCCACTTTAAACAAACGGCAGGTCCCAATCCCCAAAAGGCCTGTCCTTTCTTCCTGGCCTTTTTCCTTTGGCTTGAACTTGGATAAGAACCCTGTACCTTTTTGTGCCTCTGTCACTGCCTCTAGCATTGGCTGACCCAAATCTGTCACTGAAAATTAAGATTATCAACCATTATCAGAAGTCAGTAACTAGGCAAGCCTGGAGACAACAGAAGTTCACTTTTTTGGGTCATTTACTTTCAACAACTGGCTCCCTCCAAGTGCTCAAAAATAGCCAGTGGTCCCCACAGCTCTCATATAAAGGAATGCTGCCGTGTTCAAAAGAGCACATGTGACAGAAATCTTATGTCATTTATATGACAGTAAGCAGACTGAATCTAACATGTTCCATCCAGAGGATTAGGCATTTGTAGAAGCAGTCTTGATTTTAATTTTGAATCTTTAAGCATTGGTTTTCACTGATAAAAATCAATACATTTTTTACTGAACGGACATAGCAATATTTTGGTTATATATATTGGATTTACGTAGCAGCTTCTTCAAAAGCTCATGCAAATTTTTGTGACGTTGAAAGACTTTTGCAGGTCTAAAAACTTGACACAGAAGATTGAGTGATTTCATCAAGGGATACACTGCTGCCAGTGTTGACTTTCTTAAAAACACAAATACTGTAGTGCTTTTGCTCAAAAAGTTTCATCCCAGTGCATAAGAATAAAGTACATGTTTAACCTGGCGTTCAAGGGCTCCCCTCTCCTTCCTGTTTTATCTCCCACCCTGTGCTCACCAAACTGCTCTCCCGCCTTCCATGCCTCGGTTCCAAGGCGTCCGTCCTTCTTTTGAGAATGTCCCTTTTCTAATGCAGGCATCCTCTGCTTTTTGAAAATGAACTTTACACCACTTTGCTTTTGTGAAAAACCTACATTAGCCCCAGTTTTCCCAAACTGAAAGGAGTGCAGAGAAGGTTTTTGCTTTCATGACAGAAGGGGAAAAGGGAGCGCAGCGTGCTGAGTTAGTTTTGCAGGGAGCTGTCCTGGAGGCGGTGTGCACCCCGGCAGCCCAGCGGGAGCAGCCCCGGCAGGCTCCTTCCCCAGGAACCACGCTCAGCATCCAGCCGCCGCAGCCCTGAACTGTGTCTGGGGGCATCCGTGCTTCACCTAGATTTATTTTGCTTTAAGCCGTTTGGCTTACGAAAGATTTCATGGAAACGCTTTGCTTTTGGACAGCGGGGGAAACCTGTACCCTCACGCCCCGCTCAGGTTCTGTTTCTGCCGACACCTCCCCGGTTCCGTCATTGGGATCAGTCTTTCCTCCACCTCCTCTCGTATTCCCATGGCGTTTGGTACACGTTAGAGCATCTCTCACAACCTGCCTTGTAACTGTCTCCACTGGGCCCCCACCACTCACTCAGGCTAATGGGGGCCCTGAAGACCAGGAGGTCTTCATCACATCTTTTGCTGATTAAGTTGAAGGGCCTGTGTGTACACAGGTGAAACAGTTTGGGTCATCTGACTCGTGTTGGTCTAATCAACTCCCTATTGGCTTACGCTGACTAGAGAAACAGTCCATCAACAGACAAATGGATAAACAAAATGTGGGCTATCCATACAGTGGAATATTACGTATTTGGCCATAAGAAGGAATAAAGTGCTGCTGATCCATGGTACAGCATGGATGAACCTTGAGAACTTTATGCTAGGTGAAAAGTCACTCACAAAAACCACATACTGTATGATTTCATTCATGAGAGTCTGCTTTCTTTAGAGACAGAAGGCAGATTTGTGGCTGCTTAGGGCCAGAGGGTGAGGGGAGGGTGGGGGGTGATGGCTAAAGCATAAGGGGTTCCTTCCGGAAGTAATGAGAACGTTCTGCATTTAACTGTGGTGATGGTTGCACATATCTGAATCTACTCAGAACCTTTGAATTGTACACATCAAATGGGCAAATTGTATGATATATGAATTACATCTCAATAAAGCTGTCAAAAATTATTGAGCCCCCCCCCCCCCGCCCCCCGTGATAGTACTGAGAGTAATAATAATAGTGGCCAGTAGTCATCACTTTCTCTCTCGGGCTGCGCTAAGGGCTTTATATGCATTGTTGATTTAACTGACCCAATAACTCTGTAAGGATAGTATTATCTTAGAATCTTACAGGCAAGGAAACAGCCTTAGCAACAGCTTAACTAGTGCCACACAACCTGTTCAGTTCTGAGGCTCCAGAGTTGTGTGGCTGGAATCTTCCTAACCACTGTCCTCTACAAGTGCAATGCCTGCAGGAGGATTTTACACAAGGTATGACAGATGTGCCTTGACTTTAAAAAAAAAAAAATCAGATGCACTTAGCATGTAAGTTCATACAATGCTGAAAAGTATAAATGAGAATGTATTTAAAACTCTTGCTTTCTATCAAGCACAATCACTTTCCTAAACTTTACTTTTACTTCACCTCCATTGCCTGCATCAGCAGTAGACTTTTGTTGTTGTGTCTGAACTGGTTTTCCTCCCCGACACTAGTTGTAAAACTCACTTTAGGGGACCTCGGGCATCAACAACAAAGCTGCACCGAGCAGGAGATGCTGAGGTGGGTCAGCGCCTCCCCCTACCGCCCCCCCCCCCCAAGCGGTGACTCACAGCCGTGGGCCAGCTTCTGGCGTGTCCTGTGTTCACATTTGGACCTCACCACACTTGTGACAGATGACCACATCTCACGGGTATGGTAGGCGGAAATAGGTCCGTGTTTGAATCCCCGGACCCTGTGAGGACGCTACCTGGGGAGCAAGTTGGCAGATGTGGTTAAGTTAAGGACCTTGACGTGGGGGAATTATCCTGGCTTGTCTGGGTGGGCCGGTGTGTTCACAAGGAGAGGACTCCTTTCCTATAAAGGAAAGGGGGGCAGGGCTGTCAGAGGAGGTGTCGCGATGGAAGCAGAGGTTGAGCGATGTGGGACCAGTGGCCGAGGAATGCGGGTGGCCCATCCTACCCTAGAGCTTCCAGAAGGAACACAGCACAGCCAGCCTATTTCAGACATCTGACCTCCAGAACTGTACGTTAATAAATGCGTGTTGTTTTAACCCACCAACTTGGTGGCAATTTCTTACAGCAGCAGCAGGAGACTAACCCAGTGGGCCTTTTGTACGGCTTACTGACGCCAAAACTATGAACACTAATGTCTTCGAATGATAAGGCTCTGTTGTCGCCCCTCCTCTCACTCTCCTTTTTCCTACAGATTCCTGTGGTTTTGGTCTTAGCGCCCCAGTGAGATCGAGAGCTGGTTCAGGGCAGCAATGTCTTGTTCCCTGTGGGGTTCAAGTGCTGGGCGCTGTTCTGAGTGGTCTTCCTGTATCCCCTTGTTTCATCCTCACAAGGATCCCATGATCCTCACCTTACAGAGGAGGAGACTGGGGTTCGGAGAGGTGAAGGGTCACAGCTCTCAGTGAGGGGCGGAGCCAGGGTCCTGACCTTGGCAGCCTCTGCAGCCTGTGCCCTTTGCTCTGTGCTGTGCTCATCATTAATCCATTTAGAAATTAATTTCAAGTCAATTTCAACTTAAAAAACTTGAGATCCTATTAGGAATACCTTCTAAAGGATAAAACTCAATAGGAGGTTATGTAAGTTACCATTTGTTTCCTCTGTAATCGGTGACTAGAGTTTGCTTTATTCTGTACTTGTGATAGCATTGAAATGCTTATTTTATTTTTTGTTCTTTGTGGATCTGCTTTAAAAATCTCCTTATTAACGTATTTAGTAAAACCTGAATTTTGTCTCCTCTGTTACTTCAGAATTTGTACAACTGGATTATTGATGCGTGACCAATTTTGATGTAGAATACTTTCATCCTATTTGAAATAGGGTAATAATCAGACATTTTCATGCTTATTTCTTTATGGGGCTTTGTTCTGAACCATAAAAATATGGAGTACATAGTTAATATTTGAATTAATGGATACTGATTCATAAAATACCAAATAGATTGGAACACATTGTTTTCTAAGGTTGATGCCTAGAAAAAAAATCAATATGTTGGAAAGAAAAGGTTTTAGTCTTCCATGAGTATTGAATAATTTTCTGTAAAACACTTGAGTTGCTGGACTCTAGAACTCATTGTGGAATTCTACGTTTGTAATTTAAATTGCATTGAGCAAAATTATCCTTTAAAAAGCATGAGTTTATTTGTCGATAAGAATTGTAAAAAAAAAAACACTACCTTGGATTTCCGATTTGGTGCTACATATATCTTTTCTGCTTGCTCTCAATCCAGGGACACCCCCAGAAACACTTAAAGAAGAAAGGCAGTCAGGATGTGTTCCACCTACAAGTCCTGAGGGCAACAGTTTGAAGAAAAGCAATTGGGGGTTCTTAGTTACTGGCATTGTTGGGGGGACGCTGGTGGCCGTGTACGCCGTGGCCACACCGTTTATAACACCAGCCCTCCGAAGAATCTGTTTGCCTTTTGTACCTGCAACTGCAAAGCAGATTGAAAATGTTGTGAAAATGTTGCGATGCAGGAGAGGACCCCTGGTAGACATCGGTAGCGGCGACGGGCGTATCGTGAGTTATGCGAAGATGTTTTAAGTTTTATGTTTTTTTAGGTTTTAAGGTTTAAAATTTCTGTTTCACAGTTCTTGTGAGGCTTATGCAAAGACTTGCTAAATTGACAGCTTAATAAAGTAGTCATTTAATTTTGTGTTTGTTTGGCTGAACTTCTAAGCCCTCCAGCGGGATTTTGGAATTTATTTTTCTCAGATTTAATTTTTCTTAAAGGCGAAAGTGCACTGTAGATCTACCAGGTAAAAAGGAACAATTAATTTGTAATTATGAAATTGTCCATTAAAAAACTTAGGCAGTAGAGGTAGCATAACCAGAAGAAACATGTTAAGTCATGTCGTTTGTTTTACATTTTTTGCATCACAAATGCTTCTACTACATTTACCTGTATTTATACAAGTATCATAATTCCTGTGTGGTAATATTGGGTTAAATAGGGAAGAGCCAATATGTTGAGCCCCACTTCTCCAAAAATCAGACTCAGTGACTTCAGCTCACTGTGACCCCAGCTGGAACCTATAAATAAAGACTCAAAGCCACTGGCTGGCCAGCGGTGTCCCTCGCTGGGCAAGGCGGCACCATCTTTAGGCCCCCACCCAGATGATGAGCAGGAAGTGAGGATAGCAGGAGTATAGGCTCGTGTTCTGGAAGCATTTAGTGTGGGAACCAGCAGGGTACAGCACCGTTCGCTGCCCCTGCAGTTCCATGGTAGTGACCTGGAATAATCAGCAAGAGTGACTTGTTTTGAAGAAATCAGGAGATGTATATATTCACTAGGAGGACATTTTAAAATCCAGATATGAACGCTCTACATCTCTGGATGGTCTCTTTCTGGTTTCTAAGAAAATGGCAAAGGGGCGACACTGTAGTTACTTGGGAAATTGCCGTAGATGGGACAGTTCCTTCAGGGCTGCTCCCTTGAACAGTGGTGGCAAAACAGGGTGAGCAGAGACCCCAGCCCAGCCCACCGTCCCTCTCACCTTTGGAGGCCAGGGGCATTTGGCACTTGACTTTATTCTGACTCGTTCCATTTCGCTTTTACCTGTTGTCGATTTTGAGCGAACCATCTTTAAATACCAAGGAAATGTGTAATTAATGGCAGGTTCCTCACTGGCCGGTTGTTCTCCTTGCGTGTTACAGCCAGTTCACAAGGCGGGCTCCAGGCTCGCTCAGTTCGCCTGCTGCTGTCTGTCAGTGATGGAAGGAGAAGGCAGGTTTTCACAAACTTTTTGTCAGCCCTTCCTGGGGTGGGCCAGTCCAGAATGAATTAGGCAGCTGTCCAAAGCAAGCCTGTCTGTTCTGATGCTCAAGGTGAAATCTTTGACAGAAAAATAAGAAAACTGAGTTTAAATGGATGGGCATTACATTGTCCACAAAGCTATTGTAACTTCAGAGCTCCACCTTTAAATGGTGTCTTGAACAAACACCTTTTGATTGGATGTTTTATGATTATAGACCATAAATAGGAAGTTTTCATATGATTTGACCATGTGAGTTGATGTTTTTCTTATTTTGAATATGGCCTCTCTCCACAGGTAATAGCAGCTGCAAAGGAAGGATTCACAGCTGTGGGTTATGAATTAAACCCCTGGCTCGTCTGGTACTCCAGATACTGCGCTCGGCGGGACGGGGTGCAGGCATCGGCCAAGTTTTACATCTCAGACTTGTGGAAGGTAAGTAAGGCAGAGGATGGTGCTAGGAAACTCCACCCCCAAACTTTATAGTTCATGATTAGTATGACTGAAAACTGAAGATGTATTAAAAGAAGAAGAAATATAAGTGTATATTTCAGCATAATGAAATGGGAACAGCTTTTAAATTGATACATTTTACAAATCAACCCTACTTTGGAGTAGAAACTTCAGGTTTATAACTTATAGGTCATGTGAATACTAACATTTTATTTACTCAATTAAGAAAGTTCTCATTTCTATTTATTATGCAGTGATAAGATTTTGATCTCTTTTGGAAGTCTTATACATCGTAATATAGGCATTAACTTGTTAATGTCATTCTTGGTAAATAGGGGTGTGTGTGTGTGTGTTTGTGTATGTGTGTGAGTGTGTTTATGTGTGTGTATATGCGTATGTATGTGTGTGTGAATGTGTGTATGTGTGTTTATGTGTGTGTATGTGTTTATGTATGTGAGTGTTTGTGAGTGTGTGTGAATGTGTATGTGTGTGTTTATGTCTAGTGTGTATATGTGTGTTTGTATATGTGTGTGTATGTGTGTGTTTGTATATGTGTGTATGTGTGTGAGACTGTGTGTGAGTGTTTGTGTGTATGTGTGAGTGTGTGTGTAAGTGTGTGTATGTGTGTGAGTGTGTGAGTGTGTGTGTGTGTGTGTGTGTGTATGTGTATACATACCTAGAGAGAGAGACAGAGATGGTGCAGGGGAAAAGAAGGGATCCACCAGCCATGCTGTCATGGTTCCTTCATGTCTTCATAAAGCACAAGATATTTCCAAGTTTACTTGTTCTCTAAAAAGTGCCCTGTAATTTTGCTTTAGGAATGCTCCATAAAATGCTTTTCCTTAAATAAGAATTTCCTGTTGTAATATTGTCATCAGTAGCTTATAAAAATTCACTCGAGTTTTGCTTGCATTGTTTTTATTCTGTATATACGTAAATGATCTCTCCATAGAGTAAATAAAACTTTTATTGGGCACTAAGAATTTTGACTGGCGAAGCACTTTCCCCCCCAGTTTTCCAGCTAAAGACCATTTCATTGCATTTTTTACTTAGTATTTTAGAGAAGAGGAGGGGGACTAGAATTCTAAGGATGGCGCAACAGGAAACACAGGTGGTTCTGAAACCCCTTGAGCTCTTGCTAAGCTCGTTTGGTAGAGGGTGGAGTAGAAAGTGGGCCAGGGGTGCGGACGGCCCGGGCTACCTGGGTGAGCACCTGTGGTCACTGGATGAGTCACTGCCCTCCTGACGGTTGACCCCGGGCGGCCCTGCGTGGAGTGGCTCTGCAGGTGAGATGAGATAACGTACGGGAAACTTTTGGAAAACTGTAACAGATGAAGTAACACGGGTGAAAGTGTGAACGTGGGAAATCTTAAAAAGGGCCGCTCTTTGCGAAAAACCCACTGTTGGGTGAAATGGGAAATTGCCACTCATTTTGAAATAAAACTTAAGCTACCGTTTGGCTTTCAAAAATTAATCTGTGAATTGTTTTCTCCCTCCCCTTTAGGTCACTTTTTCGCAGTACTCAAATGTTGTTATCTTTGGTGTGCCCCAGATGGTGAGTGCGCACTCTCCTGCCCCCTGAGTGTTTGGTTCTAGGTTATGAGGGGGCTTCCAGCCCGAACAGACCACCTCTCTCTGGCCTGCTCCCCCATGTGCAAAATGACAGCCTCCCGAGATTCTGAGGGAACATCGGATTTTAGATCATTGGTTTAACAAAGTACTTCAGGGCCCTAGAAGATTAATCATAAAAGATCCAGTCTTGTAGTTTAAAACTTTTGCTTCAGATAAAGGTCTCAATGATCTACCTAAGCCCTAAAAATTCCAGTCTGAAAACTGCTTTATGAGCTCCTGGTGTCTAATATGGGTGGAGATTTTCACGTTCGCTCGCTTATATTCTGCTGAAATCACTTGGGAAAGTTAAGGGAATGTTCCCTTTGAGTTGATCATTCCTTGGATTTTGCAGTGAGATGATTTTCAGGGTGGATGAGCGTTGACTAGTTTCAGTTGACCTCAGTTGACTGATTTGTATTGAACTCTGACTCTGTACTTTCACAAGTGAAAATGCTGCAGCATCAGACTGAAAATGATCCTAAATTTAGCCTTTGGAAAGATGACCAGAATGGGATGCTTTCATTGCAATTGTTGGTTTACAGACCATAGAAAGAAATCCCCCTTCACTTTTCAAAATATGTAATTGTAGCCATAATAATCTTGGTAAAATTGGATGTTTGCTGAAATGCCACTGTATGACTGATATGGTTTTTAATTTAAAAAAAAAAGAAATTTACTTTTTTTGTTGTTATGCCTTCTTATTCGTACCCTAATTTTTGATTTAAGATGTCTCAATGCTGGAGAAGTTTTGTCTTACTATTAGGACTTTCAGTGCAATGCCATTTTCTTTAAAAAGTCTATTTAGAAGTGCTTTTGTTAGATATTCTTGAAAGTGGCAGGAGTATATATGTTCGTAATTCTTAGCAAGCCTAAAATTAAGATGAAACCTTCGCATCTACACTTCTGTTATAGAAATGAAAAGAGGTAGAAAGGCATGATCCCTGGTTATTAAAAAAAAAAAAAAAAAAAAAAAGAAAAAAAACTATTTAGGATCATAGAACTGCTATGGATTTGATGGTTATTTCCTACTTATTGTGAAGTTTGGGCATTCTTTTGGAATAATTAGCATTTTGGGGCAAATAACTTTAATTTGAAATCTGTACTTTCTAAAAACAGAAAGTTGGTATTTGTTCCTCACTGTCTCGAGAGGCCCCGTGGCGGCTGCAGCAGCTGTGTCCCACTAGGGGGCAGCAGTGGCCTTTGCTGGCCTCCAGCTCCTTGCGCTTCTCACCACGTTTGCAGTCAGTTTTGGGAACTGTTCACTCAAGGGAAATAAGAGTCTGTTATTTTGATGAATACTGTTACGATTATCGTCCATTCTTCTGTACACGGAGAAATCTTAAATAAGGAACTTGCAGCATTTCACTGTTCCCAGAAAAAGGGAGCAGGTGAAATACACGAAGCACCCACATTCCCTGGGATAAGAGGGATTCAGCCAACTTGGAGTCTTCCATGCAGGGGGATCGATCGGGGTGCAGGGCCCAGGTGGCTTCTGTGGGTCTGGGGGCCCCGGTTTCCGGGTGGAGGGCCCTGCTTTCCCCCTTGTCCAGCTTTGCCTACGTGGAGGCAGTGAGGGGAGGGGAGTGCTCCCGGGGGACTCAGGGGGCCGGTCGGCCCCCGGTGGGTCGTGTGAGCGCTGGAAAGTTCTTCAACCCGTCTGGGCCCCATCATGCCATCTTCTGTCAATAGAATGCATTTCCCTGGCCAGTTTCCTGGCAGTGGCTCGGTGGCTGGACAAAGCCAGCATGGCAGGAAAGGTTTCCACTGGTGACTGAAGCACACGTAGGCTGTGAGAAGCCGGGGGACGCTTCGGGAACTTCAGAGGGAGGGGCCCTGGTGTTACTCCTCCTCACTGTGCTCCTGGTGCCGCGCTGGTGCTTCCTAGCAGCTCTGTGCAGTGGTAGCTCAGGTGGGAGCGGCCCTGACCTTGCATCCGGGGTGTGTGTCCGGCGTAGCAGGAGTGAGGGTGCCGGTGGACATGGCAGGCCACTGCTAGGATGGTAAACAGCCGCACTTAACACAAGCTCATGCCCCGAGAGTGTCTTTTCGGAACGTGGGGCAGATCGGTTGTGTCCTTGTTGAAAACCCTTCTGTGACTTCTTGCTGCTTGAAAGCAGTGAGGGTTCGGCCCGGCCCGCCACGTGGCCCGAGTGGCCCTGCTTCCGCCAGCCCTCCGCACACCAGCTCCATCCTTCTCTTGGCCCTTAAACCGCACTGTGTGGGGCTGTGTCCTTCCCTCTGACTTCAGTGCCCCCAGCTCTGGGCCTGGCTAGGGAGCGTCTGCTCAGCACTCGCAGGTCGGATGTCTTTTCCTTCGAGGAGCCGTCGCTGATCGCCCTGTGAGACAAGCCCCAACGCCCCCGACTTCCAGAGCCCTTTGCTCTCTCTGAGGACACATGGCCGCACGTTTCCGTGTGCGATGGTTTTGGTGCTGTCGGCCATGGGCGCCGCGCACTGAGCTCAGGAGCAGGGCGGGCCTGTCGTCCTCGCTGCCAGACCTCCAGCTCAGCAGCACCCGGCCCCGTGATGGCCCCGGAAACGTGTGTCAAACGAATGGATGAATATCGTGTAAACATACCCATTAAGTACACTTTTCCAGTGGGCTGTTAAGTTTCGTAACTTCAAAGGATGACTCCTTTAATTTTAGTTACGAATCCTGTTATGACTTGATGAATGAAAATACTATCATCATGTTCTGATCAAGAAACATGATTCACGACCGAATCATTTATCATTCATTCATTCATTCAACAAGTGTTTATTCAGGGCCCACTAAGCACTAGACCCTGTTCTGCTCACTTGGAACACTTTAGTGGATGAAAAAGAAAAACATCCCCGCCCCAAGGTGTTTATATGCTAGTGGGGAGAGCAGATATTCAGTGAGATGTCTGTGCACTGATGGAATATGTCGTGCGATAAAAGGGGGTCAGTGCCGTGGGGCTAACTGAAGCGAGAGAGGGACGGGGCAGAGACTGTCCTGAAAAGGGGACCCGTGGAGGCGAGGGGGGAGCCGTGTGGCCGGCTGGTCGGGAAGAGCGGTCCAGGCAGAGGAACAGCCACTGCGAAGGCGAAGGCGCTGAGGGGTGTGTGCCTGCAGGTCCCAGGAGCAGCAGGGAGGTGGGTGCGAGGAAGGGAGGAGGAAGGGAGGAGGGGAGCGAGGGGAGGGGGGGTGGGGGAGGGGGAGGGGGGAGGTGAGGTCCGAGAGGAGATGGGGGTTGGGCGGGAAGGACACAGGCTGCCATGGAGAGCAGACGGGGAGGAGCCAGGGCACGGGGTCTGAGCTCTGGCAGGCCTCCGGGCCGTCGATGGAGCAGCTGGGGAGAGGTGGTCCAATTCTGGATGCGTCGTGAGGAGAGAACCAACAGGGTGAGCAGGCAGATCCAGTCGGGGGCGTGAGAGAAGGAGGAGCCCAGGGCGCCCCGAGGTGTTTGGCCTGAGCTGCTGGAGTTTGCTGAGCCGGAAAGGTGCAGGCAGAGTGCGCAGGGGTGGGAGGGGAGGTCAGGAATTCCACGGGGCACGTGCAGTCTGGGACCGTGTGGGTACGTCAGGTGGGCGGCAGTGGACGCCAGGAGTCTGGGGCGCGGGAGGGAGGCCTCGTGGGGCATTAGTGCCAGGAGTTGAAGCCGACGAGTGGCTGAGGTCACCTGGGGAGGGGCCGGAGCCGTGTAAGGCCTGAGCCCTGGCCCCCAGCAAAGGACTTGAGAGGAGGGGGGGGGGAGGGGGAGGGGGAGGGGGAGGGGGAGGAGGAGGAGGAGGAGGAGGAGGAAAGCGGGTGTGCGCGTGGGTTACTCCAGAAGCCGAGCCCGTGCCAGGGAGGAGTGACCAAGCAGCTCGGAGCTGCGGGTGCACTTGGCTAATGTGTCTTACGCCTTTGAGCTGGTTTCAACTTACGTTTAAAGTTTTGAAGACGTAATGAGAATACGATGAGTTCGTGTCACTTTGAAACGTGTAATTGTGTGAATAATTTTAGTTTCATTAGGCGGACAGGGCGCATCACGGCTTCTCTTTGTGTATGATATCAAGACCCAGGTTTGTTGCATAGTTCTGTGTAATTTAGTCAGTTAATTTCTTACGATTGAAATAGTGCCTTTCATTTGTAGGTTTATCTTGACTTAGCATATGACAGTCATTTTGAAATAAAAGATCTGTAAAAGAGAAAAGAAGAATGGTAACGTGAATAAATTTATAATTGTCCTTTCTGTGAACAAAATTACCACAAGAAATGTCTGATATTTTGGAAAAACACATATTGTCCTATTCTTTGCTTGTTTAATTTTTTCCTTCAAGGAACAAAACTTTTCCTTTTTTTTTATTTTTTAAAAAAGCAAAAGCAGTCTTTTACTAGCTGTTAAAAGAATGGAAATATTCCATCCTTAATGGAATTTATTCTTTGTTATCTTGGTATTGATTCTAATGAAGAATCAGAATTCTGGCTCCCTGTAGCCATAGGTCATGTAGAGGAGTTTTTCCAGACCTTTCTTTAAAGATACATAGGTGAGGAATAAAATCTTCCTAGAAGCCCTATTGATCTGTTCATCTTGATTTAATTGATTACTTTTAAAGGGAGTAGGTTTTGCTCAGATCTTGGTTTCTAAATATCATTTCTCACTCAGAGGAACCAGGAATGTTTGAGAAATGGCTGATCCCAGGGCTGAGGAAGGGAAGATAGAAAAGCCTGGAACGTTTTGTTGAGCCCGAATAGCAGGAGGTGCTCAGGATGCTGGATGGGGCACATCCACAGGAGAGGGAAGCCAGCTTGAGGGAGCTCCCAGTGGCCAAGCTGGGACGATTTGTGTGCTAGAATAAACAAGGACGATGGTGGGTTGTAATGCATTGAATGAAGTGAGAATCCAGGAGTTCACACTTACAGTGATGGAGAGACAGAGGGGAAAGCTATTCCTCGACGTTCTGACTGTCGATCTGGGAGGAAGGATGGAATTAGCAAATTGCCACTTTCAGTCCTTACAGTAAAGCTTGACTCAGGCAGAATCATCAGGAATGCTGCGTGGAGTGGGGGCAGCCGGATGAGTAACAGGACATTTGCATCTTCTCAAGGCGTCTCCCCGCACTTGCTTACCCATTGTAAAGGAGCAGTAGTAACCACACTGTGCAGACACCAGAAAGCTCCTTGACCAAGCGGTAAGTCACCCTCAAAACAGGAGGACCCCGTGGGCTCAGGACCGTGGAGCCCTGCGAAGTTCACAGCCCGGCTCGTGGGGCGTTGCCAAGGACGCACGCGCCAAGTCATCATGAGTGCGTGTCAGAGGGACCCCCAGTAAATAACTGGCCTGTGTTCTTAAAGGAGGTTATTGTCGTGAGAGACTAAAGGAGGCTGAGGGGCCGTTACAGCTCCATGCAGCGTGGGAGCCTGGCTGTGGGGCAATGTGAAGGACATTTGACATAATTGGGATGCTATTGGAATTATTATTACTGGAATACAATGTTAAATTTCCTGAATTTGATAACTGTGCTGGGGCTCTTTCTTAGAAAACACCGAAGTACCAAGGAGTAAAGGGCCATGTTGTATGCGACCTGTTCTCAAGTGGTTTAGAAAAAATGTTCAGAGAGAGGGGAAGAGAGCAATAAGACAAACTGTTAAAAATTGGTGAACCTGGGTAAAGGAATACAGGAGTTCTTTGCTCTATTCTTGCAACTTTTCTATAAATTTGAAATTATTCCAAAATAACAAATTAAAGGAATAAAGTAGAAAAGATGTTTTTAGGAGGTGAAGTTGGTAATATAATTTTAGGACCTGAAGATAAAATTTTAAGCAGCTGTTAATTTGCTGACGTAATTACAATGTCAGTACTCTTAGCAAGCAGTAAAACTCCTCCTTCACAGATAGATTAGTAATAAAATTATGCAAAAGTGATAAATAAGAGGATTTTATTTTTTATAAGTTATGTTGACTATCAAGAAATTAATTATCAGTGTATTATGGATGCGTTTTTAAAAACTATGAAATATTTCATCATATTTCAAGTTGGTAGAATGTGTATATTTTTTCATGATCTAATTATACCATTTTTTGTTGATTTTAGGTGCTGTTGATTTTAAGATGTACCATTGCTGTTGGGAAAGAAAAAAAAAATGTTGCCAATTATAATTCTAAGACAATGTCAATTGTAAGATGTATCCTGATTTCAGGCATGTTAAAAATGTGGAAAAAGATAAGTAATTCAGACAGGGTAGATTGAAATGTTTAGGTAGGTAAATAATTTAAGGCTGCTTCTCACATTAATTACTGCCACATCATGATTTTAGTCAGGAAAGTGGAACTCTGTGGTGCACATCTGCTATAAATGGCAAATTTTATAATTGATACTAGAATATTCTTATAACTGTTGTTCATGTGACTTCTGTATTTTCATGGATTATGTGAAGATGTATTTATGCCCAGGAGTGATCTTTTTACAATCAGTAATTCTGCACAGGTTTTTTTCAGGGATGCAGATACAAAAGGACATTGAGAAATCATTTCCTCCGACTACCCGCTCGCTGAAATGGTGGCTGTCGTTCTCCACAGATGCCGCAGTTGGAGAAGAAGCTTGAGCTTGAACTTGAGGACGAGGCTAGAGTCATTGCTTGCCGGTTCCCCTTCCCACACTGGACCCCGGCCCAGGTCACGGGGGAGGGGATAGACACCGTATGGGCCTACGATGCCAGTTCTTTCAGGAGGAGTAAGAAAAGGCCCTGAAGATCCGTGCATTTCCAGTTGGTCATTCAAATATAAACTTTATCCAGAGAGTTTTCTGAAGTGTTGGGGGTCTTTGATTTTATAGAGACTTAAGACTGTGTCTTCAGCAAAGAGTATATTTTTCCTTGTTATGGAATGAGAAATTATGATTGCTTTCCTTAACTTTTGGAGAAAATAAACAGAAGTTGAGAACAGCAAGTAGATTTCAAGCCCCTTTCATGGTGGGTTCAAAACAAATGTGCTTACTGCTTTTCATGCACTCAAGTGTGTGAAGATATGGATGAGCTGTGGTCATGTTGATGGGTGGGAGAGATGTCAGCAACTCTTCACATTATAAAGAACATGCTTTAATGCCACAGATGAGAAGAAGCAATTTAAAAAGAGGGAATGCATTTGTAAATGTTTGCAATTTCCTGTAACTTTATTCACACTTGAGATTTATCTCTTTTTTTTCTGTACTTAGGGCAAAATTAATTTTCTAAAGGATTTAGAGAGGTATTTATATATATATTTTCTAAATTTAAGTTATTTATTTATTTTTGGCTGTGTTGGGTCTTCGTTGCTGCACACAGGCTTTTCTCTATTTGCGGCGAGCGGGGGCTACTCTTCGTTGTGATGCGTGGGCTTCTCATTGCGGTGACTTTTCTTGTTGTGGAGCATGGGCTCTAGGCACGCGGGCTTCAGTAGTTGCAGCAGGCAGGCTCAGTCGTTGTGACTCGCGGGCTCTAGAGCGCAGGCTCAGTAGTTGTGGCGCACGGGCTTAGTTGCCGCGCGGCATGTGGGATCTTCCCGGACCAGGGATCGAACCCGTGTCCCCTGCATTGGCAGGCGGATTCTCAACCACTGCGCCACCAGAGAAGCCCGGTATTTATATTTTATAACACTTATTAGGAATAATTTGTTCCAAAGTTGGTGGATTACTGATGGTGTCTTTTCACTGTAACTGGCAGTGCTGTACTTCATGATGTAGTTGTATGTCAGCCACCGTAGATAGAACCTCAGATATGATGAACTGTGGTATTCAGAGAAGACACAAGGTGTAGTGGAGTAGTTGGTATGGATTTAATAGTAAAATAAACAATCCTGAGCTTTGGTGTAAGCCAGACCTGGGTTCAGATCCTGCTTCCTCATCAGCAGGGACCTTGGACGAGAGGCTTTCCCTTGGTTTCCTGAGCATCCCTGTCGCTGGGATAATGATACACTGAATAGGGGGCTGGGGACCGATCTGTAAAACTCATGGCACAAAGTCCGTGGCCTCTAAGTGGTGTTTATTATCTTAGACACTAAAGAAAAGCTTGTTCACAGAAGTTGCAGATTATTTCTGCTAGTCACTTCTTTATTTTATGAAAGCAGCCATTTATTTAATACTTCTCACTTATGAGAAGAGACTTGACTGATTTAGATAAAGACAAGTTAAGGAAAACCTCTGAATGTGAGTAGACAAGCTTCACACATCTGAAAAATTAATATTGAATGGTGGTTGAATAATCCTTGTGTATCACAGAAAATAATTAAACTCCCAGTTATATACCTGAAACCTAAATACCAAACCTTTTTAAGAGAGATTTGATATAAAGTGAGATGGTTTGCATCTTTAACTAAACTGATAAAAATATGATCAATTCGATAATCTTCATTTTAGTGAGAAGCAACTGTGGACTCATTCATTCTTCAGCAAATGGTTATCGAGTGTCTTCTGTGTAATAAGCTTTTCCAATTCAATGGGGAATGACATGCAAGTTCCTGAATCTTATGGGATTTGTGTTCTAGAAGAGAGACAAACAAACAGGTGAGTGAATGTTACTGTGTGTGAATTCTCTGGAAGAGGTAAACAGTGGGTGGTGTAGAGAGAAACTGTGTCTGGGGTGAGGGGCTGGGATGTTGGGGACATTTGTCAGGTTTTTAGCTGTCACCATCCATCCGTTTCCCAATAGTCCCTGATTTCCTTATGAAGAACAAATTATTTCCCGCTGTGTGTAGTTTTGGTGTCTGCCCCTTGCTGCCACCTTCCATTCCAGCCAGACCTGTAACTTGGCTGGGTGCATCTGGAGAGGGACCTCTCATAGCTCCCTGCCAGGAGGGTGAGGTGGGCAGAGGCCGGGTTTCGTGGAACCTTGGAGGTATTCCATAATTTCCTAGACATATTCCTGCCAGACTTGTAGAGGCATCAGGCTATCTGTGGAGTCATGTACGACTTGGCTGTTTTGGGGGTTCCTCCTTTAGCTTCCTGAGAATTAGATGATGCTTGGTCCTGCAACCTTAGAGAAAAACGGACCGTTTCATAGAAGTTCTGTGATTCATGGCATCTGCAGGGTCTTTAATTGATTTTTAGTTCCTAGGTTAAGGACATTGATCAAATTTGCAAACAACACGAGGCAGGGAATGAGAGCTGCTATATTTGATGTCAAAAATAGGATTCAAAAAATGTCTATACAGATTGAAATCAGAGGCAAGTGCTAACTTGATAAAATTTAAAGTTAAAAAACAGAGTAGAAATACAGCTTAGGGGCCATGTAGCATAATAGGAGCCTTTGTGAACAGACCTGGAGGTTCCATGAGCACTCAGGTGCTCAAAGGCTTGAGCACATTCCCATCTGAACGCATCTTTCTCTGGAAGCATGGCCCCAGGATCGCAATGCTTGTGTTCCCCAGCTGTGCCAGGTGGGCACCTCATCAGACCCTCAGCCAACTCTGGCATTCAGACTCCTCGAAATGCTTAGCTCCACCAACTGCACATGAAACCAAGTTTAGAAGATGTAGGAAATGAGACTCTTCCACATACATTGTTCACCGTTGCTGGGAGATGGCATACACCAGGACAGGTGATAGCCAGAATAGAAAAAATGCAAGATTCCTGATATTTAAACCACGCAGCTGGATACTACCCCACTGCCAAAGTACTTTCCCTGATGGCCAAAATTATTAAAGACCTGCTGTGAAGAATTCAGTGTCCTCAAGTCCAGGTGTCTTTTAAGCTGTGCTAGTATGTGTATTTCCTAGCTTAGAACTGTGAGAGGTAAATGCTTGGTGTTTAAGCCCCCCAGTTAGAGCAGCCCAGGCTAAGACAAGCTGATACTTAGAAGAGCCACGCTCGGCACTGCCCAGACTTGTCCGGGCCCTAGCCAGCATTCCCTTAGCTCTGACGAGGAAAGGAAGTTAAAGGGAGCCAAGCTTCAAGAGGACTCTCCCATGTGCCGGCTGCGAAGGGCAGGAAACCATCCCGCTGACCCGATGGTCAGGACTGAATAGGCTCCAGAAGTTCTGCTGAGCCGTTGGAGGGTGTGGTTGGACCATGCTCGCAAAGGAGGCCTCCCCGGGAGGGGTCTCCTCTCCAGGTGTCCCCTCCAGGCTCACATGGGGGAAGCTTTTGGCAGTTTGTCCCTAAACTAACATGGGTGATATAAAAAACTAGAATTAGAAAAGGGAACAGAAGAAACCGCATTGATAAGCAGAGTGACTTCTAGATGGTAAAGGGTCTTGAAAAGACATCCTAAGAGGCACAGAGTGGTGTGATGTTTACCCTGGGTGAGAGACGGTTGGGAGGAAAGATCTTCCAGATTTTGAAGGGCTGGCCACGCAGCAGCAGAAAGGAAAGTGATAACACGGCTGTGTGCCTGGGTTTCCATGCACTGGAACTGTCCCGTTCTCATCCTCAGGGAGGTGGCACCGTCTTTACTTATTTTTCCTTTTTTAACCAAGGTGGGGGGGTGTGTGTCATTAACTTGCTCAGTGGCAACCTGACCCGGAGGCACAGGGTCTTACTACACTTGGCTGCTTCCCTGCAATTCGACCTGTTCTGTGGCTCTGGGGTGTGAACTGGGGTCCTTGGGTGGGTGCCAGAGGGACGTGACGTTCACCCTCAGGATGAAGTACAGTCCTAATAAAGTCATTTAAAGTCAAAATGTGTTGCCTCTGGACCTGGTGAGTCCCTTGTCACTGGAGATGCTGGAGCAGAGGCTGGACAGCCACTTGGTGGGGATGTTGCCGAAGGGATCCTTCCACAAGCAGGCTGAGTCCTAAGACTTGAAATGATGATGAGTTTCCCCATCTTAGCGGGGCTGCCAACCTCCGGGGGTCTGGGACGCATCACAGCAGCCTTCAGCGGTGAAGGCGAGTCACACAACTGCAGAACTCAGCATCCCCAAACACGAGGAGGCTGTGATTTGCTAACAGGGTAGTTAGTTGAAGTACTGGGGTGCAGATGAGTGAAGAGAAACATATCAGGGCTCCAGCTGAGAAATGTGTAGGGCCAGAGAAGGAAATTGGACTCTATAACCCCCCCCCAAGGGCTCTGCTGGAGAGAACACAGTTGTGTTCCCTGGGTCCTGATTAAAGCAGGGGACTGTTTTTGAAGACTCTGGTCACTAACGGTGCGTCATCCCCTTCTGGCACTGCCTCACCCGTAACCTTGTCCCTGGAGCAGCCTTCTGAGGACCAGAAGCCCCCGACCCTTCTCCAGTTTGTTGGCCCAGGTTTGGACATCTGGTGCGGCTGGCGGATAGACGCGAGCTGAACTACGGGATTCCGTGTTGAGAATTTTAACTGGGGAACAGAAGGATTGGGAAAAACTTAGTGGAACTTAAGGTTATGAAGTTGAGGCCAGAGGAACTTGGAGGGTGTGAGAGACGAGAGCCAGGTTTCTCTCTGGGTCAAGCGCGCCGTGCAGGGGCCAGGCCGTGGTGCTGGGGGCAGGGAGGGTGGGACCCCCTGCCAGGTGCCTGCCCCCACCCACCGGGCGGCAGGAGGAGCTGGCACTGTCCCTGGAACGCCTCAGCTGCCTCCGCATCGGAGGAGTGTCCTCTTCCTTGAAGAGCTCCATTTAGGAACTAGGGTTATTTTGGACGAATGAAAATACTACTCGTCATAGCAGGTATTAAACAGGAGGAGCTCATTTTCCCCAAAGATGGTGCAGGCTATATACTTACATGGAAAAAAATGGATATTTGTATAAATGGAAGAAAATCTCCATTGAAATAACACAATAAAGTTTTTTGCTCAGATAGAAAACTTTAGTCGTCCAGGATCCCCTCGGGCAGGACTCCTCCCTTCGGAGTGAAGCGTTCCTGTAATAAGGACGTGTTGCGGTTGTATTGGAATTGGTGCACTCGTGACCCAGTGGACTGATGCAAATGGAACACGAGCGACAAAAACCATATGCCTTTTCCAGGTGAGGGAGATTAGGTGTCTTACTCTTTCTCATTTAATATTATGGTGTGAACGTCATCTGGAAGGATGGATAAAACAGTAGCTCATCGATCACTAGGTTTAATTCAAGGATTCGAGGGAGGAATCGAGTGAGTTTTCTTCTCCGTAATATTGTAGGATGAACAACTGGGCAGCTGTGTCAGAAGAATTTCACAGAACTCCATCTGTATCCCAAACTCGGTGGATACATTCGTGTGGCGAGGTCTTGTACGGTTGGCTATGAATTCAGCTTTGCGGTATTGTCCGTGGGGAACGTGACAGCTGAAGGAGGGGCGGCGTGTCACAAGACATTAGGCGAATGCCCATACAGCATAGCTAGTAGTCAGCAAAATCCTAAGGCAAGTTCATGAAGCTGCTGCTGTTGCAGTGATTTTCCCTTTACCTCCCCCTGCACTGACCTTGTCCCAGGCTCTTACCCTTTACCCCTTTACCTTTTTGTTTTTTGCACATTTTTTCACACTTTAACATTAAAAAAAATTTTTATTGAAGTATAGTTGATTTACAATGTTGTTTTAGTTTCAGGTGTACAGCAAAGTGATTCAATTCTACATATATATATTTTTCAGATTCTTTTCCTTTATAGGTTATTACAAAATATTGAGTATAGTTCCCTGTGCTATATAGTAGGTCCTTCTTGTTTATTTTATATACAGTAGTGTGTATCTGTTATTCCCAAACTCCTAATTTATCCCTCCACCCATCTTGTAGCCCCTTTTTCACATCTCTGCTTTTAAGCGTTACATTTTCAAAGGCACTTGCATTTCGTTAAGGAGTGTGTTAATATGAATTTGAGTTTTAGTAAGACCGAAAGAGATGAATTTGTAATGGAGAAGTGTCAGATTCCTTGCTTCCACCTGCCCTTACTCCAGTCTAAACTACTCAACTGGTACATCTGTGACAGCTTGGAAATGCAAACTGTGGTTGCCAGAAGTTTCTCTTGACCTGAAAATGTTAATTATGAATGGAAATTCGTAGTCCAGAAACTATGACAGTAAGGATAGTGCTCGTGTAATGACTGTCTACCATGTGATCAGCCTTTTACATGCTTTATTTTTAATTCTCATGTTAGCTCTGCAGTGTAGACATGGTATTTCTTAGTGGGGTAAACGGAGGCATTTAGAGAGATTCATTTGCTAAGGCCCAGGCACTAATAGGCAAGTAGTGGAGCTGGTATTCAAACCCAGGCCCTCTGATATTAAAACTGTGCGATTTCCCCCATTTCACTGCCTGGGCAGGACGCAGGGGACGTTATGTTGCTCGGGAATCAGTCCCATCTACCCAGTTAGCTTAGGTATCAGCAACACTTGAGAAACTCTGAAGCCTGGGTTCCCTGACTTTCTATCACATGGTAGCGGGCACAGGGTGGTCCTCGAGTAATAATACCTTCTAAGCAGAACTGAATTCCCACCTACCTGCCTGATAGGTCCACCCCACCTACAGTTGGATTAGTGCAGACATACCACCTATGCTGGAAAATAAACGACTGGTGAAAAGTACACATCTGTATTAGTTTGCTCAGGTTGCCATAACAAAATGTCACAAAATGGGTGGTTTCGACAACAGAAGTTTATGTGTCACAGTCGGGAGGCTGGACGTCTAAGATCAAGGTGCCAGTAGGGTTGGTCTCTCTCCTTGGCTTGCAGATGGCCGCCTTCTCACTGTGTCCTCACGTGGCCTTTCCCCTGCGCACGTGCATCCCTGGTGTCTCTTCCTCTTCCTTTAAGGGCGCCAGTCCTGCCAGATTAGGGCCCCACCCTAATAGCCTCATGTTAACTTAATCACCTCTTTAAAGGCCCTGTCTCTGAGGTCCTGGAAGTTAGGGCTTCAACACATGAATTTTGGGAGGACACAAATCAGTCCATAAGAACATCTGACCATGTTAATTATGGCATCGTTTTCGTAAGTAAATAATTGGACCTAGCCTAAATGTGCATTGTTTGGAGACTAGTTAGTACTTTTTGGTCTGTGTGTCTGGAGCAGCTGTGAAAAAAACTACAGCAGAGTGACACGTACCAATGCACGTGTGATTTCCAGAGAGAGGTTCCTGTGCTGTGACATGTGTTCTTCAACAATGCACATTAAACGTTACCTGCCTTATGGAAAAGTTGGGTTAATGGGAGACTATTCAAAATGGGTGCAACCTTGAAATCAGAGCATTAACAGAAAGAATCACTGGTACCTGGGGAGATTACCTGGACTGTCCAGATGGACAGCTCAGTGGCACTGGAGACTGCCCCAGGGGATAATAATTTATACAAATAGCGTGGGAATGCTGGTTTGGGGGAACCGCACAGCAACGGTGAGTCTCCTAGGGCTTCCACTTGCTGCAAGCCCGGGACTGTGCAAGCCCTTGGGCGATGCAGACCCTCCTTTTACAATTTCTTAAAGTACAACGGAAAGGGCCCCAGGTTGAGAGCCACTTCCCTTCCAGCTGAAGCTTCTAATTCTGCTCTCATCATTCAAAGCTAAGCTCCCCTTGCAGGAAAATCACACATGAACCAATATG
This sequence comes from Balaenoptera acutorostrata, assembly GCF_949987535.1. Taxonomy (NCBI): domain Eukaryota; kingdom Metazoa; phylum Chordata; class Mammalia; order Artiodactyla; family Balaenopteridae; genus Balaenoptera; species Balaenoptera acutorostrata. The sequence goes on along the minus strand of NC_080065.1, from coordinate 11,703,960 downwards.
ACTTCCAGGTTGTTCTCTCCTCTCTGCACCAGTGGTCTGCGAGCTAATTGGTGTTGTAACAATAGGTGTTGCTGCAGCGTGGGATGTTGTCAGATGTAACAAACAAGGGGCACAACAGTGATGTTTGCATCTATTTATGTCATCACGGGGCATTCACATGCTCACACATGTGTTCTGTTTCTAACACACACACACACACACACACACACACACACACATCCTGCCCGAAGTCATCTATGAACATAGGAGAAACTGGTAATAGCTTTTGCATCTCAGGAGGGTGGGTGGCGTTTGGGATTGAGGTAAGAGGAAGACGTCTTTCATTACATATTTTAAAAATTATTTTTTGCATTTTTATCATACATATGACTTTTCAGTGAAAAGTTAATTTTTACAAGTTCAGATAGAAGGTTAGCTCCAATTCACATATGAGATGCCACTTTTTAAAGCACATCGGAGGGACTTGCCTGGTGGCGAAGTGGTTAAGAATCTGCCTGCCAATGCAGGGGACATGGATTCGAGCCCTGGTCCAGGAAGATCCCACATGCCGCGGAACAACTAAGCCTGTGCGCCACAACTACTGAGCCTGCGCTCTAGAGCCTGTGAGCCACAACTACTGAGCCACTGTGCCACAACTACTGAGCCCGCATGCTGCAACCACTGAAGCCTGTGCGCAGCAACGAAGACAACGCAGCCAAAAATAATAATAATAATATGACAAAAGATTAATCTCCAAAATTTACAAGCAGCTCATGCAGCTCAATGTTAAAAAAACAAACAACCCAATCCAAAAATGGGCAGAAGACCTAAATAGGCATTTGTCCAAAGAAGATATACAGATTGCCAACAGACACATGAAAGAATGCTCAACATCATTAATCATTAGATAAAAGCAAATCAAAACTACAATGAGATATCATCTCCCACCGGTTAGAATGGCCATCATCAAAAAATCTACAAACAGTAACTGCTGGAGAGGGTGTGGAGAAAAGGGAACCCTCTTGCACTGTTGGTGGGAAGGTAAATTGATACAGTCACTATGGAGAACAGTATGGATGCTTCTTAAAAAACTAAAAATAGAACTACCATATGACCCAGCAATCCCACTACTGGGCATATACCCTGAGAAAACCGTAATTCAAAAAGAGTCATGTACCAAAATGTTCATTGAAGCTCTATTTACAATAGCCGGGAAATGGAAGCAACCTAAGTGTCCATCAACAGATGAATGGATAAAGAAGATGTGACACATATATACAATGGAATATTACTCAGCCATAAAATGGAACGAAACTGAGTTATTTGTAGTGAGGTGGATGGACCTAGAGACTGTCATACAGAGTGAAGTAAGTCAGAAAGAGAAAAACAAATACCGTATGCTAACACATATATATGGAATCTAAAAAAAAAAAAAAAAGTTATGAAGAACCTAAGGGCAAGACGGGAATAAAGATGCATACCTACTAGAGAATGGACTTGAGGACACAGGGAGGGGGAAGGGTAAGCTGGGACAAAGTGAGAGAGTGGCATGGACATATAGACACTACCAAACGTAAAATAGATAGCTAGTGGGAAGCAGCTGCATAGCACAGGGAGATCAGCTCGGTGCTTTGTGACCACCTAGAGGGGTGAGGGGTGGGATAGGGAGGGTGGGATACGGAGGGTGGGAGGGAGACGCAAGAGGGAGGGGACATGGGGACATGTATATGTACAACTGATTCACTTTGTTATAAAGCAGAAACTGACACACCATTGTAAAGCAATTATACTCCAATAACGATGTTAAAAAAAATAAAATAAAGCACAGCAGAGAGAGACCTGCTCAGCAAGGCGGCGGGGCTGAAAGCTGGGCTGTTGTGACCATGTACGTTGGTAAATGAGTGGAAAGTTGGAGAGCTGGGTATTTCAGGGCACATCTGCCGGCAGTCAGAGCCACGCTTTGTGAAGATGGAGAGCTGAATTTCAGTGGTTGTGTTGGTTACATGTTGTTTGTGATTTCTCTTTCATCGTGTTGGTTACATATTGTTTGTGATTTCTTTTTCATCTTTTTTTTTTTTTTTTTGGCCTTGCCGTGCAGCGTGTGGGATCTTAGTTCCCTGACCAGGGGTCGAACCTGTGCCCCCTGCTTTGGGAGTGTAGAGTCTTAACCACTGGACCACCAGGGAAGTCCCTTCTTTTCATCTTCAGGTCTTTCCCTCTTTCTCCCCTGATATATGTGTTTATCATCAAATGAAACAGAGAAACACGTGATTTGTGTGATTTAGGTCAGCAGTCCCCAAAGTTAGAGACTGGAAGACAGGAGGCGGGTGGGGCGAGGTGGTGGATTCAGTGGGTGAGGAGGTGAGCGGGCAGCCCTGAGCAGAGCGTCCTTTCCCTGGGCCAGACCTTCCCCTCCGCCCCCCTCCTTCCCAGCCACTGTAGGTCACGTCCAGCCCCTCCCCCTCGCCTTCGCCCTCGGTGTCCTTTCCCTCCTCCTCCTCTGGGAGATTGCCACTAACATTTAGAACAGGTCACGCCCAACACCAAATTTTGACAGCAAGTTAAAAGCCAAAATGCGTTCTTTTGCTTTTTGTACTGCCTTAAAAAGGATATCCTGCGTAGATTAGCAAGTGACATGCACGAACAGTGCTGAATGGAACCTTTAGGTTATTGATTCTAAATAACCATAACTCCTGTCTGAAATGTTTCCTTTGAGGCTAGGGAGCCCTGAGTGAATGCTTCCCGGGACTGGCCGTTCGCTCCCAGCCCTGCAGGCAGCCCGTTTACCTCGGGCACCCCTCTTGGAAATGCCTTCTGTAACCGTGACTGAAACCAGGGTCCCTGGCACTTCCCACCCACTGGTCTAATTTTACCCCCTGGGGATCACCCTGAGGGAATCTAATTCTTCTTCCATGGGCTAGAATTTCAAAGGTTTGAGGGACTGTCTCCTGTCCCCAGTGAATCTTCTATTCTCCAAGTTCTTCATATACACTAACCTCCGTAGGCTGGTAACTCTCCTCTTAACAGAAGCTAGAGTTTGTATGAGCTTTCTGAAGTGTGGCTCCTGGACCCAGACGTGGCCCCAGATGTGGCCCGACCAGCCCAGAGGAGAATGGATGACCCCCTTCCTCATCTTCAAATTAGACGACACATGACACTCTCACTCACGTGGAATTTTTAGTTATGCTTCTAAGTCATCATCTGTCCCATATAATAATCTTATATAAACCACATTCGTGGAGTTTTTTTTTTTTTGACCCAAGTGGGTTTTAGTTTTTTGAAGCAAATAAAGAACATTAAATATATTCCTTTTGAAATTTTATTGTGTTTGACTTGCCGGACTGCCAGGGGTTTTGAGGGGACTGCTGGATCCTAATTTCATCATCCAGTCATCTGGTTGCCCCTGTGCCACCCACAGCTGTAACAACCATATGCCATCAGTCTTCTCATCCACGTTGTGTGAAGGAAGCAGCCACAGAATGAGGCAGAACCCTGAGACCTCCCCACCAGTAACCTGTACCTTTGCTCTTCTGGCCGCACTCCTGGGAGGCTGTTGTTCACTGAGCTTATACTCTACTCAGTGACGCTTTCTTGCAGCTCGTGTCCCTCTGTCTTGACTACAAGGATGTGTAGGCGAGCGTGTAGCCAGAGTGTCACCTCCACGTGGGATTCATCCCTGTGTCCCAGCTCGGAGGACAGTGCCTGCATGTCTTAGGCGGTTGGTCCATAGTATTTGTTGAATAAATGGGCGAATGAAGGGTGTCAGGGGAGAGTTGTTCACGTGTCTTACTGAAGTCCAGCTACACTGTTTTCCTTTATCCCACACCCAGTGGTGTTGGCTTCCTAGTTAAAAAAGAAAACCCACTACCCTGCTATGATTCATTCCTAGCCATCCATACTGTCTTCTGTAGTCCCTACATATTTTTTTGACTCATTATTTTTTTATTATTTGCTTTCTCACATTTTTCTTAAAAAACAAAACAAAACAGGTTTATTGAAGTCTAATTGATACACAACCCCCCCCCCCCCCAAAAAAATCCTGGATGTATTTAATGTATACAGTTTGATGAGTGGACATATGCACACACCTGTGAAACCATCACCACAGTCAAAGTATAAACATATCCATCCCCTCTGAGAGTTTCCTCCTGTTCTTTTGTGTTTTGTAGTTCTTGTCTTGGTGGTAAGAACACTTACCATGAGGTCTGCCCTCCTAACAAACTGTGAAGTGTGCAATATTGAATTCTTCACTACAGGCACCGTATTGAGCAGTAGACTTCTATAATATATATATATTTTTAAATTAATTATTTTTGGCTGCGTTGGGTCTTCGCTGCTGCACATGGGCTTTCTCTAGTTGTGGCAAGCGGGGGCTACTCTTCATTGTGGTGCGCAGGCTTCTCATTGCGGTGGCTTCTCTTGCTGTGGAGCATGGGCTCTAGGCACACGGACTTCAGTAGTTGTGGCTCGCGGGCTCAGTAGTTGTGGCTCACAGGCTCTAGAACACAGGCTCAGTAGTTGTGGCGCATGGACTTCGTTGCTCTGCGGCATGTGGGATCTTCCCGGACCAGGGCTCGAACCCGTGTCCCCTGCATTGGCAGGAGGATTCTTACCCACTGCGCCACCAAGGAAGGCCTAGACTTCTAGAATTTACTCATCCTGTATAACTGAGACTTTATACCCACTGAACACAACTCCTCTTTATCCCTCTACCAAGCCCTTGGCAACCCTCATTCTACTCTCTGCTTCTGTGAGTTTGACTATTTTAGATCCCTCGTGGAAGTGGACTCATGCAGTATTTGTCCCTCTGTGCAGGCTTATTTCACTCAGCACGGTGTCCTCTGGGTTCGTCCGTGTTGTCACATACAGCAGGAGTCTCTGCTTCCTTTTTGCTGGTGTTCATAAACCTTCTCAGCCTGACTCTTTCCTGAGGTCCAGGTCTTGTCAGTCTGTAGTTTCCAGAATTGACCTTCCTCCCCTTTTCAGGACTAATGTTTGCACACTGCTACGAGATCTCTGCACCTCTCCTGTGGTACGTGATTTCTCCAACATCCCCAGTAATAATCTTATTTCTGGACAATATTTTATTCTAACATGGATTCATTAAGAGCAGTTAACTGACCCAGCTGTCTCTCTGTAGATTAAAAAAGGCCTAGTTGGAATACATTTTACTATCCATTCTGTTTTTTAAAACTTTCTTTCCCTTTGGATGACTATGAAATTCTCGCAGTGCTGGTTTCTTCCTGAGTAAATGAGTATAAATTTGAAATTTCTTTCTTTTTTTTTTTCTGGCCACACCGCTCAGCATGTGGGATCTTAATTCCCTGACCAGGGATCGAACCTGCACCCCCGGCAGTGGAAGTACGGAGTCTAATCACTGGACTGCCAGGGAAGTCCCTAACTTGCAATTTCTAATGAAGAAGTTTTCTTAGCATAATCACTAATTGAGATAACATTTCTCTCTACTGACGATTTTTCATTTATAATGAAAAATTCAATTTTGAATTGAAATCTAAGTATTTTGGGTGGTGGGTTCCAAAATAGAACAATGGATTTCACACTCACCATGTGTTTCTGCCTGTATTTACAATTTACAAATCACTTTCCACTGTCCATCAGTTCAGCTCAGCTGACTTTTCTCCTCCTCTCTCAGACACTCACCTTCATCTTATTTTCCATCCTGTCTCTCTTGCATTTTGGGACCTGGCATGTGCTGTGTCCTCTTTCTGTTCTTGAGGAGGTGTTAGGTGTTTTCCTTCCACATTTTAGTTTTTCCAAATACAGTTTTTGATTGCAAAAATTCACACCCTAACGAAGCCTCTTGTCGATTTCTGTTCACGTTTAACTAGGCATCATCTTGTCTTTTTTTTGTTTTTATTTTATTTTATTTCGTAGCCTATGTGCTGATGCAGCATCACCTTTGTTTCTAGTAAATGAAAGGAAAACATTTCCACCCACTTAGTAGTTAGGCAAAGGGAAGAAAAGAAGCTTGAGTGCTCAGCAGTTCTCTGAGGTAAGTACATGATGGATTTACATTTTATTCTGTTTCACCGTTTGGTTCACAGGTTGGTGTTTTGTATCTTGTGTAGTTTGGTGATTATTTGTTAAGGTTTTTACTTGATGCTTTTTAAGACATGGATTTTGATCCTATATAAAAAGAGTTTCCATTAAACAGAAGGTTCTGATTTTTTTTGCAGGCATAAAGAATTACTTTGCTACAGAATGCAATGGATTATGTTTAGCATGATAGGAACAAACAAATATTTCAAATTATCCGTATGACTATTGGTCAAATCCTGCAAACGGCTAGCAAACGTGAAAATAATCCAGGCTGATGATGATGAATTTTGCCCCAGAATCAAATGAACTGTTGCTGGAATTAAAACGAGAACGAGGGTCTTACCGCTCCATTTGTATGTGGAGGAAAATGATGAAGGACAGGGGTTTGCTGTTTACAGTTTTTCTCCCACAGCGGGAGGAAGCTTCAAAGTGTCAAAGTGGGTTTGATATGTTTTTTTTTCTTTCAGTTGTCAATCCTTTGTTCAGAAAAACCAGTATTCTGGCCTATGGAAATATCAATGGAAATGTCTTCCAAGTGTTGGCCAATAATGATACCATATAAAAATACCATTTAGAATGTTTTAACCTAATGTTTTAAGGTGTTAATGGTAAAATATGAAAGCTATATGCTTTTAAAAATTGAGGTATAATTTACATACAGAAAGACAAATGCATACCGTCACATAACTACTACACAATCGAGATATAGAATAATCCCGTTACCCACAAAGTTCCCTTGTGCCCTTTGTGGACAGACCCTCTCCCCACCCTCACTCCCTGGAAGCCACTCATCTGTCTCCTCTCCCTCTATTTTCCAGAATACTGTATGGATGGAATCATACAGAATGTAAACCTTTGAGTCTGGCTGCTTTCACTTAGCATAATGCATTTGAGATTGTTTCGTGTTTATTAATCTTTATTGCTGAGTAGGGGTCCACTGTATGGATATACCCGACTTTATCATTCACCAGGAGAAAAAGTTTGGATTTTTTTTCTGCAATTCTTTTTTTTTTTTTTTTAATTTATTTATTATTTTATTTTTTTGGCTGTGTTGGGTCTTCGTTTCTGTGCGAGGGCTTTCTCTAGTTGCGGCAAGCGGGGGCCACTCTTCATTGCGGTGCGCGGGCCTCTCACTATCGTGGCCTCTCTTGTTGCGGAGCACGGGCTCCAGACGTGCAGGCTCAGTAATTGTGGCTCACGGGCCCAGTTGCTCCGCGGCATGTGGGATCTTCCCAGACCAGGGCTCAAACCTGTGTCCCCTGCATTGGCAGGCGGATTCTCAACCACTGCGCCACCAGGGAAGCCCTGCAATTCTTGATGATTATGAATAAAGTCACTACAAACATTTGAATAGTGTTTATTTTATTTTATTTTATTTTTACTTTTTTGTGAACACAAGTGTTTGTTGAAGTTGGGTAAATCCCTAGAAATAGAGTTGCTGGGTGTTCGTTATGTTATAAGAAATCGCCAGGCTGTGGCTGTATTATCCGCATTCCCACCAGCGTGCAGGGGAATTCCGCTTGCTCAGCATCTTCATCAGCACTTGGTTTTCTGAGTTTTCTTCTCTTGTTCTAATAGGTTTGTTCTGGTTTCTTATTAGGGCATCATTTTGCATTTTCCTAATGATGTATTGGGGAGCATCTTTTCATAATCTTATTTGCTACCCACAGCAAATCAGTTCTGTAATGAGGTGTCTGTTCAGATCTTTCGCCTGTTTTTTTTTTTTTTTTTAATTTTTATTTATTTATTTATTTATTTTTGGCTGTGATTGGGTCTTCGTTTCTGTGCGAGGGCTTTCTCTAGTTGCGGCAAGCGTGGGCCACTCTTCATCGTGGTGCACGGGCCTCTCACTATCGCGGCCTCTCTTGTTGCGGAGCACAGGCTCCAGACGCACAGGCTCAGTAGTTGTGGCTCACGGGCTTTGTTGCACCACGGCATGTGGGATCCTCCCAGACCAGGGCTCGAACCCGTGTCCCCTGCATTGGCAGGCAGATTCTCAACCACTGCGCCACCAGGGAAGCCCCTTTTCGCCTGTTTTTAAAATTGGGTTGTTTGTTTACTTATTATTAAGTTTTGATAGTTCTTTATAAATTTAGGATCCAAACATATATCAGACATTTGTTTTATCAGATGTATGTTTTGCCAACATTTTCTCCCAGTCTGTGGCTTCTCTTTTTCCTTCGTTTAGCAGTGTATTTTGCAAAGCCGAAGTTTTAAAAAAAATTTTATTTTATTCTAGTATAGTTGACTTACAATGTTGTGTTAATTTCTGCTGTACAGCAAAGTGATTCAGTTATACATATATATACATTCGTTTTCATATTCTTTTCCATTATGGTTTATCACAGGATATTGAATATGTTCCCTGTGCTCTACAGCAGGACCTTGTTGTTTGTCCATTCTATAAATAATAGTTTGCACCTGCTGACCCCAAACTCCCAATCCATCCCTCCCTCCACCGCCCTTGGCAACCACAAGGCTGTTCTCTATGTCGCAAAGCAGAAGTTTTTAATTTTGATGAAGTCCAACTTAATCAACCTTTTATGAGTTGTACTTTCATATCATATCTAAGAAATTTTGCCAAGTCACAAAGTTTTTCTCCTATGTTTACTTTTGTAGTTTAGGTTTATAGTTACAGTTTTAGGTTTTACATTAAGGTCTATGATCCATTTTGGGTAAAATGTTGTGGAATAAGGTATGAACTAAGGTTTATTTCTTTGCATGTGGCCATCCAATTATTCTAGCAACATTTGTTGAAAAAACTGTTCTTTCTCTTTTGAATTGTCAGTGCATTTGTGTTGAAAATCAGTTGACAAAATATATGTGAGTCTACTTCTGGACTGTGTGTTTTGTTCTACTGATCTATGTGTCTATCTCTCGTCAGTTCCTTACAATCTTAAGTATTACAGCTTCATGGTAAATCTCAGCTTTGTTCTTTGTGAAAAGTGTTTTGGCTATTGAAGTTCCTTTGACTCTCCATGAAAATTTTAGAATAAGCTTGCCAATTTCTACAAAAATGTCTACTGGGATTTTGAAGGAATTTGCATTAAATCTATAAATTAATTTGGGAGAATTGACATCTTAACAATATTGAGTCTTCCAATCCATGAACACAGTATATCTCATGTTTACGTAAGTATTTAAATTTTTTTTGCCAGCATTTGGTAGTTTTTAGCATACAGATCTTGAACATATTTATTGGATTTGTACCTCAGTAGTTCATGTTTTGGGGTTCTATTGTAAATAGTAGTTTAAAAAAGTCAATTTCCAATTTTTTATTGCTGGTACCTAAAAGTACAACTGTTTTTTATATGTTGATCAGGACCCAGTTATTAGTCCTTGTAGCTCCTTTGTAGGTTCTTTGGGATTTTTTTTTTTAAACATCTTTATTGGAGTATAATTGCTTTACAGTGGTGTGTTAGTTTCTGCTTTATAACAAAGTGAATCAGCTATACATATACATATATCCCCATATCCCCTCCCTCTTGCGCCTCCCTCCCACCCTCCCTATCCCAACCCTCTAGATGGTCACAAAGCACCGAGCTGATCTCCCTGTGCTATGCGGCTGCTTCCCACTAGCTATCTATTTTACATTTGGTAGTACATATAAGTCCATGCCACTCTCTCACTTCCTCACAGCTTACCCTTCCCCCTCCCCGTGTCCTCAGTGGGATTTTTAATGTACAGAATCTTATTGATTGCATTTCATTTCTCACTTTCTCTTATTAAAAAATGAAATAGGGATATTAATTTCTGATTTCTCCCTCCTTTTTCATGGATTAGTGAGATAATTCTGAAAAGCAAGCTTCTCGTAAGAAAGGTGTAATAAGCATTATAATTGTAATGTATTTTAGTTAAGAAATCTATTAAGATAGCAGTTGATACATGTGATAATTATAATTCAAATCCAATATGATCAGTGCCCTCTAAAATCTATTGTATATCCACAGTAACAGTGCTGGAATGATGTTAAACATAGTGGAAATTTTATCCTCCAGTGTTTTAAACCTTCAGGAGCTTCTCTAGTTTTTTACATTGCCATTTTCTAAAGAATAACGGATTGAGCTTTAGAGCTGTAGGTCAGTTGATATCATCTGAGGTTATGAGATAATTGTCATATTTTTATAATTATCTTTTAAGAGTGATCCTTGTTTTAATGAACATTAGTTTATAGTTAGTTTCCTTGGACTGGTTGCCATTTCTTTTCCAAAATTAAAAACACGTATACACACACCGTATTTCAAAAGGAACAGTGGTGAAATTTTTGATGAGTCAATGAATAGTCAGTGCAAAGTGCAAAAACTGGAGAATAAACTTCAATAGTTGCAAATGCCTGCCTTAACTATGGCTGTACTTTATTAAACTTCATTGATCAACTTTTTTGTAAAAATGGTAAGCATGTTGAGGAAAGGGAAAAAGTGGAGCATAATCAATGCATAGACGTGATTTGCCTCCTTCTGAAAAATAATCATTGCAGAATATTTTATGATAATTATCCTAATAAAAGAAAGAAGGAGTGATTTTTTTTTGTCATTTTATTAGCCATTATCCTATACAAATGTAGTTTTGATGACATATTTTTACATCCACACTCTATGATATATAAAAGTAATGACAAAATTCTCTTTAAGGAAAATAGATGCCACTTAAAGAAAAATATTATGATTTTTAGTGTTTTCATTTTCACCTTAATTGTAATAACTTTTTATATAATTTTTGGGACATAATCAGATTTTCAAATATCAGTATTTTGTCTGATGCTTTTTTTTTTTTTTTTTTTAAAGGAACTAGTACTTTATTGTTAGGGCATTGATTTTTTTTAAGTGTACATTTCAGTGGTTTTTAGTATATTCACCAATTGTGCAATCATTGCCACCATCTAACGTCAGAACATTTTCTACACCCCAGAAATAAACCCTGTACCAACTAGCAGTAACCCCCATCCTCTACTTCCCCAGCCCTTGGAAACCATTAATTTGTTTTCTGTTTCTATGAATTTGTCTACTCTGGAAATTTCACCTAAATGGAATCATACTATATATGTGGCCTCTTGTGCCTGCCTTCTTTCACTTAGCATTATGTTTTCAGTGTTCATCCATGTTGTAGTGTGTAACAGTACTTCATTACTTTTTATGGCTGAATAATATTCCACTGTATGGATGGGCCAGATTTTATTATCCATTCATCAGTTGATGGACATCTGGATTGTTTCCACTTTTTGGCTATAATGAATAATGCTGTTATGAACATTCCTATACGAGTTTTTGTGAGAACATTCGTTTTCAATTCTTTTGCTGGGTCATATGGTAATTCTATGTTTAACTCTTTGAGGAACTGCCAAATTATATTCCAAAGTGGCTGTACCACTTTACATTCTCACCAGTGACGTATGAGGGTTCCAGTTTCTCTGCATCCTCACCAACACTTGTTATTGGCCATCTTTTTTATTATAGCCGTCCTAACGAGTATGAAGTGGTATCTCATTGTGGCTTTGATTTGCATTTCTCTAATGATGAATGATGTTGAGTATCTTTTCATGTGCATATTGGCCACATATATGTTCTTTGGAGAAATGTCCATTCAAATCGTTTGCCCATTTAATAAACTAAATTATTTATCTGTTTTATTAGTGAGTTGTAAGAGTTCTTTAATTATTCTGGACACTAGACTTTTACCAGATGTATGATTTGTAAGTATTTTCTCCCATTCTATGGGTTGTCTTTTCACTTTCTTGATAGTGTCCTTTGAAGCACAAACATTTTTAGTTTTATTAAAAATTTATTTATTTATTTTTATATTTATTTTTGGCTGTATTGGGTCTTCGTTTCTGTGTGAGGGCTTTCTCTAGTTGCGGTATGCGGGGACCACTCTTCATCATGGTGCGCGGGCCTCTCACTATCGCGGCCTCTCTTGTTGCAGAGCACAGGCTCCAGACGTGCAGGCTCAGTAGTTGTGGCTCATGGGCCTAGTTGCTCTGCGGCATGTGGAATCTTTCCAGACCAGGGCTCGAACCCGTGTCCCCTGCATTAGCAGGCAGATTCTCAACCACTGCGCCACCAGGGAAGCCCAACATTTTTAGTTTTGATGAAGTCTAATTTATCTTTCATTGTCTTGTGCATTTGGTGTTACCTAAGAAATAATTGCCTAACTCATGGTCATGAATATTTACATTTATGTTTTCTTCTAGGAGTTTAATAGTTTTAGCTCTTACGTTTGAGTCTTTGATTCATTTGGAGTTAATTTTTGTATATGATGTGAGGTAGAGTTACAGCTTCATTCCTTTGTATGTGGATATCCAGTTGTCCCAGTCTCTGTTGAAAAGACTTATTCTTTCTCTGTTGAATTGTCATGCATCTTTGTCAAAACTCAATTGACCATACATAAGTGGTTTAATTTCTGGACTCTCAAGTCTATTTCATTGACCTGTAAGTCTATTCTTATGGCAGTACTGCATAGTCTTGATTGCTGTAGCTTTGTAGTAAGTTCTGAAATGGAGAAGTGTGAGTCTTCCAACTTTCTTCTTTTTCAAGACTGTCTTGGCAATTCAGGGTCCCTTGCATTTCCACATGAATTTTAGGATCAGCTTGTCAATTTCTGTTAAAAAAGTCAGCTGGGATTTTGATAGATGTCTCATTGAATATGAATACCAATTTGTGGAATATTACCATCTTAACAATATTAAGTTATTCTCCATGAAATTGGGATGGTATTCTATTTCTTTAGATCTTTAATCTCTTTCAACAATGTTTTATAGTTTTCCATGTTCAAATCTTGCACTACTTTTGTTAAGAGTATTTCTAAATATTTTATTCTTTTCTATGCTATTGTAAATGGAACTATTTTTTTTTTCTTTTTTAAAAATTTTATTTTATTTTATTTTTTAACATCTTTATTGGAGTATAATTGCTTTACAATGGTGTGTTAGTTTCTGCTTTATAACAAAGTGAATCAGCTATACATATACATATATCCTCATATCTCCTCCCTCTTGCCTCTCCCTCCCACCATCCCTATCCCACCCCTCTAGGTGGTCACAAAGCACCCAGCTGATCTCCCTGTGCTATGTGGCTGCTTCCCACTAGCTATCTATTTTACATTTGGTAGTGTATATATGTCCATGCCACTCTCTCACTTTGTCCCAGCTTACCCTTCCCCCTCCCCATGTCCTCAAGTCCATTCTCTACATCTGCGTCTTTATTCCTGTCTTGGCCCTAGGTTCTTCAGAACCTTTTTTTTTTTAGATTCCATATATACGTGTTAGCATACGGTATTTGTTTTTCTCTTTCTGACTTACTTCACTCTGTATGGCAGTCTCCAGGTCCATCCACCTCACTACAACTAACTCAATTTCGTTTCTTTTTATGGCTGAGTAATATTCCACTTGTATATATGTGCCACCTCTTTTTTTTTTTTTTTTTTTTAAGAAATTCACGTTCTTTTATTTATTTATGTATTTATTTATGACTGTGTTGAGTCTTCATTTCTGTGCGAGGGCTTTCTCCAGTTGCGGCAAGTGGTGTCCACTCCTCATCGCGGTGCGCGGGCCTCCCACCATCGCGGCCTCTCCTGTTGTGGAGCACAGGCTCCAGACGCGCAGGCTCAGCAATTGTGGCTCACGGGCCCAGTTGCTCCGTGGCATGTGGGATCTTCCCAGACCAGGGCTCGAACCCGTGTCCCCTGCATTGGCAGGCAGATTCTCAACCACTGCGCCACCAGGGAAGCCCGCCACCTCTTCTTTATCCATTCATCTGTCGATGGACACTTAGGTTGCTTCCATGTCCTGGCTATTGTAAATAGAGCTGCAGTGAACATTGTGGTACATGACTCTTTTTGAATTATGTTTTTCTCAGGGTATATGCCCAGTAGTGCGATTGCTGGGTCATATGGTAGTTCTGTTTTTAGTTTTTTAAGGAACCTCCATACTGTTCTCCATTGTTAATTTGCCCAACTCTTAATCTCATTATTGGGCATTTAATTATTTATTCCTTTTTGAAAACTTGGTCGCTGATTTCCACTTGATAACCTCATTGTTTGCCGAGACCTAAGATAAAACAATTTAAAATTTCTGTTCTTTTCAAGTCTGTTATATCTGGCATTTTGTTCTTTAAGTAATTAATTATGATTTAACAAGGGTGATTTGACCTCAGGACATTAACTAACAGACATTTGTTTTTAAGAGATTTGCTACCACCATTAATCAAGGAAGATGAACATGAAAATAAGATCCTAAGTAAACTTGCTAATTGCTAATATGATTATTTCTTGTAGTTCACCTTATCGTTGTCTCTCCTTTAAACAAAGCCAGCTACAAAGAAAATATTCTTAGGTGAATAAAAACATGTCCTTTCCTATACTTAAAAAAATCAACTGATGTCTAAAAAGTTTAACTTTAGTTACCCCCCGTTCAGAGAATTCCAAAGCATTCCTCAATCTGAAGGATATTCTTAGAGGTGGAAAAAAAGGAAATTGTGCTACAGCAAAGCAAATGAAAGTCTCAAAGTGAAAAATCTGTAGTGAGATGAATCGTCAATCACTCTTCAAGGTCTAATTCTTCCTGTTGAATTTTCTTATTTTGGCTCAGTGACACATTCAGTGAAGGGTCATGATTTTATATAATTAATTCCATGACTATAAGTACTGAAAAAAGAGAGGTTATTAAAACCCAGGAGACTTCTGAGTTCTAGTAAAACCATTAAGAAGGAACTAATGTGATAATAAAATGAAAAGCAATTCAAAACTTATCAGCCTAATAAAGAACATTACCAAATACCTTACCATAATAAAAATCTTTGAAAATGAAACAAAGGGAAAAAAACCCCTCACCAGCTCAGACTGACAATCTGTTATGATGGGTTTGGCCCTCGTTAAATCAGTCATGATATCTTGAAGAGGGTATTTAATTACCAAGTGATTTGTAACCAGATTCATGGGAAAGTTATAGGGGGAATTGTAAGCATCTTGGCATCAACAACACACACACAAAGTCTAGCCACAAACGTGGTCTATTCTTTGGTACTCACCTGTCTTTTCTGTGAACCAGTTAGAAGCAGTTCTTTCCTCTGCAAGGCAGTGAGTTACACATACAGTGCATTGAAATAACAGCATTCTGCCAAGAAGGACAAAGTATTTCATCTCTATGAAGGGAGTTTGATGTCAAGAAATGCTTTGTGGCAGATGGCAATACGTACAGGTCTTCCCCCTCCATTTTTACAGTGGTGAAGGGAAGAGAGGATTAAGTGTCCAACCTTGGATTCTAATTCCTTACTGCAGAAGAAAGGCTGTCTTTCCCCTAAGGGGACTTGTGCTCATTCCATCTTGTTTCCACATAGGATTGTAGAGCACACGATTATATTTCACAACCACCAGCAAGCCTGAGATGAGCCATCACGCAAAATTCAGGTCATCAGGATCTCAGAGATGCCAGGTGCTCTCTCCTGCTCGGAGTGTCTGCTCCCACCTTAACATCCCTCACGGATTTCTCTTCAGCATCTTCCATTCCTGTTTCGCTTCCTTCTCCCTCGTCTCTTTTCTTCAAGGCTCTTCTCCTCCCAGTACCCTTAAGTTACTTCTGGGTGCTGTCGACTGAAGAAAAACTCACAACCTAAAAGTTGCCAGTTAAGTTTTATTTGGGGAACTTACTGAGGACTGTAGCCCAGGCGGCAGCCTCTCAGATAGCTCGGAGGAACTGCTCCGAAGAGGTAAGGGAGGGGCCAGGATACAAAGGAGTTTTTGCTGTAAACAAAACAAAACAAAACAAAACAAAACACGTAGTTGAACATCCAAAGATTGCTGCTGATCACAAAAACCAGATATCTCAAGTTAATGATTTTAGTGCTTTTCTATGTATGGGAAGATGCAAGAGTCTGGGCTCATTGAAATTATTCTCTAGATATGCACCTTAACTATCTAGGACCAGTATCCTGTTTTTCTTCATCCTGAATCCCCTAAGGGCACAAGGTGGGGTGGCTGATGGCGTGATGGCCATAAAGTTTTTTGTTTACTGAAATGGCAGGCCACATTCTTTGTCCACAGTGCCCAGTAGAGTCTTAGAAATCTCACTGTTCTCAACTCCCCATGCACAAAACCCATGCTTATGAGCTTTCCCATAATAATCTCCAGTAATTAAAAAATTGGAATGGACTTTAAGAAGTAAAGGTAACTGAGAAAGTGGTGTGCCCCCCGTCACACAGAAGTGGCTGGCCTGGAATGGGAACCCCAAGTCTTTGGACCTTCCTAAATGCCTGATGAGTTAATTCACACCAGGCTGGTAACAGCCAATGCTGGCGCACTGTCAAGTCTCTGAAGAGTTTTTTCAGAAGTATATAGAGCCATTGGATGAATCAGTATGGTACATCTTCTTGGAGCATCAATTCAACTAGAACTGATATTGGGAAAAAAATGAAAGACTGTGTTAAGTTATTGTCTCTCAGCTTCCTCTGCCTTTCCGTGTTCAGTGTCGTGGTGTTGGGCTGAGACTCTGCAAACACGGTTCTACTTTGGAGCCGCTCCTTTTTAGGCGCTGCCTAAAGGGGGCGCTAAAGGGTGGCTGCTAGACTGGAGCGGGAAGAAGGGACCTCCTTCTTCCTGTTTGTTTCCTGTTAGCGACCACCCAGGGACTGACTGCCCAGTGACAGTTTCTTACCCCGCAGCATCAGATGTTCCAGTAGCAATGGTTGTACTTTTCCCCACATGTACAGAACCCATCTCATTGGTCCCCTTAGAAACACCCGCACTGCTGTTTACGTTTCCTCCCGCAGAGAGCTCCATCCCCCGTGGGACTCCGCCTCTCTGCTTCTAGGGTTTAAGGATCCCAACTGCTTCCTTTTGTTTCCCAGCACTGAGGGGTTGGTTGCTTTCTGCATTACAACCTCTGTGAACCTTGGGGCCCCCTATTTCCATATTTTAGGTCACCAGTGCTTGGTTATCAACTTTATATGTTAAATTCTCAGTTAAAATCGTGGGCGTGGCTTGTGTTTCCTGACCAGACTCTGACTGATACAAGTACTTCAATCCGTATTTAAGATTATATTAAAATAATCATAAATGTCTATGGAGTAGAGCACAGAATTTAATTACATTTAAAAGACAAAACAGGGACTTCCCTGGTGGTCCAGTGGTAAAGAGTCCACCTTCCAATGCAGGGAACACGGGTTCGATCCCTGGTTGGGGAACTAAGATCCCACATGCTACAGGGCAAGCCCGCGTGCCACAACTAGAGAGAAGCCCACGTGCCTCAAGGAAGATCCTGCGTGCTGCAACTAAGACCCAACGCAGCCAAAAGAAAAAAAGACAAAACAGGAACTTCTTCAAAGGAATTTGACACCTCTTCAGAAATGCCTCCTGCATTCCCTTCCAGACACCTTCATTATCTTCCTTTAGGGGTACCTTAGTGGGAAAGTTTAAGAAGCAATGGTTTGAGGAGTTATTCCCGAGGGTGTATTAATGCCAGGAGGAGGGGCTTCCAGAGACGAATGCCTTCATTTAAAGAGATGGAGATGGGGCTTTCCTGGTGGCGCAGTGGTTGAGAATCTGCCTGCTAATGCAGGGGACACGGGTTCGAGCCCTGGTCTGGGAAGATCCCACATGCCGCGGAGCAACTGGGCCCGTGAGCCACAACTACTGAGCCTGCGCGTCTGGAGCCTGGGCTCCGCAACAAGAGAGGTCGCGATAGTGAGAGGCCCGCGCACCGCGATGAAGAGTGGCCCCCGCTCCCCGCAACTAGAGAAAGCCCTCGCACAGAAACGAAGACCCAACACAGCCATAAATAAATAAATAAAAATTAAAAAAAAAAAAAAAAAAGAGATGGAGATGGCATGTTGGTTGGGAGGATCACTTTTAGCAGCTCTCCACAAATTTTACCTATGAGCAAGTTGGATTGCATCATCAGAGATGAAAAGTGTGACTTTAAATGGCATTATTCAAGTAATGATCGGAAAATAGCAATGGATTGGTATCAGAAGCACTGTTTTCCTGAACTCTATAAAATTCTAATAGAAAGTTTCAGCTGGAGCTGAGTGGCCCACCCCATGTGGGCTGGGTAGTTCATGCATGAATCAGAGCTTTAAGCAGCCCTTGGAGATGGGATAAGTCGAAACTTCTGATTGGAACCAGAGCTAAACTAGCAGCTGTGGTTTGTTCTGTTCACTGATCAGCAAAGCTTCTGTTTCGCATTGGAACACCCCTGCATATGCTTGGCAGGCGGATGGCGTCTTGTTTGCAACTCCCGGAGAAGCCATAACCACGGAGCTTCATCCTTCTTGAGCAGGCTCCCAATGTTCTTCTTGAAGAAAATAAGGCAAGAGAACAGCAAGAGAGCAACTCATTCTTGAGAGTGTATCGAACATTAAAATTGTTCATAATGCAGTTTAGTGTCAGTAGATAAATCAGTCTTTTTTTTTTGTCATAAATTTATTTATTTATGGCTGCATTCGGTCATCGTTGCTGCGCGCGGGCTTTCTCCACTGTGGCGAGCGGGAGCTACTCTTCATTGTGGTGCGCGGGCTTCCCATTGCGGTGGCTTCTCTTGTTGTGGAGCACGGGCTCTAGGCGCGCGGGCTTCAGTAGTTGTGGCGCATGGGCTTAGTTACTCTGCGGCATGTGGGATCTTCCTGGACCAGGGCTTGAACCCGTGTCCCCTGCCTTGGCAGATGTATTCTTAACCACTGAGCCACCAGGGAAGTCCTGATAAATCAGTCTTGCATTGCTAAAGTAGTAAACGCAATGGTAACGATAGAAACAGGTACACAGCCTCCTAGTGCTGCAAATAGAAAACCAGGGCATGGAAATTACACTGTGGTCAAAAGTAATGTCCAGTAATAGTTGGGTAAGATGTATGGAATAGGTTGGAATCAATGAAGCTGCACATGTGGGTTTGGGTCAGACCCGTGAAGCTTATGGAATCTAGGTAAATCTTTCTTCTACCGTTAAGTGTGTAAAATTGCATGAATATGAATGACAAGGTAGTCTTTATGGGAAGGGAACCCCTAAAAAAGGGCAACTTGAGAAGAGGACCCACCCCATCCCCTTGTCTGATTAATGGTCAGAAGTAGAGAGCAGAGAGAATCTGTGACAGGAGAATGATCTATATGAAAACATCTTTCCATGCTACCTGGCGGAAGCTTCCTGAAATCATGGAAGCACAGAATATGAAACTCTGGAATGCTAGAGCTGGTTCCATAAGACACAGACATCCTTTCCTAGTTACAGGTAATTTTTTGGATTCCTTCGCTTATATCCTTGAAAATAACCAAGCCTAGAATTAGTTCACCTGAGAAACAAAACTTAAACACAACCCAGATAATTCACTTACTGAATTATATTCTTAGAAATGAAAGCCAGTCTCCCACCCAAATGTATTTTAAGGTCCCCTTGTTCCATGGGATGATCCTGAGAAGTTCTGCAGTGAGGAAACACGTTAAATGTTTTATCCATTTTTTTTAAACTTTATTGTAACACACAATTCTTTTTTTTTTTAAAGTTTTTTTTTTTTTTTATGGCTGTGTTGGGTCTTCGTTTCTGTGTGAGGGCTTTCTCTAGTTGTGGCAAGCGGGGGCCACTCTTCATTGCGGTGCACGGGCCTCTCACTATCATGGCCTCTCTTGTTTCGGAGCACAGACTCCAGACGCGCAGGCTCAGTAACTCACACAATTCTTTTTTCATGTAGCATCTCTTAAGATCCAGTGGAACCTGCATTTTTTTTTGTTTGTTTTAATTTTCAACATGGACTTTAACTTTTTTCTGCTATCCTCGATTTTGTGGTTTATGTTTTTAGAGATTTTTCTCATATTCTTTTCCATTATGGTTTATTACAGGATATTGAATGTAGTTCCCTGTGCTATACAGTAGGACCTGTTGTTTAATCCATCCTATATATAATAGTTTGTGTCTGCTAATCCCAAACTCCCAATCCTTCCCTCCCTCACCCTACTCCCCCTTGGCATCCACAAGTCTGTTCTCTATGTCTGTGAGTCTGTTTCTGTTTTGTAGATAAGTTCATTTGTGTCATATTTTAGATTCCACATGTACGTGATATCATATGGTATTCGTCTTTGTCTTTCTGACTTACTTCACTTAGTATGATAATCTCTAGTTGCATCCATGTTGCTGCAAATGGCATTATTTCATTCTTTTTTATGCCTGAGTAGTATTCCATTGTATATATATATATCACATCTTCTTTGTCCATTCATCTGTCAATGGACATTTAGGTTGTTTCCATGTATTGTAAATAGTGCTGCTATGAACATAGGGATGTTTGTATCTTTTTGAATTAGAGTTTTGTCTGGATATATGCCCAGGAATGGGATTGCTGGATCATATGGTAGCTCTATTTTTAGTTTTTTGAGGAAACTCCATACTGTTCTCCATAGTGGCTGTATCAATTTACATTCCCACCAACAGTGCAAGAGGCAGTGGAACCTACATTTTAAAGATCAGTCTGGGAGGTGGCCTAAAATATTCTCCTGCATATAGAAACACAGATGAAGATTGATGTCTTCTTTTTGTGTGCAGTCTTTTGGAAAATTTATTGGCGCTTATTCTTAGGTATCTTGATCTAAAAAAGTGAGTGTGAAAATCATAAGGACTGTTGATTATTATTTTGGTAGTCTGCTTTCCACACACCTGGTAGGATTGGAATTCCCCAACTCCTTGAAATTAGGCATGGCCATGTGACTTAATGTGGTCAATAAGATGTGGACAGAGTCTTTATGATTTAGTGCATCAATTACTGCACTCACTTCTTCCTGCCATAACAGTTCCAGATGGTGGAGTCTTTGTCAGACTCTGTCCCTTAGTGAAGATGACAGGGAGCAGAGCCCGCTCTGTGCCCCCTTATGGCTGATGCATAATGAACAGGTAACATGAGAGAGAAATCATTATTTATTTTTTCTAGCCATGGAAGTTGTAGGGCTGTTACTCACTGCAGCATAGTTTAGCTTATTCTGACTGATACAGAAATTGCTACCAGGAGTCGGATGCTAGCATAGCAAGGAAGTTATAATTTGTCATTGGCTCGAAGGCCAAGTCGTAGGCAGTGAAGAAACTGTGATAAAGCCCGGAAAGATGAGAATCCTTGTTATGCAGGTGCAAAAATTTTGGTGAAACTGTTGTTCACAGTTATTTGGAAGGCAGATTATATGCCTAATGAATTTGCAGTTCTAGAGAAAGAGGCAGGAAAACAATAGAGTTGACTCTTGAACAACCATGAATCACGTAGTACCATAGTATTTACTATGGAAAAAAAATCCGAGTATAAGTGGACCTGCACAGTTCAAATTCATGTTGTTCAAGGGTCACCTGTATTAGTAACATGGTGGTTTCTGTTGGCTGTGCTTGACAAAGTATTGTAAGAGACAAGGTCAGAAAAGAATTAGCTGGATTCCAAGCAGGAGGTCATGGTAGATTTGAGGCTTTGCAATATTGGAAAGGCTGACTGATTTTAGATCCCAAACAACAGAAGATAAAATTGAGAGAAACTTTTAGTAGTAAAAAACATTAAATCTGAGTCTTGCAGCACCGGGCATGACCTCTGTGCCTACTGTTATAAACCATTCAAATGATTATATTTCCTTGGCTATCACACCATTATTACAACCTCTGCAAGGACTAAGGTGCACCAGAGTAAAGATCCAAATGAGACATGTCTTGAAGGTAACTGTGGTTGTGCCTGTTAGCAGATGGAGTTTTCTGGAATCAAATAGATAAAAGACTAAATTGTTGCAAGGGGTACACTTCCAAAAGAATCACCGGGTTGGACTAAAAGAGACTATAACTATTAAAGACCTAAAATGACCCTTGGGCCCCAAACACTTAGGTCAGGAAGTAGGCTGAGCAAGCCGTGCAGCCCCTGAGCAGAGCATACGCCCTGATGCCTACTTCAGGATGTGTCAAGGAGCATCATGCAACAGGAGACCGGGGCCTGTGGAGGATGGTGGGTAATGAGACTCCTTGCAGGGAGCATGTTCAGGGGCTAATATCCCCCCCGCCCAGCACAGACCTCAGAGTATTTGTCCAGGCGATTGCAGAATTGCTGAAGGCCACTGTCGGTTATATACCTCCCATTTTCCTTCTTTCCAAATAGAAATGTTTGTTGGAGTTTTCTCTTCCCTATTTCATCTTCATAAATTGGGTGTGTGTGGGGTAGATAACTTGTCTTTTTATTTTATAAGTCTCCAGAACAAGAAGAAGCGCATCCAGGACCAGTTTAGTCGCTGTGTATCACCTCCTTTCATGGACTGATTGTGTCCCCTCAAATCAAATACTGAAGGCTTAACCTCCAAGGAGACGACACTTGGAGAGAGGAACTTTACAGAGGAAATTAGGGTTAAGTGAGGTCATAACGTGAGGTCCTAAGCTGAAAAGATAGGTCTCAGGGGAAACCAACCTTGCCGACACCTTGATCTTGGACTCCCAGCCTCCAGAACTGCGTGAAATAAAGTTCTGTTGTTTAAGTCCCACAGTCTTTGGAATTTGTTACACCAGCCTGAGGAGACTAATACACCTCTGGATGAAAGGATGAACATACCTTACCCAGAGGTGCTGGATCAATGACTGGGGAGGGAATAAGTGAATTTTGTTTAAAGGAAGAAAACTGAGCTGACTTGCCACTAGAGAGGTGGATTGCGGTGGGTTCCGGTTATCATTAGGACTCTTCAGCTATTAACGTTATATTTCCATGACCCCTTGAAGAGCGGCATGGTCACGTGGCTCCCTTGGCCAACGAGATGTGAGCAGAAGTGACAGGTGTTTGTCTAGGCAGAATCCCTTAAGCGCCAATGCACCATTTGTCATCTCCCCTCCCCTCTGCCACAGCATTTGTGATGTTCCAGATGGTAGAGTGTCTGTCAACCTGTGTCCCTGAATGCAGATTACACGGAGCAGTCCCAGCCAATCTATTGAGCAGGGTGAGAAATAATGTTTACAGCCATTGAGATTTTGGGGGATGTTTATAAATGTGGCATAACCTAGTCTATCTCGAAGGATCTAATCAATAATACGGGTTGGGAAAATTTCCAAAATTCTTATAGAAAATTTGATTGTGTAATACGATTAATTCAATATATTGGAGCTTGTCCTTCATTAGATAAAGAAGTAGAGCTGATATCGGAAGATGCCCATCAGTCACTGCGCTGTCCTTTGTCTTCAAAGGTGATGCTATTGAATCACTGTCGGAAGAACATGTTTTAAGTTAATTTGTCAGTAGTGGTAATGGATTCTCTTAAAACCATTCACTCTTCTCCACTCAGCTGCCTCTAGGAAGGCGAGGGTTATATGTAATCATCAATTGGAAACAGGCGGGGCCTCAAACCCACCACGTCAGTTCCATTCACTTTGTGCTGCAATAAATGGGCACGAACAGTTGACAGCAACAAGGCAGAGTCACCAGGGAATCGTCAGGTCATGGTTTAGCTTAAACATGAACCACAAACCAGGAACAAGGAATCGCCACCCATAGATTGCAGACATTTGTAAGATCAAGGCATAGTGACCTGAGGAACAACTGTTATATACCTTCGTGAATAATGAGTTTGCAAGAAAGTTTCACCATGTGCAATGCCAATAACTCATCGCTAAAATTCTAAGAATGTAGACTGGTGCGTTGTTATAATAGGGAGTTAAGAGAAGCTGAAAACATTCTATGGAGTACAATGCATCGTTGTCTGTTGTGTGGTTGGTTGTTTATTCTCTAATAGTGCTTCAGAAAGCAGAGAATCTCAAGGGTGAGAGAGAGAGAGAGAGAGAGAGAGAGAGAAAGGGAGGAATCTTGAAGAGTAAACTTTTGGGAAAGACTGCATATGAGGGAGAAGGTAGAATTTTAGTCTTCAATCAAAGCACCGTCCCTGTCTTCCAGAAACTATCTTCTGCCACATTTGCTCAAGCAGTCATTCCATGCAGTGTGGTCCCTCCTCCCCTGCCCACAACTATTTGCCCGAGGGGCCTCTTGACCCAAAGCGGGCCCTTCCCTGGGCTTTTTGACCAAGAGCCTAGGGTCGCTCTAGTGACAGAAGTCGTAAGAGATGAAGCTGACAGAGTGGAATTGCTGACAGAGTGGTCTTGCCCCTCTAGAAGGCCTGTGGTGAGAGATGGAAGAATAAAGCAGGTTGTAGAGGGGATGGCTGGAGACCAAGCCTGTCAGGGTTCCAGGGCCTGGCTTCATCTGGTCCTGTCCTTGACTAGCACAAGACAACCCAGTGTCCTTATGTATTAGTTTCCTATGGCTGCTGTAACAAATTCCCACAACCTAGGTGGGCTTAAAATAACAGAAATGTATTCTTTCTAAGTTCTGGAGGCCAGAAGACGAAGGTCAAGGTGTTGGCATGGCTGGCTCCCTTCAAGGGCTCTGAGGGAGGGAAACTGTCCAGAGCCCTCTGCGTGCTCCTGGGGATGGGTGGCTGTTCCTGGCATTCCCTGATGTGGAGATGTGGCACTCCAATCTGTGCCTCTGCTGTTACACGCATGCTCTCCGTCTCTCTTTGCATTGTCTTCTCTCTGTGTGTCTGTCTCTATGTCTCTTCTTCTCTCTTTTTTAAAAAAATTATTTATTTGTTTGGTTGCACAGGGTCTTAGTTGCGGCACGTGGGCTCCTTAGTTGTGGCATGCAAACTCTTAGTTGCAGCATGCATGTGGGATCTAGTTCCCTGACCTGGGATCGAACCCGGGCCCCCTGCATTGTGAGCGTGGAGTCTTATTCACTGCACCACCAGGGAAGTCCCTCTTCTTCTCTTTTTATAAGGACACCAGTCATACTGGATGAGGGCCACCGTATTGACCTCATCTTAGCTTGATCACACCTGCCAAGACCCTATTTCCAAATAAGGTCACATTTATAGGTGCTGGGGTTAAAACTTGAACACATCTTCAGCAGAGGACATAATTCAAACCATAACACCTTGTATGTATCTTTTCCCTTAAGCTTCCTGGAAATGATCTCTGTCTCTTGCAGTTTCACTTGGGTTTGCGGGGAGGGCACCTGAGGCAGAACTTGAGGCCCTGAAGACAGAGTGGGTGTGAGGGAAGGAACACTGAAGAGAGTTATAGAAGTATTCATCGGTGTTGGGAGGGGATACTGGGTTAGGAGCTGAACTAATAGAATGACTCAAAGGAGAGGTGTGTGAGGCTGCATATACTATTGGCTCAGGAGAGGACAGCCAGGGTTAGAGCTGCTGGGACTCTTGCCTTTGGAAGGCAGAAATCCAGCTCAAAACTGCTTAAGTAAAAAAAAAAGGGAGGTGGAATTATGATACATGTAACTGGGAAGAGAGGAGATGTTATATATAAAGCAGAATAAAGCATAGCTGTTGCTCTTTTACGTGGAAATATCAAAAAGAGCCAGGAAATATCTTGTTATTATGTGTAAAAATTAATAATACCAGTAATAATATTTAAAAAATGAGTACCCAGCTGTATTTGAATACATTTTTGAATGGCCAGTTTTTAAACTAAATATGACACTACAATAATTACTTAAACTATACATAACATTACAGGGGTCTAAAGAAAGAACAAGTCTTTTTGCTGAAATAGATAGAAAAGGTTTCCTGGAGGAGTTAAAATACCAGCTATATTTGTCTGATGAATTACATTATTTTTTTAAATTTTTAAAAACTTTTTATTTTATATTGGGGTATAGTTGATTAACAATGCTGTGATAGTTTCAGGTGTCCAACAAAGTGATTCAGTTATATAGATACATGTATCTATTCTTTTTCAAATTCTTTTCCCATTTAGGTTGTTACATAATATTGAGCAGAGCTCCCTGTGCTATACAGTAGGTCCTTGTTGGTTATCCATTTAAAATATAGCAGTTTGTACATGTCAACCCAAATTCCCTAACTATCCCTTCTCCCCACCCTTCGCCCCTGGTAACCATAAGTTCCTTCTCTAAGTCTGTGAGTCTGCTTCTGTTTTGTAAGTAAGTTCATTTGTATCATTTCTTTTTAGATTCCAAGTTGAAGCAATATCATATTTCTCTTTCCCTGACTTCACTCAGTATGACAATCTTTAGGTTCATGATATTTTTAATCGTCCACCATTGATATACTTTTAGGTCGTTTACAACCTTTTGCTATTAGAAATAGTGATTTTTTTTGTGCGTATACATGATTTCATACAGGTGCGAGTATACCTGTAGGATACATTCCCCAAGGATAAATGTGTCAGACAGGGGTCAGTCAGGAAAACAGAAGCCAGTCCACGTAGTTGTGGTGTTAAAGATTTGAATAAAGGGAGTGAGGGCTTACACATCCTTGTCAGATCCAGGTCAGCAAAGGTTAGGGAAGATGCAAACGGCAGTCTCAGGTCGAAGCCTCTGAGTCGGGGGTCCTTAGAAGCTCACTGCGAAATTGCTGTAGCTCCCAGGAAGCTCTCACCAAGGACCTCACTGTGCGGTGCAAGGTCGTGGCTCTCAAGAGCTTACCAGGAGCAAGCATCAGCTCCCGGCTTCCATGCCTGGCTCCACCTCTATATGCAAAACAGTGGTGGCTCCTCCCCTGTCTCTCATCTGCAAGGGCTTCTCATTGGATGCCTAACTCAGAACAAACCGGCGAGCGGCTTCTGGGGAATATAGCTCCTCCCTTTTCTTTTCTGATTCAGAGACTTTAGAAGGGGTGGGTAGTGATGAAGGGTTGACAGCAGACAATCCAGGGCAAGCAATGTGTAGAGAAGTGCTGGGTTGATGGGTATGCGAACTTTAAATTTTAATTGATACTTCCTAATTGCTGCTCAGAGAGGCTGTACCAGTTTACATCCCCAGCCAAGAGTGTAAAAGAGTATTTATAAGAATGTCTCTTTCCTTACGCTCTTGTCAACACAATGGATTATAAAAAAATTTTAACTTGGCAAAACCAATAACGGAAAATAATATTCTATTGTAGTTTCTAATTTGTATTTTTAAATGATGAGACTGGGTGTTTTTCAGTTTTAAAAGCCATTTTCCCCTCCCGTGACTAGTCTCTTCATGTCCTTTGTCCATTTTTATATTATGTTGCTGCACTTTTTCTTATTGATTTATAGGAGCCCTTTGTCATAGTGCTACAAACATATACCAGTTCTGGTCTTTTTTTTGCCATGCATAAAATTTTAATGTTCTTTACTCAGATTTTAAAAATCTTCTATTTATAGCTTTTGGATTTTGTGTCATACATGAAAGTCCTTCCCTACTTTGAGAACATCAGGGAATTTGCCCTTAATTTCTTCAACAATATTTATGGATTTTTAAAAATTTAAATGTTTGACCCATTTGTGACTTATTTTGATATGATGAGTGTCATAGGGATCCAACTTGATATTTTCCACATGAATCAAAGGAAAGCAGAGAGTTCTAGATTAAACTGTGTTCTTTCTAGAAGTTATAAATTGCAGACATCCCACGTGTAGGCTCGAGCAGCCCCAGGTGAGGTTGGGCAGGCAGAGGACTGGGAAGGACTCCGGGCTGGGGCAAAGCTGGAGGCAGGCGTGAGCTTGGCACGTTCACAGCTGGGAATGAGACTAGCCTAGGACGTGGCTGGTGACGTGACGCGGAAGGGAGAAGCTGGGTCCACCTGGCGGGAGCCACGCTACGGGTGCGCCTCAGTATCAGGCCACGGTGATAAGGAACAGCGCTGTGAGTAGAGAGCTGCAGTCGCCGCGTTTTGGGAAGTCTGGCCTGGCTGAGGATTAGTGGTGGGGGGGGGGGGGAGGGCAGATGACACAGCGGGGGAACCTGAGTGGATGTGCTGTCCCAGCCCCAGGCTGAGCCGACTCAGGGCTCCTTCCCCAGGGCTGGGTGGGCGGCTGAGGCAGAGGAACTGCCTACAGACAAGGGGCAAGTTTCAAACCAGGACTCTCAGGAGCATCCGTGGAGTCAGGTCGGAGCATCCCCAGGGGGTTGGAGACCTGTTATTCTGCTTCTGCTTCTGACTCAACCCCTGAGAACTTCACATCAGACCAAGAGCCCTTGTGGGATCCATGGCTCAATAATGAGACTTCATAGATCTGGTGAGGAGTTTGCACTGTGCCAGGGTGTAGGTGAGCTCTATACCTACCATCTCATTTAATCCTCACCTGCTACCATCCCCATTTTATGGATTGGGAAACTGAGGCTTAACTCACTCAAGGTCACAGGGATTGAAAATGGTGGCGCTGGTCCTGAGAAGAGTCTCTCTGACTCCAGAACTGAGCTCTTCATTGCTCTGAAGTTACCTCTGTGACTCAGGGTCAGCAAAACTTTTCTCTGCTCTTGGTTATGTGCAAAGGGCAAAGATTCATGTACATATATAAACTCTTCCATTGTAATTAAAAATGCACCTACACATTGGGATGTACAAGAAAGTAATTCTGAATTGTTGACATACATTCTAGTGTGATCAGGTAAATGCCTCCATAGATTTTAGGAACTTCATTGGGGAAGACATCCCCTTCTTCCCAAATTGCTTGTCCCAGCTTCTTACAGATGCTTGGTGTTCCTCAGAGGGAGACAAGGGCTTTCCTGAGAGATAAGGTATAAACTAAAGGCTGGGCTGCCGTCTGTTCCTCCGTGCCCTTCACGTTCTCTGCAGGGCACCTGAAGCAGAGATTTAATTATTTTTTTCTAGAATAAGGGAGGAGAAAAGGTGGCTTTTAAAGTAATGTTTATCCTTCACATTCACTTGCTATTTTTGTGTAATTATTTGATAAGAAAACCAAAGTTATAGGATTGACCGTGTTTCTATGAAAGGGAGGGAACAGTCTCTAAGCACTTTCTCAGCAGACTGTGACTCTCCCTTTCACTAGCAGTGGGCTTCCTGTGGTCCAGAAATCACGGCTGGCTACAGGGGCACCACCACCCGGGCTGTTGTACAGCGTCGCCTGCTTAGAAGGGCTCTGTGTTTTGTTTAATGCACCACAGTCGCTGTCTTAAAATTCTTAATAGTTCTTGCACAAGGAACCTTGCATTTTCTTTTTGCACTGGGTCCTGCAAATTATGTACACATTCCTGCCTGAAATAATATGGTTAGGGACACTTGTAGAAACTTGGGATAGAATACTTTATTGACCTCCAGTGACGTCCTGCATCTTGAGGGTAGGTGATAAAATGTGGGAGACCCAGGTGCAAGGAACAAATTTGGTAAGGTTTTATGTAGGATGCCACCCGGCATCTTGCTACAGGCACCTGTGCAACCTTTCTGCCCTGTTCCTTGCTGTAGCAATCCACAACCCAAAATTAAAGCAGGAGAGCTGTTATTGAGAGAAATGGGAGAACTAAGCTTGCAACTAGGACCTTTGCTCCAAACTCGCAGTTGTTTATCCTCCGAGAATTCTGTGAGCCTGTCTGCCTGGGGCTCTTCGTACCTTGTAATATATAGTACCTGTCCATTAATACTGGGAGAATTTCCAGGTGGGTCCTGTTTCGCCTGACAGCCTGGCACCAAAGATAGCACTTAGGGGAGTGGGTTTTGAATCTGGTCCATGTTAAATCGTTTGCAGAAGTCCAGGAGATAAGACATAAAATAAACTCGTGCTTGTTGAAGCAGAGATGCCTCAACGGCTGCGTCTCCTTCCTCGTACCTACCTTCCCTCTTCCCTCTAGAGTGCTATGGAGAAAAGTTTACAAACTCCTGGCCTAGATCCATGTATGGTCCTACCAGTGTTTGTCAAAAATCTAAGCTTACTTCAATCTGAAGCTTTCCAGCTCAGAACACAAAAATTACAAGAAGAGTGAAAAATTCTCTATGGTAAAATGTATTGCCAACTATTCAAATAGTTCAAGGGCACTATTCAGCTGAACAAAGGAAATGGAGAGAAGAGTCCAGAGCAGGCTGGCTCTGTCCTTGGACATCGCAGCTTAGACACCCACTATAGATTCCTCAATTCTTCTTGAGTATCTGCTTTTTCAATCTTGTCATTGTATTGCTTCATTCAGTTCTCCTAACAACCCCAGAAAGCAGGGTAGTGGGGTAGGTTGATCACGTGAATGGGCCCACTGAATGGCTCTACCCCCAGCCCCCTAGCTTTTAAACTCCCCCAACTCTGAAGCTGGGCTTGGCCATGTGACTTGCTTTGACCAATGGGATGTAGAAAATGTGAGACTGTGTTGCTTGCTCTATCAGACTGTTTTGCTTGCTCTGTCAGACTGTTTTGCTTGCTCATACATATATATATGTATATTAAGAAATCCCACAGTCTGCCTCTGCAAACTGGAAAGCCAGGAAAGCTGATGGTGTAATTCAGTCTGAGTCCGAAAACCCAAGCACCAGGAGAGCCATTGTCCAAGGGCAGGAGAAGCCTGATGTCTCAGCTCAAGCAGAGAGAGTGAATTCACCTTTCCTCAACCTTTTCGTTTCATTCAGGATCTCAGTGGCTCGGATGAACCCCGCCCGCCGTGGCCAGGGCGATCTTTACTCTGTCTACTGATTCAAATGCTACTCTGTTTTGGAGACACCCTCACAGACACATCAGAAATAATGTTTTCCTGGCTCTCTGGGCATCCCTTAGCCCAGTCAGGTCGATACATAAAACCAACCATCACAGGCTATAATGAAATTTGCAGTCCTTTCCCCATCCTTCCCCACTGCCGTCAGCAAACACTTTCCACCCCTTTTCATTTTTTTCTCATGTATTTCCCTCCATAACTCTAAGTATGATGCTTTTACTGCTATTTCTTGACTTTTAGTTTTAGATTATAGTTTTATTACTGTTGAATTTATATTATGAAAAATCAGGATTTAGCTGTGTTTCATGATTACGTAACCCTCACACAAAGATATTTCCCTTTCTCAGATCTCCCCTTAAAAGGCATATTGTGTGTGTGTGTGTGTGTGTGTGTGTGTGTAATTCCCTTTTCTCCACATTCAGGTGTGGGTGGATTTATATATCTAGTGTTTTTGTTATTTTATCTGTATAAATCTTGCTTACAAATGAGACAAATTATATCTTAGTGATTATATTTCATTTCCTGTGCATTTTTTCTGGTTCCTTCTATTGGGAATTGTTTTCTTCTTCGCCCCTTCCTGTCTTTCTTCACATCTCTCTCTGACATTATCTTTTCACATTCTCAACCAGTTTTTTTTCCCAACTTTTATTCCAACAAACCTCTCAGATAACTTCTCAGATGTTTGTTTGGATAAGCTACTGAGATTTTATGTTTTTTCCCCCAGCTTTATTGAGTTACAATTGGCATATCACATTGTGTAAGTTTAAGGTGTACAATATGATGATTTGATACACTTATATGTTGCAAAATGATTCCCACAAGAGGGTTCATTAATAGCTCTATCACCTCACATAATTGCCATTTGTTTTGGTGGTGAGCATGTTTAAGATCTCCTTTCTTATCAAATTTCAAGTATAGAATATCAACTGTAGTTGACTATGGTCATCATGCTGCACATTAGGTCCCCAGAACTTATTCATCTTATAACTGGAAGTTTGTACCCTTTGATCAACATCTCCTCATTTCTCTCACCCCACCCCCTGGCAACCACCATTCTACTCTCTGTTTTTGTGAGTTCTGCTTTTTTTTAGATTCCACATATGAGATCATACAGTATTTGTTTTTCTCTGTCTGACTTATTTTATTTCTCATAATGCCCTCAAGGTCCATCCATCCACCCATCCATTAATTTTGTAGCAGAAGGCGGAATTTTTTTCTTTTTTTAAAATGGATGAATAACATTCCATTGTGTGTGTATATATCTCTCTCACATCTTCTTTATTCATCCATAGACAGACACTTAGGTTGTTTCCGTATCTTGGCTATTGTGAATAATGCTGCAATGAACATGGGGGTGCAGATATCCCATCAAAATACTGATTTAGGGAATTCCCTGACAGTCCAGTGGTTAGGACTTGGCGCTTTCACTGCTGGGGCCCGGGTTTGATCCCTGGTTGGGGAACTGGGATCCGGCAAGCTGCATGGCATGGCCAAAAAAAAAAAAAAAAGATACTGATTTCATTTTCTATGTATATACACTGAGAAGTAGGATTGCTGGATCATATGGTAGTTCTATTTTTAAAACATTTATTTATTTATTTATTATTGCGGCTCGTGGGCTCCTTAGTTGCGGCACGTGGGCTCCTTAGTTGTGGCATGCAAACTCTTAGTTGCGGCATGCATATGGGATCTAGCTCCCTGACCAGGGATCGAACCCGGGCCCCCTGCATTGGGAGCACGGAGTCTTAACCACTGAGCCACCAGGGAAGTCTTGGTAGTTCTATTTTTTTAAAAAATTATTTTATTATTATTATTATTTTTAATAGTAATCTTTTATTTATTTATTTATTTTTATATATTTATTTTTGGCTGTGTTGGGTCTTCGTTTCTGTGCGAGGGCTTTCTCTAGTTGCGGCAAGTGGGGGCCACTCTTCATCGCGGTGCACGGGCCTCTCACTATCGCGGCCTCTCTTGTTGCGGAGCACAGGCTCCAGATGCGCAGGCTCAGTAGTTGTGGCTCACGGGCCCAGTTGCTCCGCGGCATGTGGGATCCTCCCAGACCAGGGCTTGAACCCGTGTCCCCTGCATTGGCAGGCAGATTCTCAGCCACTGCACCACCAGGGAAGCCCTCTATTTTTAATTGAGGAATCTCCATACTGTTTTACATAATGGCTGTACCAACTTACAGTACTACCAGTAGTGCACGAGGGTTCCCATTTCCTCCACACCCTCGCCAACACTCTTCTAGGAGTCTTACAGTTTCAGTTTTATGTTTAAATCTTTAATCCAGTTTGAGTTAATTTTTGTGAGTGGTGAAAGATAGGGGTCCAGTTTTACTCTTCTGCATGGGATTATCCAGTTTTCCCAATACCATTTATTGGAGAGACTATCCTTTTCTCATTGAGTGTTCTTGGCTCCCTTGTCAAGTATTAGTTGACTGTATATGTACAGGTTTATTTCTGGGCTCCTGATTCTGTTCCAAATATGTGTGTATTTTTATGCCACCATCATACTGTTTTGATTACTATGGCTTTGTAATAAAGTTTGAAATTAGGAAGTGTGAAGCCTCCAGCTTTGTTCTTTTTCAAGATTGCTATGGCTATTTGGGGTCTTTCATGTTCCGTATGAATTTTAGGATTGCTTTTTCTATTTCTGTGAAAAATATCATTGGAATTTTGATAGGGGTTGCATTGAATCTGTAGATTGCTTTTGGTAGTATGGCTATTTTAACAATATTAATTATTCCAATCCATGAACACAGGATATCTTTCTATTTATTTGTGTCTCCTTCAATTTCTTTCATTAAAGAAAGAATTGTTTAAATTGTTAAATTCATCATATTGTTTTTGATGTTATTATGAACATCAGATATTTTGTTGTTAGTAGAAATGCAACTGATTACTTATTTGTTGATTTTGTATCCTGCGACCTTACTGAATTTGTTTATTAATCCTAATAGTTTTTTGGTGGTCTTTAGGATTATCTATATATAAGATCATATCATCCGAAAATAGAGACAATTTTACTTTTTATTTCCTAACTTGGATGTATTTTATTTCTTTTTTCTTGCTTAATTGTCAGTCTTGAGATTTTGTGGTTATTTTCCATGCAGGATTATTATTAGCAATAGCTGAGTGATAAAGAGGCTTTCCTCATATGTCTAGAGATCCTTGGCTGATGGCTCACTTTTAAGAATGGAGCACTGAAGATGGGCCCGAGACCCTGTGTGTGTAGATGGGGCTTGTGGATTATATAGTGACTGTGAGGGGACATAGATGTTTGATGGGGAGCCTCCAAATGTCAGTGTCTGCACATCTTGCTATTGTGCCACCACTTTTCCTGGGATGTCCCTGTCGCATGACTGGAGTTTATACATCTTACTTCCAGCAATCTGGTGGACATCTTCCTAGCATATCTTCATATGGCAGAGAGAGAGTGAGAAAGCTCTTGTGTCTCTTCTTATAAGGATGCTAATCCCATTCATGAGGGCTCCACCCTCAGGACTAAATCATCTACCAAAGGCCCCACCTCCTAATACCATTGCTTGGGGGTTAGGATTTCAACATATGAATTTTGGGGGGACACAAGCATTCAGTCCATAACACATCATGAGATAAAGAGTCAGATGTGGATATTGCTGAACCTGCAGAGCGCTGATGCTGGCTTACCTCTCGTACTTGCCAGTAAGAGCTTTCCTGATCTCCTTGCCTCCCCCTTCCTGCCTGACCTGGAGGGGTCAGAGCTGGATTTAGCAAACAGGAGCAGAAACACAAGCTAGGGAAAAGAGAAGAGGCAGCTCCCCTCCTAACTGCAAAACCTGACCTGGGGAAGGAAAGAAATATGAACTTAGAATCAAGGTTTGAATTTTGAATGCTTCTGTGGGACTGGATATTTAAAATGTGGAATCGAACTTTTGTTTCGTGATGTAGGTCTTTTTAAAGTTTTAAATTTAACAGTGACCAGAAAATTCATGGGGATTTTTTATCCAGAAGTAGAAGAACTTGTCCATTAGCAGTTTTAAAGGGAAAATGAGTCGAAAGTGGATGTTAATAAGTTTCAGTTGCTTTATGATTATATCCCAGACTTTGGAAAGTTCACCCTCATGATTACATTTATCTGAGAATCTTTTTATTTTGCCCTTCCTCTTGAGAGGATGAAATTCTAGACTATTATTTTTGTCATCACCTCAATGATATTATTCCACTGTCTTCCAACATCTAACGCTGTTGAAGAGAAGTCTGTGTCACTGTAATTGCGGTTTGTGTTTCTGACCGTCTTGTAAAGGAGGCACTGACAGCCTTTGTTCTGGACTATCTTTTTAAGGATGTTTGTAGAGCAAACAGCCTCGGAAGGTGGAGATGATGTCTCCTTCTGGAGCAAGGGGTAGGCTTGCTTAGAGCCTTGGGAGCTGAGAGAGCCTCTCCTCAGGGTCTTCAGCTCTTCTTAGTGCATTGAGATATTTTTCCTGTTTGTTGCGGGAGATGTTTTGAGCCCAGCTTTGCCTTTTCTGTTTTTTTTCTTGGAACATAGTGAGTACCATTTAGACAGGAAATTTACCAGTTGTAGATAAATAATCACTTTAATGACGTTTTCTGGAGTATTTAATCACATTTCATGGTAATGTGATTAATCCTGGAGTTGCATTTGTTGCCATAGCAATTTACTATTGATAATTCCATTTAACAGCACTGATTTTAATTTTAGCAGATATTGTCTATAATTTTCCTCAACGTTTATTTCAGAGTACTTACTCTATTTTTTAAAAAACATAACTCATCTAGCCTTCCTTATTATACACTCTCTTGAGACTTTCAGATCAGTGGCATTACTATTCCTAGAATTTTACACTGATTCCAGTCCCATTTAATGCTCTGCACACTTCCCATTTCCCCTTGCTTGTGCTAGATATGTTACATTTCCCATTTTACGACTTCTCACTTCTTCAAACTGCCCTTTATTGCTGGAAGTTCCACATTGTAATTTGAAAAGTAGAACACTACAATATCTATTTCTGAATGATTTGCTAACTACTGGGCTGTAATTGTATTCAAAATTGATAGTTCAGTTGAAACTTTAACTATTTTATTCAACTTGAGAGGTATTTTTGTAGCTGATTATTCTTGCTTATGGCTTTACCTAGAGCTTTTATTTCACGGTTACATTTTGTACCATGTTAAATATTTTCCCATCTATTTTCACAAAGCTAGATAAAAATGTTAACAAAGGCATAAAAGCCATATGTTAAACCAGGAATAGTATTGGAATCAGAAATAATATGCTACATCACCTTACTTTTACTGTTTTCTGAGATTTATTGCTATGGAGAAGATTCAACCCAAGAGTATGATGGCTAATACAGTTATACCAAATTTTCAAACCTCTAAAATTGTGACGCTAAAACTTTCATATGCTGACTGGAAATGAAAAGGAAAATATGTTCAGATAAATGTCCTGAGGTGGAAAAATAAATACCAACCATACAGATGAAACAAGTCTTGCTTGTTATCTGTGTTAGATTGGCTGCTCTCCTGCTGAGAGCTCTTCCATCATTTGAGTCTTCCTTCAGTGATTTCGCACAGTACACTATCACCCAAGGGGAGTCAGGAAATATGTGTAGGATGGCAGAGAATCACTGCAGTTCTGTTCCTTCCCCGTAACTGAAGGGCAGCAGCTCCTGACCTGAGATCGCTTGAGTCTCCGGGGTTCCCTGGGCTGGCTTTATGGACAAGGGTGCAGGGCATGGGTTATGTGTCTATTTATGGGAAGTGGGTCTACATCTTTCATCACATTCTTAAAGGGGTCCATGATCTTCCAAATGCCAAGAACGGAGTGTAACAACTTCTCTCTTTTACCGAAGACTATTTTAGAAATCATTTTGGCTATTACAAAAGGGCTAATGGGTATTAAGTACATTATTAATAATAACGTGTATGATTATGTGCAAGAACTGTCCTGAGCACTTGGTTAAAAAATTATTATGGGTAATTGCAAATGTACAAAAGTAGGGAAAGCATTAAAATGATTCTCCATGTGCATATCACACAGCTACAGTCATTATCAACATTTTGCTAATTGTTCTTAGCCACTGAAATGCGTGGCCTGATATAATTGCCGTAGGTACCCTAGGGGTAGGTACTGTCAGTATTCCTTTTACAGATGGGGACCCGAGGCTTGGAGAGGCTCAGCCGCTGGCTGAGGGTTGCACAGCTGGGCAGTGGCTGGGCTGTAGGGAGGGGACTTGAACCCGGGGCCGGCCAGCTCTGGAGGGCCACCCTCAGCTCAGGCCACTAGGTGCCTCCCTTCTCGTGTGGCTGCCTCCCCTGGAGGATCTGTGGCCCCTGCACTCCTGTGCCTGGTTTCCCTGGAAGTGCTTTCATCTTGGAAGTAGCTACCATTTACTGAGCATCTCCTCAGCTTTACACGTGGTTTTATTCTATTTTTTTCTCCTGTGTTTCAAAAAGTGTATTTTTGCTTTTATTTTAATAAAGACTCTCTGAGAGAAGAATTTTATTCCCACTTTACAAGTGAGGAAACCTCAGAACAGACGTTAGGCAACTCGACCAAAGTTATATCTAATGAGCGATGGAGTTGGTGCTGGAATCCAGACATTCCGTCTTCTCTCCAGCACACACTGGGCTCCAGGCTCAGTGACATGTGACATGAAATTAAGAAAAAAAATGTATAGAGTGTATTTTCTAGAAGAGAGTTTATATTCATGGGGTCAACTAATGGTGGCTAGAATCGGACACTTAGCTGGAGACTGCTGCTATGTCAGCACAGGGGAGGGTGCGAGGCTTCCGGCGTGAGCCCCTGCCTGCCTGCGGGGCACTGCAGTGTCTCCCTGAGACCCTCCCCCCAGCAGGTCCTCAGTGTCCAGTGCAGGCTCTTGTTTCCCAGTTGCAAGCTGGGCCCTCGGGCATCGCGGTGTATGCTCCCACGGCTTTGTGCACTCTTTCAATAGAGGAAGAAGAGACTTCCTGGAAGTGGTGGATTTTAGGACCGTCCCTCACCCCTGGACGGTGAGATCTGTCCTCTGGGACCAGAAGCAGCATCACTTGTCATCACCCAGAAGGTGCCGTGCTCCGTCTCGCTCAGACGAGCACCCAGGCCAGTGGCACCACAGCATTCAGGAGACACTCCTGTCCCTCAGGGGGTGGCTGGCCTGGGGCTGCATCACTCCAATCTCTGCCTCCATCTTTGTTTTTTTTTTTTTTAAATAAATTTATTTATTTATTTTTGGCTGCGTTGGGTCTTCGCTGCTGCGTGCGGGCTTTCTTTAGTTGCGGCGAGCAGGGGGGCAACTCTTCGTTGTGATGCACGGACTTCTCATTGCGGTGGCTTCTCTTGTTGCGGAGCACGGGCTCTAGGCGTGTGGGCTTCAATAGTTGTGGCTCGCGGGCTTAGTTGCTCCGCAGCATGTGGGATCTCCCTGGACCAGGGCTCGAACCCGCATCCCCTGCGTTGGCAGGCGGATTCTTAACCACTGTGCCACCAGGGAAGCCCTCTGCCTCCATCTTCACATGGTCTTTTCCTTGTATTTCTCTGTGTCCTCTTCTCTTCACATAAGGACACCAGTCATTGGATTTAGGGATTGCCCCAATCCAGGATGATCTCATCCTGAGATCCTTAACTAACTACTTCGGCAAAGACCCTATTTCCAAATAAGGTCACATTCTGAGTTTTGGAGTAGACATGAGTTTTGAGGGACACCATCAACCCACTGCATTCTGGATGGCAGAGAGAAGGCGGGATCATGAAGTAGAGTTCTCGTGGTAGCCTTTTGTCATGGGGGTAGTGAGTTCCACCAGCTGTATCCTCAGAAAACAGAGGATGTTGGGATGGAGGGGCTGGCCTAGCCAAACGCACTTGAGCCCACTGCTTCCGGCATGTATTGCTGACCCCAGGCATCTTCATCTTAGAAGCGCAGCCTCCATGGGTTTCCAAAGAACGCTTTGGAAAGTGGGTCCTACCGCGAGAAATATGACTCAGAAAACTCAAAGAACAGTCTTGCAAGTCAAGCCACATAGCTGCAACCTCACACGCTCCAATAGGCGCAGGAGTAGAAATGCTCAACTGATGGATTTGCATACTTTACCTGCTCAAAGCGGAGGTTTACACTATGGCTAATAGGACATGCCAATTTAGTGTTGAGTTATTATTATTGTTGTTGTTATTGTAATGCCCTGCTGTGTCCTGGGAACAGTCGTTGTGTCACTGAGGGTAACTAGACATGGTGGGGTGTGACAGTTGCCCACCTATATCCCCACAAGGGGCTGGATTGTGGTGGGTCATGGCCGGAACTACTGCAGGCTCAATGACTCCTGGGACATGGGACATGGAACATGGAACATGTCACTTAGTTGTAGTTTCCTTACACGGTACTGCTTAGACCCTCGTCTGCTGCTGTGCCCCCAGCCCATCCTCGTAGTATAAAGTGATGAATTCTCGGCTCTGAGCTTCTCTGACCTGGTGGATTACTCCTCCATGAAGGCTGCACTGACGATTAAATTTTGGACCTGCCTCTTTGAGCATATAGGAAAGCCACGGGTGTTTTGTTCTCTTACGTTTAACCTTATCTCAGGAATATCTTTTGCACTGTTTGCTACTCAGTGGCATACTGAAGGGGACTGAATTCACGCTTTTAATTCCAGTCTGTTTTAGACTCTGTGGTCTGGCCCGACTCCCAAACCATGCCCGAATCCATCTCCATGGCTGGGGGATGGAATAATCTATTTGATTTTAGCCCGTCTGGCTCGAACCTTGCATGGGGTGGGGTGGGGACGGTGGAGTCAGTCTCTCAACCACAGAACTGAGTGATACGGAAGGCTTGTAAAGACGTTTGGAATTCTATGCCTTGAATAAAGGGAGGTAATGCTGGAGGAAGTAGCGGATGGCTACTTCAGTCATGGGTGTTTTCTAGATTGTATGTACTCTTTAGATGGCTGGACCAGATACTCGCAGATTTCAGTGCTTTCATTTCTTGATGACCTTTTTCTTCATAGTGGGAAGTATAAGTCCTTTTTTTTTTTTTGCCCCCAGGCAAATAACATTTCTCCTTTATTTTATGCTGCTGTAGCTCCATGTTCTTTTTTTTTTTTTTAACATCTTTATTGGAGTAAAATTGCTTTACAATGGTGTGTTAGTTTCTGCTTAATAACAAAGTGAATCAGCTCTACATATACATATATCCCCATATCTCCTCCCTCTTGCGTCTCCCTCCCAACCTCCCTAACCCACCCCTCTAGGTGGTCACAAAGCACCGAGCTGATCTCCCTGTGCTATGCGGCTGCTTTCCACTAGCTATTTTACATTTGGTAGTGTATAAATGTCCATGCCACTCTCTCACTTCGTCCCAGCTTACCCTTCCCCCTCCCCGTGTCCTCAAGTCCATTCTTTACGTCTGCGTCTTTATTCCTGTCCTGCCCCTAGGTTCTTCAGAACCTTTTTTTTTTTTTTAGATCCCATATATATGTGTTAGCATATGGTATTTGTTTTTCTCTTTCTGACTTATTTCACTCTGTATGACAGACTCTAGGTCCATCCACCTCACTACAAATAACTCAATTTCGTTTCTTTTTATGGCTGAGTAATATTCCATTGTATATACATGCCACATCTTCTTTATCCATTCATCTGTCGATGGACACTTAGGTTGCTTCCATTTCCTGGCTATTGTAAAGAGAGCTGCAATGAACATTGTGGTACATGACTCTTTCTGAATTATGCTTTTCTCAGGGTATATGCCCAGTAGTGGGATTGCTGGGTTGTATGGTAGTTCTACTTTTAGTTTTTTAAGGAACCTCCATACTGTTCTCCATAGTGGCTGTATCAATTTACATTCCCACCAACAGTGCAAGAGGGTTCCCTTTTCTCCACACCCTCTCCAGCATTTATTGTTTGTAGATTTTTTGATGATGGCCATTCTGACTGGTGTGAGGTGATACCTCATTGTAGTTTTGATTTGCATTTCTCTAATGATTAGTGATGTTGAGCATCCTTTCATGTGTTGTTGACAATCTGTATATCTTCTTTGGAGAAATGCCTATTTAGATCTTCTGCCCATTTTTGGATTGGGTTGCTTGTTTTTTTGATATGGAGCTGCATGAGCTGCTTGTAAATTTTGGAGGTTAATCCTTTGTTAGTTGCTTCATTTGAAAATATTTTCTCCCATTTTGAGGGTTGTCTTTTCATCTTGTTTATGTTTTCCTTTGCTGTGCAAAAACTTTTAAGTTTCATTAGGTCCCATTTGTTTATTTTTGTTTTCATATCCATTTCTCTAGGAGGTGGGTCAAAAAGAATCTTGCTGTGATTTATGTCATAGAGTGTTGTGCCTATGTTTTCCTCTAAGAGTTTTATAGTGTCTGGCCTTACATTTGATCCATTTTGAGCTTATCTTTGTGTATGGTGTTAGGAAGTGTTCTAATTTCATTGTTTTACATGTAGCTATCCAGTTTTCCCAGCACTACTTATTGAAGAGGCTGTCTTTTCTCCATTGTATATTCTTGCCTCCTTTATCAAGGATAAGGTGACCATATGTGTGTGGGTTTATCTCTGGGCTTTCTATCCTGTTCCATTGATCTATATTTCTGTTTTTGTGCCAGTACCATAGTGTCTTGATTACTGTAGCTTTGTAGTATAGTCTGAAGTCAGGGAGCCTGATTCCTCCAGCTCCGTTTTTCTTTCTCAGTATTACTTTGGCTATTCGGGGTCCTTTGTGTTTCCATACAAATTGTGAAATTTTTTGTTCTAGTTCTGTGAAAAATGCCATTGGTAGTTTGATGGGGATTGCATTGAATCTGTAGATTGCTTTGGGTAGTATAGTCATTTTCACAATGTTGATTCTTCCAATCCAAGAGCATGGTATATCTCTCCATCTGTTTATATCATCTTTAATTTCTTTCATCAGTGTCTTACAGTTTTCTGCATACAGGTCTTTTGTCTCCTTAGGTAGGTTTATTCCTAGGTATTTTATTCTTTTGGTTGCAATGGTAAATGGGAGTGTTTCCTTAATTTCCTTTTCAGATTTTTCATCATTAGTGTATAGGAATGCAAGAGATTTCTGTGCATTAATTTTGTACCCTGCTACTTTACCAGATTCATTGATTAGCTCTAGTAGTTTTCTGGTAGCATCTTTAGGATTCTCTATGTATAGTATCATGTCATCTGCAAACAGTGACAGCTTTACTTCTTCTTTTCTGATTTGGATTCCTTTTATTTCTTTTTCTTCTCTGATTGCTGCGGCTAAAACTTCCAAAACTATGTTGAATAATAGTGGTGAGAGTGGGCACCCTTGTCTTGTTCCTGATTTTAGTGGAAATGGTTTCAGTTTTTCACCATTGAGAATGATGTTGGCTGTGGGTGTTTTCATATATGGCCTTTATAATGTTGAGGTAAGTTCCCTCTATGCCTCCTTTCTGGAAGGTTTTTATCATAAATGGGTGTTGAATTTTGTCAAAAGCTTTTTCTGCATCTATTGAGATAATCATATGGTTTTTCTCCTTCAATTTGTTAATATGGTTTATCACATTGATTGATTTGCATATATTGAAGAATCCTTGCATTCCTGGGATAAACCCCACTTGATCATGCTGTATGATCCTTTTAATGTGCTGTTGGATTCTGTTTGCTAGTATTTTGTTGAGGACTTTTGCATCTATGTTCATCAGTGATATTGGCCTGTAGCTTTCTTTCTTTGTGACATCTTTGTCTGGTTTTGGTATCAGGGTGATAGTGGCCTCGTAGAATGAGTTTGGGAGTGTTCCTCCCTCTGCTATGTTTTGGAAGAGTTTGAGAAGTATAGGTGTTGGGAAGTGTAAGTCTTATTTTGTTTTTCTGAGACCTGGGAGCAATTGTAGATAGCTCTGCTCACAGGTATGGATGTTGCATTTGGGTTATTCAGTTAATAGCTGAGCCATGCTCTGCTGTAAGCACTGGAGATACAGAGAAGGGAAAGTCTCTATTAATTGGGATAACACGAGCTGCTGTAACACAAGACCTCAAATCAGAGAAGCCGAATGTATCAACCATTTGTGAGAGTTCTGAGGGGCGCCCTGCAGGTTGGCAGGTGGGTCTGCTCATTCAGGGACTTTGGCTGATGCTGGGCTTTGCAGTTTTCAACACATGGCTTTCAAGGTCACCCTCATCCTTGGCACTCCAGCCAACAGGAAGAGGGGAAAGAATGTTGGTGGGGGCTGGGGGTTGGAGTGGAATACAGGAACCAGGCTTGGAAATAGCTCTCATCACTTCTGCTCACATTCCTTTCTTCCAGAAAGTTCCTACCTGCCCTATGAGGACGCACTTAATTTAATGGGGAAGATCAGCATGTGAATCAAAGGCAGAGGAAGTATAGGTCTTAAGCAGTAGTTTTTCTACCTCACATCCTACACTTTACAATTCCAAATTGTCCCAACATTAGGAACTACTCAAAAGGGAAGGACTATAAGATGGAAACCCATTGCAGCCTAACACATGGAACAAGGCCATATTTTAAAATCTTTATTTCCCCCTTATATCTGTTTCTAATTAGT
Organism: Balaenoptera acutorostrata; assembly: GCF_949987535.1. Taxonomy (NCBI): domain Eukaryota; kingdom Metazoa; phylum Chordata; class Mammalia; order Artiodactyla; family Balaenopteridae; genus Balaenoptera; species Balaenoptera acutorostrata. Next base: position 11,661,006 of record NC_080065.1, on the reverse strand, counting down.
TATTTCTTATTGTTAATGATGATGTTAAATTTTATTTACCTCACTGCAGTTCCTGGTCATTCTTTGTCTCTATTCCTTGGAAAAAAACAAATCCAAACTTGCACTAGAGATTTATAATGTTTCAGGTTCAGATTTCCATCCCCTTCCCAACTTAATTACCACAACAAACCTGTAAAGGGCTGTTAATATTTCCATTTTACAGACATGGACACAGAGAACTTAGGAAACGTCAAGATCGTGCATCAGTAGAGATAGAGCTGTGTGTTTGTTAGGGTCACACCAGTTACTGAACAAGCAAACCTCTAAATTTCAGACATTTGTTTCTTACTCATGAGATAGCCCAAGTGGGTGTTCCCAGGTGGTGGGTGGCTTTTGTCCCCTGGCTCCTTCTTTTTTTTTTTTTTTAATATTTATGTATTTATTTTGGCTGTGCCGGGTCTTAGTTGCAGCATACGGACTCTTAGCTGCGACATGCGGGCTTCTTAGTTGTGGCATGCATGCGGGATTTGGTTTCCCAACCAGGGATCGAACCTGGGCCCCCTGTATTGGGAGTGCAGAATCTTACCCACTGGACCACTAGGGAAGTCCCCCCATGGCTCCTTCTGTCTTGTGGTTCTGCTATTCTCTGGGACCTTGGAGCACTCAGCATCCAGCTGGCTTCCACCCAAACTCAGGTCTTTTTGTTATTCTGGAATCCCGTTTTTTCCCATGAATATACAGTGTCACACATACACTCGCATTTGGTGACTTTTATATTTTTGTATTGTCTTGGTAAACTATGCCATTACCAGCATTTTAAAAACAAAGTTTGTAAAACTTAATGTAGGCTCTTTTTGCCTCCCAGTTTTTAATTTCCAAACAATAGTAGAGAAGCCATATATTTTTCTCACTCTCTAATATTAGCCTCATATTTCCCTTTAGCTTTTTTTTCAGCAAAACTGCATTTCTTGACAAGGTCTGGGTGTTTTTTTTGCATTGCTCCCCTTCTCATTTCCCACCTCAAGGGTTGCTTCTGTAGGTGTTTTGACAGATGCCTGGCTCAAACAGGCTCCCATGGAGAATGGATATTTCTTGGCTCTTCTGTGTTACTGTTCAGGCTATTAACGGCTCCTTAAATGGATTCACCACAGTCAGCTTTCAGGTCACCACTGGCCTTTTCAAGTTTGTCAGCCACAGGTGGGGATATTTCTAGCCCTTCCTAAAGCTCTCTGAACCTTGTTCCACATTTAGCTGTTTCTTATGAAAACCCTAGACTGGTTAGGGGAAAAAAAATTTCTCCCTAGTCCTGGGATCAAGAATTTGAAAGGAAATGTCTATAGTGTATTATTTTTGATCCTTTCTTAGTGAGTTACTCTGGCGCCCAAGATGAGGGGCTTAAGATTTGATAGCCAGGGAGGATGAATGAACAAGAGGATGAAAGGTTAAAGGTAACCCCACTATGTAGTGAGCTATTCCCTGCCAATTAGCTTTATCCCGGGACTGTGTCAGCATCATATTTATTCTCTGGATACCTTTTCTCCAAGACTATCATTTTTAGTCACGTGCTTCCAAGAAATGTACCATCTTGCCTGGTCATTCACAAAGCTTGACTGCTGAATGAAGAGGTGCCTGAGCTTTCTGCAGCAGTGCGGGGACTCTGGGACAGACACTGGCCGTTGCAGATTTGACTCGCTACCCACACTGGCCCCACCAGAGGCAGAAGGCAACGGTGGCCAGGGGCACTCCTTTCTTAAAATTGAGGACTTGACATTGGGCTGAGCTCAGAGGTTTAATCCACCCCTCTGTCTCGGCTTGGTGTACCCTCAGACTGGTGAGAGGTGGGCGGCTCCTGCCCAGGGAGAGCTTGGTCAGGAGGTTCACCTTGCAAGCCCTTAGGTGTAAGGTAGGTCTAACATCTCTCTGGAAATTCCAAAAGTTGAACCTCTGGGTCGCTGGGATGCAAACAAAAAACATTTGATGAAATGGATATGTGTGGAAAGCAATGCTTAGCCTCTCAGTATTCTGTTTCTAGTTGTTCTATAATTCTTTTTAAAAAAATTTTTTTTATTTTTTATTTTTTAAACATCTTTATTGGAGTATAATTGCTTTACAATGGTGTGTAAGTTTCTGCTCTATAACAAAGTGAATCAGTCATACATATACATATGTTCCCACATCTCCTCCCTCCTGCATCTCCCTCCCTCCTACCCTCCCCATCCCACCCCCCCAGGCGGTCACAAAGCACAGAGCTGATCTCCCTGCACTATGCGGTTGCTTCCCACTAGCTATCTATTTTACATTTGGTAGTGTATATATGTCCATGCCACTCTCTCACTTTGTATCATGGTAATTACTGAATTTCCTAGATTCTAAGATATCACTGATTGTAAAACACATTATCAATTTAATAGCAGTATTTTTGGTGTGTTGAGGAGGAGAACAAAATACTACTGTTTAAAATGTGCAGTTTGACTGCAAAACACATTCCAAATTTTAGAAATGATAAAAAGTGATGAAATGGTAATATTTTAGCTCAAGGAAATATGTTAGAAAAGAATATAATTCTGCTCCAGACTAGAGCAAGAGCAGCTCCTTGGGTAGCTGGAGAGGCTTCTTTTTTTTCAGGTTAGTTATCCCTTTTCTGGCAGTGGTTTTTGGTCTGCAATTATAGGAGCAGGCAGAAGCCAGTGGTTTTAGCACTGAGGCTCCCGCAGGGCGATTTGTGGCTGTAATTTCTTGCTGTTGTCTGTTCTGCCTCCCACCTAGCTTGCACTGAAACACGCTGTGAGCCAGTGGACCCCTAGGGAATGAATTTGCAGGAAGATAAATTCCCGTTCCCTGCCTACATTTGAATGATATTGTGGAAACTGAATAGAATACAGATCACCCCCAAATTGAATTCTGTATACCTGCTCTGCTAAGTAGAAAATTGCATATCAAATAGGTTGCTGGACTCAGCTCTGTCTAGACACAAAGCTTGCTTCCAGTTTTTAATGTTCTCAGTCATTCAGGCATGTGAAACCCATTTGCCCCAATCATTTCAGGATCTCAGGCATTTTACTGAGGGGGAAGTTATTTTCTACTGCCAACTCCTATCCCTGCCCTACCCCACAGTATTCTCGAGGATGCTGTGTTTATCTCTGTTACAGTATCAGCACCCTCAACTGGAACTGCTTGGGTGTAGGGACTGGGTCTCATTTTTGCAATAAGTGTTTAGTATTAGTAGCAGCACACATCATTGTGCGATAAATGCATGTTAAATGCATGAGGGCAGGGAGAACTGGCTGGCATTAGAACCTCTAAAGATCCTTCTCATGTGGACTTAGCCCTGGAAGGAAGCCCATTGCCCCTCTCCTTCTGTGTACAGCACGTGGGTAAGATGCTGACTTGTGTCTGATTGGCGTTTGAGTATAATTTTCTCCTTGATGTAACTCCTCATTACGCCCTTTGTCTCTGTTTCCTCTAAACACTGGTAGATGCTGGGGCTAGAGGAAGCTGCAGAGGCTGGTTGTGCCATTGCAGCCGTGCCAGTTCTGTTCAGTCTCCAGGCGGCCACACAATTTCACAAAGCAGGAAGGAAGATGCCAATCACAAAGTGAAAATGCAAGGACACTCAGGTTCCATCCAGGATCAGTGCCAGTTGTTGGCAGATTGGGTGTCTCCAAGCAGGGGATTATTTGGGGACCATCAGGAAGATCAAGGATGGTTCCCTCAGTGGTCTAACAGCACATAGGTTTTCACCATTAGTGCTTTGCTCCTTTGAGGCTGAAACCTTTTTTTTTTCAAGAGTCTTAAGTAAAATAAAACTCCATGTCAGGGACTTGTGTGGGGAGGGCATAAACTGTGTCAAAGAAATTAAAACACGAAATCTGAATTTTGTACTGAGATGGCTTTGCAGAGAGCACCCTTTGCTTGCATTCTGAGACTTGTGTGGCTCTCCCCTGGGCAAGGGCCTAGGGGTGGGGCCTGAGCTGTTTGATTGGCAGGGTACGGAATCTGGGGTAAGAGGCCCCCCTTGATTTTCTCTCTGGGTCTCATGGTTTAGTCAGGCAATTCTCACTGCTTTCTGTTGGGGTGGTTTTCCCTGGGGGGTGCTGCATTATGGAAACTGGAGGGGGCATTTTTGCTTGTGACAAGGTTCTGGGGGCTCTGCTGGCATTTAGTGAGCATGGCCTAGGGACCCTGCATCCTGCAGTGTGTGAGGTAGTACTGCCCATGGATGGATTGCCCTGGGTCCTGCCAGACTTTCAAATGTCCCATGGGACTTTCTTTTTTGTTTGTTTGTTTTAATTTTTAAAATTAAATATTTATTTACTAAAAGGTGATTACCCTGAATATTTAAGTTACTGTTACTATTTCTTTCCTTTTTGAGCAAAGATCAGGTTTCTAATTGTGTTTGGTGCTCCTGGGGTCTTTTCACTGATGCCTGTGAAAGTGTACAGCCAAGTAGACACTGCAACCCAAGCAATCTCCAGAATTTCAAAATTTACACGCAGGAAATGTAATGGTTCATCTCGAAATTTACATAAGCCTTGAAATCTTGGCAAGAATGACCTGAAAACAACAAAAATAATGCAGTAGATGTTTACGTTTATAATATTTACAATTTGAGCAATTACAATCACACATTACATAGTTTCTACCAGTGAACATTGACAAAGGCCATGCCCAGCACTGCTTAAGGAAACACACAGAGTTACTGACCAAGGACACCGTTGCCCTGTTCAAGGGGAAAGAATGTGGCAAAATTAGCCCATATGTTCTGCAGAAAGAGCTTCTTAATATCCTTTTTGTCATGACCATCCTTTGAACATGTCATCCACAGGAAGAGAATTCTAACCCATGATACTTTGGGTTAAACCACAGCATTTAGCATGCCATTCATTTCCGAGGAATTTCTCCATGCCCGCCTGTGTCTTCAATGACAGTCTCTAAGAAGCTATGTAAGAAGGACAAAGATTACATCTTGTCTTTTACATTTGGGAGGATTTTCCTTTGCATGGAGTGTGTTGGGATTATGAAAAGCAAGGAAACAGAGAGTAGAAATCCCAGATTCCTTTTCTTTCATTTACTTGTTCATGAAACAAAATAATTATTGAATGTATCACACATGCCAGCTCGACACTCAGAGCTGGTGAGCGATGCACATTTGTAGTCTCATGTTGTTTCCTGCCATGGGACTTTCATACGGGTGAAAATACTCTCCGTTTTCCACGTGCACAGGTGTGAGCTACTCTACATTTTCTGAAGGCAGCCGCCATATAAATCATTTTGCTTGGAACTTGACTGAGTTAGAGCGGGAAAGTCACTTGTGGGGTTTGACTTACCAGTGTAGTCACCTTGTCCACTCACCTCTATGGCTTTCGTGTTCATGAAGTTTCTAGGGACGGGAGAGAGCATCTGACTACTGTATTACATCCTTCAGTATTGCGTTCTCTGAGATTTTCTGTGTTGAAATGTATGTACATTTTACTGCAAATTTATTTTCCCCTTTTTATTATAGCTTTAGGGCGCTGTGATGATTATTTTTAAAATTATGTTTGTGTTAGGATGTATATATATATATTATATATATTTTATATCATCTTTGGAACTTTTTCACCTTGCAAAACTGAAACTCTATACCCATTAAATAACAACCCCTGTTAACCACCATTCTGCTTTCTGTTTCTATGAATTTGACTACTTTATGTACCTCCTGTAAGTGGAATCATGCAGAATTTGTCTTTTTGTGAGTTTTTTATTTCACTTAGCATCCTCAAGGGTCATCTGTGTTGTAACATGTGACAGGACGTCCTTCCTTTTTAAGGCAGAATAATATTCCACAGTATGTACAGACCACATTTTGTTTTTCCATTCATCATCAATGGACGTTTGGTTTATTCCCACCTCTTGCCTATTGTGAATAATGCTTCTATGAACACGAGATCCTGCTTTCATTTCCTTTGGATGTATACCCAGGGTGGGATTGCTGGATCATATGGTAATTCTACTTAAATTTTTTGAGCAACCTCCGTACTATCTTTCATAGTGGCTGCACCATTTTACATTCCCACCAACAGTGCACAAGGGTTCTAATTTCTCCACACCCTCGCCAGCACTTAATATTTTCTGGTCTTTTTTTTTTGATAGGAGCCACCTTAATGAGTGTTTTTATAGACTATATTTTATGTGTATTCTATTTTAAGATAGTAAAGGGGTAGTTAAAAAATGCTTGCTATCAAAAGAGTTTGAGGACAGCTGCTCTAGTGTTTTTCTGCATGACAAGACGATAGTCTTATTAACCTACTACAGTATCTTTGGAAATTCGTTAGAAAACAACTCTCCCTTCCTCCTCTCTAATGATGCTCTTCTTTTCCCATAGCTGACCCTTGGCAGCAGCTTTGTCCAGTGTGGCCTCTGTGGTTTTCCTTTGTTCTGTGCGGAATTAGGCATTTTTTCAGTATGTTTTTTCCCCCTCTGCAGTAATTAGTGATCTCTTTCTATTAAGTAGGAAACCAGAATTGCTGTTTTGGCACGGAGCACTTGAACTTACATACAACATTAATGAGTAATGTTTCCATGACTGACCAAGCTTGGATTTCCTGGTGGAAACATGTCTCAGAGACACAACAGAATAAACCGCAGTTGGGGTTCTGGGGTTTTTACCTGCTGTATACTTTTTGGCCATATAAGTTATGACAATGCAAGTTAATGTTATCATTGGGAGAGTTGAAAGGTAGAGTATTTCATTTAGAACATTATGGGGTAAGGATGGGGAATAAATGGACTTCCTGTTCTGTAGACAGATGTGGAAGCAACTTGGTTGGACTGTTTGCCCCAGGACCTCAGTCTCGAGGTGTACTTCGTGAAGCCTTTTATGCATTAACCCTGGGCTCATTCAGAAGTTTTCCCTGCCTCACCTTTGGTGGTCTCCTCTGTGCTCTAACGTGGAAACCCGTTACAAGGACTGACCTGGGCTGTATTTTGTAGCTAATGTTTCCTTAGTAAACTTCAGTATAGGTCCCCCAAAGAAATTTTTCTGTGATGTGTCAGCGACCAAAAATATATATAAAAGAAAATCATTACAGTATCTCACTTGAGATTGTGCAGATAATGATAATTCCTTTTTTTGGGGAAGAATTTATGGCTATTCAGTTAAACAGCCACCAAACAACCTGGAACCCACCACTGTTTCCAGGTGCGCTGTCTTGGTGTTTGTAGCTCACCATATGTTTGAAGTATGACATAATCCTTATGGAACACATTCAATTTGTTGCTTTCCAACTTCAATAGAAGCAGTTAAGTCTGTCTCCTTATAGACAAATTGTTAATGAAAAGGTAGCTGAACAATCATTTTCTTGTAATATGCAATTCTGTCTCCTTAAATACAGGAGCCTGACAGAGCCACTCAGCACTTAGTCCTTCGTCTCTACAACTGAACTCTCTCTGACCCGCTGAAACTAACAATTGGAGCAAAAAGAGAAGAAAGAGGGGGGAAAGTTAGCTAAAAATAAAAATTCACCTGTAATACATATAATCCTGAAAGTTGAGTGGAAAGTATATTTTACTTTATTGCTTTCTGATAATGTATGAATAATTGCCTCTTGCAGCCAGATCTATTTTTATTGGTTTTCAAGTATTTCGTGATGTTGGTGCAATGTTTAGAAAATGGTGAGACTGTCTGAAAGGTTGAGAATCTAGAGTCCTGAGCTTTCCTGTGTTTTAGCAATGAGTCAGTGCTGCTGATCATGGCACAGATGCCCGGCGCTCCCTCTTCCAACAGAGCCACGCAGGAGAAAACAGAGAGATTGGCCATCGGTCCAAAATAAGTCTGTGATTTTATCTTATTTTATTTTACTTTAATTTTTTTTTTTTTGCTTTTAAACACACTTTAATATTTTAAATATTTTTAACATTTTTTTGATAAAACTGTAACCTAAAGAAAAGTTGAAAAATGGTGTAGTGCACAGCCTATAATCACCAAGTAATTTTACAATTAACTTTTTATAAAATTATATTTTATTTATTTAATTTTTTATACAGCAGGTTCTTATTAGTTATCTACTTTGTACATATTAGTGCAGATATGTCAATCCCAATCTCCCAATTCATCACATCACCACCCCCCCAATTTAATTTTATATTTATTTATTTGTTTATTTTTACAATTTTCCCAAGAGTTTCTTGAATAGAATTGAGCAAAGACAGCTTTTCACCCCATTTTAAAATACAAATAAAATATTTAACAAGGTCTTTAGAACATAGTGTAGAATAGTAACTGCTGGTGTTTATTGAGTGATTACTCTATGCCATCCCATACCCAGGTTATCTGCGGACCTCACCAGTGAGGGGTGGATGGGCCATGATGATCACCCCCATTTGACTGATGCAGAAATGTGGGTCAGAGAGGTTAATTAACTTGCCTAAGATCACCCACCAATTTTGTGGTAGAGCCAACTTTTACACTCAAGAAGGCAAACTCTCAAGTCAAGATGCTTAACCCCTATACAATGCCGCATGACAGCAGGAGATCACTTCACACAGTAAAACCTCTTCACTTCAGACTACTTTGGAGATCTGGGGGAGGATCAGTCTGAATGACAGAATGTTTGAAAAGAAATGCAATCTTACACCTCCAAGGAGATGTGTACAGAATAAATTAATATGGGTTTTAAAATTAGGCAAGCAGGGAGTTCCCTGGTAGTCCAGTGGTTAGGACTCAGCTCTTTCACTGCTGTGGGCTCAGGTTCAGTCCCTGGTTGGGGAACTAAGATCCTGCAAGGTGCGCGGCACGGCCAAAAAATTCAATAAATAAATAAAATTAGGGAAGCAGTCTTGACAATCTTATTTTATTGTAAAGGAAAATATTTGGTTTTTAAAATAATAAAGCATTTAATTAAGTGTCTTACTTTCGTGATTCTAATCCATGGTTTCTCATAGTACAAATCTAAACTATTCGCTTGTTGATTAAACAAACATCGTGCCGTGCGGACCACGTAAGTGCCGTGCAGACATGTAAGTTACATGTGGTGGAATCTTTGAGAGTGTAGATTCCAGGCTCAGGGCTGGGTTCAAAGGCTTGTATAATGTCCCAGGGTGGAGGGCTAGATGGACCCAGAGGTATTCAGAAGCCCTTCACACAGTGCCTGGAGCAGAGAAGAGGCTCAGCTGATGTGGATGATCGTCACTAGTACCCTCGACATGAGGACTCGGGGCCCACGGAGCGAGCAGGAGGCAGGGATGCAGCAACTAACCGCCTTCTGTAGTGAAGAGGAGTGTGCGGTCATACTGGAGGCGGTGAGTCTGGAAAGGCAGGATGTGGCCCGACCCTGGGCAGCCTTGGGACAGCATTTGGGCTCCATTCTTTGGTACTAGGGAGCACGGAAGATTCTTGAGGCTGGAGTGATAGGGTAGGATTTAGGGAGTGATTTGTTGGAGACACAACAGAGACCTTGTCTGGAGGGGAGCAAAGAGAAAGGAGGCAAGAGCGGGACTAATGCTCACCGTGCCTGTCAGGCACACCCAGGTAGGGGCACCTGGCTCTTCCCACCACATGGGAGACAACGTAGCTCACAGGGCCTGACTCCCTGCTCACCAAGTGACCACTCATAAGTCTTCTCTCCGGGTTACTCACAGAGAACGCAATGGCTACACTAAACAGGGGCTTTAGGCCGCTCGACAGTTGGATTTCACACTGTGAACTGGTAAGTCTGGGTGTAGTTGCACGTGCCATTGCTTCGTTAGCGTCAGTCAGCATCCCAGCCCCGCACCCTCTGACACTCTGCACAGATCAAGCTTCTGGGCTGCCCAGCTGGAGGCCAGCCCCAGACCACAGAGAATTCACCAAGGTAAATGCCACCCACGGGCTTTCCTGGGGGCCCAGCTGCACATGGTGAGTTTTCTTCAGTTACTGTGTGAACTACTGGAGTCCTCCCTGTGTCTCTGACTTTTCTCCTGAATTCTAGACCCATGTTTCCATTTGCCCTTTAGGGGTCCATCTTGTGGATGCATCTTCAGTTGAACTCGTCCCACCCACCCCGACTTGATAAAACCAACCCTGGCCCTTCCTCCCCACGTGTGACAGCCCCCAGCACTCCTCCCTTCACTTATGACCTTGCTCTGTGACCTGGCAGAAAGTCCAGTTCCTCCAAGGCCTGTGACCCCTGATGCTTTCTCCTGGGTTCAGCCCTTGGCCAACAGCACTTGACTTTCATAGACTTTATCTCTAGGTGTTCCTTAAGGTCTTTAAACCAGTCTCCCCCTTTGGGGGGGAAGGGTCTCGGCTTTGGCTTCCTTTGGCAAGACCACTGCCCCATTCTTGTGTCCTCCTCACCCCTCCCTTGGGACCCATGCAAATTCCACACCTGCAAATTGCCTCAGTTTGACCTTTGGACTTCTCCGTGTGGATAGCCAAAAGTCACGGCCAAAGTCAAAATTATTGACCCCTCAAATCTGTTTTTTCTTTGACGTTCTTGAATTTTTAAAAATGGCATTAGCTTTTGTCTGTTTACTCAAGGTAGAAACTTGTGGCCATTTTTCCCTCTCTTCTTTTTGGACACCAAACCCGAGGTGAGTCCTCTTCTTAAATATCACTCACAGCCCCGGATCTCCGTCCATCAGTTCCCCTCAGAACTTGGGTTGGTGCCCAAGTACAGGGATGGCCTTTAGCTGGTCTCCTTGCCTCTGTTCTTCCTCTTTTCTACCCCCACCACAGTCATGCTCTACACTGCTGCTCTATAGAATACTTATCATCTCTTCTTCCTATGCAAGGAAACAATAGCAGCAGCAAGCAACCAACCAACAAAACGCATAAAACCTCCTTGGTGGCCCTCAGTTGCCGGCAGGGTGAACTGGATTCACAGTAAAGGATGTTCATCATTTGGCCCTGACTTTCCAACCCCTTCCCCTGTGTTACAATTCAGCCACACCACCTGCCCCTGTGCCTCTGTTTCCTGAGAAAGCTGTGCATTTGTGAATTTGCTTTGTTTTTAAACGTACCTTTGTGCTTTTACACTTGCTGGGGATGCCATTTCTCACACCCCGTCCCTTCGTTTGCTTGTTGAACTCATGTTCACCCAGGCTTGGTTCAAAGGGGCACTGGCAGACGTTCTTTTCTCTCTGTTTTCACGGTGACAGGAATGCAGTGATACTCACGTTGTGTTACACTTGCTTGCCTCCCAGGTGGCCTAAGTAGCCTCTGAGCTGCTGTAGGGTAGGTCCTGTGCATTACTGTATTTGCACAGGTGCTCAGTGCTATGCATGGCCCCAGTGGTCACTGAGCAAGGAGGGGGATGGAGGAAGGGACGGTGGCAAGGCCTGGGAAATGGAATGGGCGGCAGTATGCCATGGATGGGGGGTGGGCATTAAGGAACGTAGAGAACAGCCAGAATCCATGAGCTGTAAAAGCTCAAAACTTTGTGATTGACTTTTATGTGCCATAGGACCTTGCCCTGTTGGCAACAATTTTGGGAAAAGCCTCAGCCCTAATGCTTTAAGTACATTGCTGTAATTTGGCTCTTCACAAAATGGCCTTTAAATTGTGTTTTGAGGCTGGGAAGTGCACATTAATGACGTGCTTAACTGTACAGCCACAGCGAAACAGGAATCTAGGCCTATCTGTATGCAAATGCAATGCTTCAAGTTCATTATTGCTATTAGGAAATGGAAATACAGCCAGAGCAGAAATAACAGTATATTTCCCTCTGCCTATGTTGTGTTTTTGTCAATGGGGCTTCTGAAGGACTATGCATTTACTAATCCATTAGAATGAGCGATTTTATATCCTAATGTAAAATTAAAGGAATTTAAAGATCGGCCTAGGAGATATACTTGGTTAAACCTATATTAATGTCTCTATTGGTTCTGTTGGCTAGGTTAGTGATATATTATTGGAGAAGAAAATGTCCCGGTCGTGTGTATACTTTCTAAATCTCAATGTATTTATTTTCTGACAAGGTGTAGAGCTGATTTTCTTCTCTTCTGTCCAAAGTATAAGACGTAGGGACAACATAACTGTTCTTAAATGCAAACCATACTATCAATCCTTTATTATTATTATTGTTAAAAATCTCCTTCCTATTATCGCATTCTCCATTTTCCTCTGCTGTACTCTTGGCTTCTCCCAGCTCTCATTTGTGAGCCCATTAGTTCCCTTTCCTTAGGCCCATCAAGCAGTGTTTACTGTGGTGTTTACCAGGGCCTCCCGTAGGTTGTGTGGGATCCTGGGCAAATATTCTTTCGTGGGGCCTCTGGCCATATTAACAATTTGACTGAAACGTGTTCAAAATGCTTGGGCCCATTGAGATGTATTGATTTATCAGCGAAGATTTGGAATCACGGTGAAGAGACACTTACGTACTTATTCTCCATCCGGTGCGTGTGAAGGTGCTTCCTCCTCTTCAGGCACCCTCTCTTCCTGTTCAAGTCTAGGCACCATCTCTTCGTTGTGTTTATGGCCAAAGGCATCAGCCCCTGATTATTCCACATCCCTCACCTTGTGGTCACTCACAACACATGGCTCTTTGGAACCTGTTTGTGTTGAAACAATACGGCTCACCATGCCTGTGCAGCTCCCCGGACCACTTACTGAGGGCTGGTTACACTATATTATTCACGATGTACACCGTCCCTCGAGCTGTCCAGGAACACTAGCTTCCAGGGACAATCTCTAGGGTGTTACTGTGCTTTGTCAGTGATGATTAAGAATGCAACCCTGCCCCAGAGAATACAGTAACACTTGGATGATAACTTCTTTGTGGTCGTGTTAAATATACTAATTTTATAGCATAAAGGTAGCACAGCACATCTTCCAACTGCGTCTTTTAACTCTTTAGATGCTCTCACTGCATCCTTAGGATGTGCTCTCTCTAGGTGTTGACCACAGCTTTACACTCCACAGCTCGGGGGTAGGGCGGGTGAGAGGAGTGGTCCATTGGTGCAGGGGGTATTCCTCCCTCATCCTGTACCTAGGGAAGTACAACCATAAAGGAGTCCCACTAGATTTACTGTTATTTCTGTAAAAATGTCAACCTGAAGGTTTGCAGACAGTCTCTTGAGTTACCCCAGAGACAATCCAAGAGGTATTCTCAGATAACCGGGAAGCCTGACAAATCCTGAATTATCCAAGAGCCGAAGAGTTTGTAAAAATAGCATTCTGTATGTCCCGGCCATTGTGTGTGTGCGTGTGTGTGCATGTGAACTATTATAAGTGCTCAGTGGTTCTCATAATTTTCTGCACCCATTTGTGAAGTGTGCCTTGATGTTGATTTTATTTTTCCTTTGTGAAAAAATATAATAATAGACATAAACATTTTCGAAAGGGATGTTGATGGTGAGGGAGGCTGTGTGTGTGGGGCAGGGAGTATGTGGGAATGTTCTGTACTTTTAGCTCAATTTTGCTGTCAACCTAAAACTGCTAAAAAAACACACCCTGTTTAACAGGAAAAAAACATTAAAAAAAAAGGCTGGCCCGCAAGAGTGTGATGTCACCATGTTGATTGGAGCTGGAAGAGGATGTCTCCAAAGCCCCACGGTGTTGTGAGGCAATGGTCTGGGAAGTCTTTTTTTTTTTTTAATTTTTTAAAATTTTATTTATTTATTTATTTATGGCTGCGTTGGGCCTTCGTTTCTGTGCGAGGGCTTTCTCCAGTTGCGGTGAGCGGGGGCCACTCTGCATCGCGGTGTGCGGGCCTCTCACTGTCGCGGCCTCTCCCGTTGCGGAGCACAGGCTCCAGACGCGCAGGCTCAGTAGTTGTGGCTCACGGGCCTAGTTGCTCCACTGCATGTGGGATCTTCCCAGACCAGGGCTCGAACCCGTGTCCCCTGCATGGGCAGGCGGATTCTCAACCACTGCGCCACCAGGGAAGCTGGTCTGGGAAGTCTTAAGAGGAGATGGGTGCAGCCGCCTTAGGAACGCCTGCCATGTGGCGTGGAGACTGCAGAAGAGTTGGGGTGACCCCCCTGCCTGCCAGGGTAAAGGACACCTGCTAACACCCCAGCTGTCCCTGGGTGCTGGGGACCAGAGGCAGCACTGTGGGTGGAACACAGATGCGCAAGAGCCAATCCACAGACCTGCACACTTGGCTCAGGTCCACGGGTCAGCAGTGACTTTTCAGGAGCTCAGAACCCTGAAATTGTCCTGTGTCGGACATGAGTGAGAATCTCCAAAATCAGCATGTCGGCACCATTCTGGCAGCCTGGTGTCACACACACCTTTGAAACCAATATTACACTGCTATCGGTTGGAGTCATCCACTGGCCAGGCTGCCCTTCCAAAACCAGAGCCCAGCCGGGGCTCAAGACAACCCCACAGGCATGAGTCTGATTGCTCCTTGGGGCATCTGGTTGACCCATTTCCAGACCACGGGGTCTGTAAATTAGACACGTTTGCCCTCTGGTGGTGCAAGAAGCCTGTACTTCACTGCCCATGTCTTTTCTCCACTAGCCGTTAAAATATGAGGGGCCAATACCAGCAGCATTAGGTCCTTCCTGAGATCCCCTCACACCTTTGGACTCCACTTTGCTGACTGGCCTGGCCACTGCTGCTCGTCTGGTCTCACCATCAACACTCAGAGCTGCTCTGTACAGTTGTGCAGGTTGTGCATTGCACAGTGGTGCCCGTATCCAGGGGGCGCCACTGACATCACAGAGGGTGCAGCTTTGTGTATTTTACTACAGTAGATGGCAGTAAACTGTCTTGTTCTAACAAAGATTGGTATATTATGATGATTTTTTGATAAATGGAAGTCTTGAAGAAGGGGGTGCCTTTTAAGAATTTGCAGGAAATCACCGATAAGGGCTAGCAGTGCCTTGGGCTACACCTGCCCACTCCCTCTGCTGACCAAGCTGTGGAGGCACCTTCGTTTTCCCCTGGTTAACTTCATTCATTTGTTCATTCATTCATGCATTCATTTACTCATTGAAAATTACTCAATGCTAACTGTGTGCCGAAACCCTGAGAATTTTGAACGCTTTGTAAATAGTTTCACTACATGTGGGTAGGTGGCCCAGGCCCCCTTGGGCGTGTCCGGTGCTGGCCAGCGGACCTTGAACAGGAAGTGCCACTCCGGGCCACGTGGTTGAGAGGTGGGTGCTGCTCCCAGCCCACTTCCCATCTGGGGCAGATGCACGAGACTCGGAGGCCTGGGGGAGGCCCAGCCGCAGGGCTTGGCCTGCGGTCCTACTAAGTTCTGATGAGCACAGTCGACGTGAGCACGGCTTCCTTATCAGAGACACCTGGGTTCAAGCCTTGACGTCACCACTCATTAGCTGTGCGGCTTTAGTCTTCAACCCCAAAGTCTATTTCCTCACCTAAAAAGTGCAAATAATAATCACCACCCCCTCCATGGTTGTTGTGAGGAATAAAGGGCACGACACACACACAGTGCGGGGAACGAAAGGCCCTCAGTGAGTGGCCCCCATGAGGCCCGGGGCTGGGGTGTTCTCAGTGGTTACAGGTGTGGGCTCTGGACCAGGCTGCTTGGACCTGAATCCTGGGTCTGCCCCTTCTGTGCTCCCTTGGGGACATGATTTACTTATTTATTAAATGGGACAACAGTGCCTATGTCATAAACCGGTTGGGAGGATGATATTCAATTGAGAACCGCCTGGCACAAACACTGGGTGTAGTGGGCTGAATGGTGGCCTCCCCGAAAGGTAAAGATAATCCAGGTTGTAACCCCAGGGACCGGTGACTGTGACCTTATTTGGAAAAGGGGTCATGGCAGGTGTCATTAAGTTGCAGATCTTGAGACAAGATCATCCTGGATTATGTGGATAGTCCCTAAGTCCAGTGACAGATGCCCTTGAAAAAGGCAGAAAAGGAAAAGGTAGATGCATAGGGAAGAAAGCTGTGAGGAGACAGAGATTGGAGTGATGTAGCCAGAAGCCAAGGAACGCCGGCAGCCCCGAGAGGGGCTGAATCCTCTCCTAGGGCCTCTGGAGGGAGCCTGGCCCTGGAGGTGCCTTGATTTCAGACTTCCAGCTCTCGGGACTGTGAGAGAATCCATTCCTGTGCTTTTAAGCCACCCAGTTTGTGGTAATTAGTTATAGCAGCCCTAGGAGACTAATATCCTCAGTGAATATCATCTCATCGTTATTACCGATGTCATTTTCTCACGGAAAATAAGAAAAGAGAAGGTGAGTGAGTAACCATAGATTCGAGCAGACCAGCGGTGCTGAGACGGATGGATGGACGGTGTCCCCTGAAATGGTCTAGGGAGGGGCCGGCAAACATTTCTCTGTAAAAGGCCAGATAGGCAGTGCTCATCTCAACTAGTCAGCTCTGCTTCCCGAGCATGAGAGCAGTCACAGATAGCACGTAGATGGTGAGATGATTTGGCCGCCCTGGGGGGTCGTGTGCTCACCCCTGGTCTGGGGCAGCACCGCTCCGGGGTGGTTTGTGGATCGTGCCAGACACAGCTACGTGTTACCCTCTGCAGTGAGATAAGGATAGACGGAGAGTGTTTACAAACTTTCATGGCAATTTCATAGAGTAATTTTACGTCTATTGAGGCTAATTATGAAAAATTTAGGTGTATATTTTGTATGTCTTTCTTTTCCTTCCACTTTTCTAGGAATTTCTTACTGTTAATTTTACACAAGTGTCCCTGGGCGGCAGAATTGAAATAAAAACCTGGCCTTTGCCCACAGAGGGTTTGAGAGACTTTGGTCTGGGCAGGACACTCTCCTACGTAAGAGGGCATTGCTTACCATAGGGAGCCCCAGAAAATGAGGAGGCCTGGGGACACCCAGCCCTTTGGGCAGCCCAGGAGGTGGAAAGGTCTCCAGCCTGGGGACCTGAGGTGGATGAGTTTGGAAAGGACCTAGAGGCCTCATGCACGGACCCTGGCCAAGCCAAGGGTTGCGTCACATCCAGTGGTGTATTGCTTGACTGAATCCACCTTGCAAAGCTGGGCAGAAGGCTGACAGTTGGCCAGCCCAGGGCACCCAGGACTCGAGGAGGGACCGGCTGTGTGTGTGGGAGTCTTGGGTTCCCTCCCCACTACAGTTGACCCCTTCCAGCCCTTTCCCACCCCACGCGAGGCTCTGTGAAACCCCGGCTGCCTCGTGCCATGACTGCCACCTTGGTGACAGTGGCTCCCCCAGGGCAGGGCGGGGCCCGCTTCCCCATCCTTGAGGCTGGGTCCCTGCTCTCTGCTGGGCTCACAGCAGGCGCTCAGTGAATGTGGACTGAAGGGCCACTGGACACACAGGTCTCCCTTCCAGGGGCGTGCCCGCCGCCTGTGTTAGGGTATCAGGTCCTGTGAGCGTGGAGGACGTGCAGAGAACCGTGAGACCGGGGGAGGGGGACGGCAGAACCCGGCAGATCTGCCATCGAGAGCAGGGAGGTTTCTGGAGGCGCCACACATCCGTCCTCTTGGTCTGCGTGGATCTGGGGCTGGAGGAGTCCCTCAGAGAAGAGACGGGACGCAGGGCCAGCTGGAGAGGGAGTGCAGGAGGGCGGGGAGTAGCCTGCCCACGCGGCGGGGGGCAGGGAGGCGGTGCTGCCCGCTCACCTGGAGGACCCGGGAGAGAGGCGTAGCTGAGCTGACGGGTAGCACCGGCCCTCAGAGTTCTCGGGGGAAGCCCGCACTTCCCGCAAAGCAATGTTCCCAAAGAAACGCGCCTGAGCAATGCTAGAATTTTAGGCGTCATGAAACCTGGAGGGAAGAACCAGTCCTGCTGGCTCTGGGGGCGGTGGGTGATGCTTCCGCCCTTGATGATTCCCTGCAGCGAATCAGCCCACCCGGCTGTCTGGGCGCCTCCCCGTGGAGTTCCTCCCCAAACTTCCCCAAGGTCCGCCCCGCCCCCCGGGCCCTTTTGAGAAAAGGTCAGTGCAGGTGTCACGAAGCCTGAAGTCTGGGAAGAGGCGGGATGAGGGCCGGCAGGAAGGGAAGCCCAAGGGCGAGGATTGAGCCCTGGAGACCGCAGTCCAGGACTGCAGGACACAGTCGTAGGGGGTTTGTGACTTCAAATAAAACTAGGACTGGGTTTCAGGTTGGGGGCAGGGAGACGGATCAGTGCGGACACTCAGAGCGGAACAGAACGTGATGTCAGACAAGTCTTGTCTTTTGGAACCAGCCGCCCTTCCATGTGCGATGTTTCAGTGTCTTTGCCATTTACCTCGGTCCTCAGGGAGGCTTTAGCTCATGTAACAAATAAGACCTCACATTTCAGTGACTGAGCCCCGTGGAAGCTGCTTTCTTGTGAAAGTCCAGTGAGGGTGTCCTGGCTGTTGGGCAAGGTCCACGTGGCGATTCAGGAGCCCAGGCTCCTCCCTTTGTGGGGTCCAAGGGCTCGGCTGCATTTGCATCCAGACGGGGGACGCGAGGGCAAAATGAATGAGAAGGGCCTCTTAGCTCCCACCTGGCTGGCCAGAACGAGACCCCTTGCCCTCCCCAGGGTCCCCAGGGCCCTGGGGGAGTGCCCTCCTAGAGGAGGTGCCAGGGACCTGCCAGCACCTGTGTTTACTGTCCCACCAGTACCGCACACGGTGAGGCTGGGGGTGGGAGAAGCCCTTCCTCGGGAGCAGACCTGGGTTCTGTTAGAAAGGGGATGAATGCTTAGTTGGTTCCAATGACACGTGTCCCTTCTAGGGTCCCTGGACGTGAGTCCCGGTGGAAGGAGGTAGATGGTAAATTCCTGGGGTTGGATGGGGGCATGGAGATTCCCTGGAGAGGCAGAGCCAGAGGGCTACTCGGGGCAGCAGGTGACCCCACCTGGGGCCTGACTGCCTGGCTGGGATGAGGGAGGAGGAGGGTGGGGACATGCAGAAGGAATAGGAGACCCCAGAGACAGCCTCACCCTCCACAGAGGTTTGCGGAACATGCGGGAAGGACCCAGTGCCCTGGAGGGAGCAGCGGCTTTAGCTCCGAGCTCCGTGAAGGTGGAGGCGGCTAGAAGACCTTACCTGGCTCCCCTTCTGTCCCTTGCTGAGAGTTTCCGGGGTGAGGTGGACAGTCCATGGCAAGAAGCACTTGCTCTGCTCCCCATGGTCTGATGACACAGGTGGGCTCCCCCTTGGTCTCACAGATGGGGATACTGGTCCCGAGAAAGGTCCTGCCCAGGCCGTTCAGGGAGCTGGGCTGGCAGGTGGGGACCAGAGTTCTCCCAGGCCCCATCCTCTCCCCGGGGCCCTTCTCATCCCTGGCAGAGACACCTGGTCTCTATGTGAGGGACGCTAGGCTCCTACCCAGCACTTCCTGTGGCCAGTTTGTCTAATCACCTTACCGATCTTTCCTCCTGGCAGTTCTGAATTTGTGGATGCCTGGTCACCTGTTTACAGATGTGGAAACTGGTTCATAGAGTGATTTAAACCCCAGACCTGAGGATACGTTCTGGGAAAGTACGGGGCGAGGATGTCTTTCTATCTGGTTTATGGCTTCCCTCGCTGAGCTGTGCTGCCCTTGGCCTTGCCGAGATTTTATAACTGGCTTTCGTTCTGGCTTAGACAGAGCCCCCTCTGGAGTCGTAGGAGAGAGGAAGCCAGTCCCGCTTTCTGTGTGAGCCGGATTTTTTCTCTTGCCTGAATACAACAGTCATAAGTAAGACTCCAGTAAATAAATAGTTCAGTTCCCATCGAAATTTCCTATGCTGGAATTTGTGCCTTTAAAAGAAACATGAATGATGACTGGGACAGAGCATTCTTTTACTTGAACCCAGATGATTCTAACACAGATAGTAGAAATGTGAGAAGCCTCAGCTAAGTGTATTCTCTGGGTTATACATTCCTTTTCTCTCTAATGCCTCTGCCTTATCTGGAGATTCTCTTGGCTGCACTTTCTTCTTTCACTTCTGTCTCTTGCTTCACTGTGTTCCTTCTTTTCTGGTATTTTACTAGCTCAGCAGCTGCAGCTCAATTGAGCCAAGAATGTTTGCTCCGGGTGGTGAAGAGGTGCACTCACTCTGCCCCCGTGGCCCTGCTCTCCCCGGCACACTGGTGCCCTTATGTAACTCTGTCCTTTTCAGAATCAACTCTGCCGGAGCTTGGTTAAAAAAAAGTCAGTGAATGACAAATGACGGGGTTTGTTCACCTTCATTAGCTGCCTCTAAAACGGAGCCCCTTTCCTAAGTAACTCTCAAAGTGTGTGCTTTGGCTGTGTCTACAGGATGCTTTGAAATGTATTGTTTCTCAACGAAAGAACAGTGTGACCGGATGCATTTTAAAATAGCGAGTGCACTTGAAATATTGAGCCAGAGGTTTCTTTGCTGGGAGCATGGAAATAATGCTGGAGTTCTGGCAAAGTGGAAAAGTAACTGGTCACTCACACTGTTCTCAGAACTTGTGCTTGAAAGAAGTGTGACCTGTGCACTTTGGGGACAGTTATGGCATTCTTCATGGAACCTAAACCTATCCCGGAAGTTGTAATTGAACTTGAAAACAGCTGAGGCTAAGGTTTCAGGTGTGCAGAAGGGTAAATAGAAGTCAGATTTGGGAACATAGGGTCAAAAGGAGCCTAGAGAATGCAAGGTGAAGGGAAAAAATATGTTGTAATGGCAGAGATAAGCCCACATTTATCAGCTGTTATGATAAAGATGAAATAAAAGTCAGGCTGAAACAAAATGACTCTGAAAGTTTTAGAATTAACTAAAAAAGAAAATGTAGCAATATTCATACAGATAAATTAGAACTCAAAATGAGAAGTTTAAGAAGGACAGAGACAGACATTTCATATTAATAAAAGTGAAAATGCATCGAGGAGATACAATAGTTTTGACATTGTTTATACCTAATACCACATCTTTGAAATATTTACAGCTAAATTTCTTTGAATCGTAAGGAGAAATTGACCAACTTAAAATTGAAGAGATTTTAACACACCCCTCTTGCAGTGGGCTGAATTGTGGCCCTCAGATATGTTTACATACTAATCCCTAGAACTTCTAAATACTACCTTGCTTGTAAAGAGTCTTTGCAAATGTAATTAGTTAAGAATCTTGAGATGAGATCATCCTGGATTACCCAGGTGGGCTCTAAATGCCATCACAAGTGTCCTTATGAGAGAGAAGCAGAGGGCAATTAGACACACACAGAGGAGGAGACTTATGAAGATGGAGGGAGAGATTGGAGTGAGGTGGCCTCCAGTCAAGGAGTGTGGGCAGCCCCCAGAAGCTAGAAGAGGCAGACAATGGATTATCTCTTAGGGTCTCAGGAGGGAGCATGGCCCTGCTGACACCTTGATTTCGGACTTCTGGTCTCCAGAACTGTGAGAAAATAAATTTCTGTTGTTTTTAAGCCACTAAGTTTGCAGCAATTTGTTCTGGCAGCCACAGGAAACAAATAACAATTCTCAAAAATGGATCGATCAAGTAAAAGAATAATTAATAAGACTATCAAGGATTTGAAAAAATTAACTCTACACCCAACTGAGTATGCTCATTTAAAAAATATGTAGGAAAATTTATTAAAATTAACCATGTCCTAGGCCACAAAGAAAATGTGCAATTTCCCAAGATTGAAGTCACTGAGCCCTTATTCTTTGGAGGCAGTACAATGAAAACAGCAACCACCAGCAAAAAGATAGACAGAATATCCCCTGCATACATTGGGAGATTAAAAAATACCTTCTAAAAAATTCATGTTTTAACAAGAAAATCAAAATGGAAGTTATACTACTTAAAAACAAATGACTCTAAAAGTTGTGCATATAAAGTTGTGAGATGAAGCCACAGTGTTACTCAAAGGAGAATTTAGAGCCAGAAATACGTTTATTAGAAAACAAGAAAGATTGAAAAGAAATGAGCTAAGCTTTCTTAGCTGTAAAAAAAAAACTTAAAAAAAGGACAACAAAACAAACCTGAAGAAAGTGGAAGGAAGGAAATAATAAAGATTAGAGCAGAAATTAATGAAATAGAAAGCCAGAAAGTCCAGTAGAGTTAATCAACAAAACCAAAAGCAAGTTCTTTAAAGTGACTAATAAAATTGGCAAGCTTTGTGCAGGTATTGGGTTGGCCAAAAAGTTCATTCAGGAAACCCCAAAAGAACTTTTGGGCCAACCCAATATAATCAATAAAAAAAAAAAAAGAAAAAAAAAAAGAAAAAAAAAAAAGAAAGCATAAATAAGTATCATGAGGAAACAAAAAAGGATCCATAGCTGTAGATATATTTGACCTTTAAAAATTTTTAAAGAATTAAATATCTTTATACTAATATATTAAGAAAGTAGCTGATATTGAATACAAATATTCAATATTCAAGATACAAATAATCAAGATAGACCCAAGAACAAGTAGAGAAACAATCATAAAATAAATGGAAATGATAGACAAAGATCAATAAGCAAGCGCCACCAATGCCATACAGTTTAATAGATGAGATCTACCAAATAGTCAAGAAGATAACTTAGATTTGGGGAAACTATTCTAGAGTGTAGAAAAAGATGGAATGCTAACCAACCCATTTTATGAAGTTATTAGAAAACATACTATCAAAACCACACAAGGAAAGAATAAAAAAACTCCAAAGGCTCATTATGAATGTGCATGCAAAAACCATAAAAAATATTAGCAAATTGTATTTTACAGTTTATTAACAGGATAGTACATCTTGAGCCAGTTAGGGTTGCTTCAACAAAGAATATTTATCGGTGTGGTTAACTGCCTGAAATTAAATGAAAAAAAACCCCCCAAACCTCCATGGTTTTCATAATAGATGCTAACCTCCCTCCCCCAACCCACAACAAATGTTCATTCACCACATAAACATGGAGAAAATGGAATAGAAGTAAGCTCCTTGAACTAATAAAGAATATACACCAGAAAATCATAGAGGCCGACTTACTTAATGATGTAACAAAATTAAAGTCTAGTCACTGCTCCTATATTATACATCTTCACCACATTTCAAGAAAAGAAATAAAAAATTTAAAGGAAGAAATAAAACTGTGATTATGTTCAGATGTTTTAGTTGTTCAGTTTGAAAAACCAAAGGAATCACCTGATGAATGACTAGAACTAATAAATTAGTTTAGCAGGAGTGCTGAACGTAAGCTGAACATATAAAGATCTTTAATATTTCTTTAGCTACCAATAACTAATTAGAGATTGCAATAGAAAAAAAAAAACAATCCCCTTCATAAAAGCAACAAAATCTGTTAGGTACCTGAGAACAGACCTGGGGCACCATGCCAGGAGCATAGCCACTCTCTTTTCTTCTTTACTCAAAAACCCTGAAATTTTGTTTGTGTTGGCGATATACTCACCTAAAAATACATGATCTCCCAGCATCCTTTGCAGCTACGGTTGGCCATGTGATGAAGGTCACATGCTTCAGGAAACATAGGCAGAATTCCATGGGAGGGCATTCCTCACCAGATAAGACGAGAACATCACCTTCTTCCTGCCTAGGATACAGACAAGATGCCAGGAGGTACAGCAGTCTTCTTGTGATCACAGCGTGAAAGCTTCCTGCTGGGGATGGTGGAAGAAACGACTAGAAGATGCTCTGTTCCCAGATGACCTCTGGTCCTGGACTGCCTTACCTTGGGCTTCTTGGAGAGAGGGGAAAAGGAAGAAGGGGAGGCAAGGGGAGAGGAGAGAGGGAGGAAGAGGGAGGAAGGGAGGGAGAACCTTACTTGTTACAGTCACGGCTGTTTAGATTTTCTCTAGCTCACAAGTGAACACATCTTTAACTGATGCGAAACCTAACAAAGAAATGTTAAAACCTAAGTGAAGAAATCTGTAATATTTCATAGTAGAATATAAAAGATAGCCTAAATAAAAGGAGAGCTGTACTATTGGCTTGGCCAAAAAGTTCGTTCGGGGCTCTCTTCCCGGCTTGTAGACGGCCACCTTCCTGCTGTGTCCTCACATGGCTATTCTCAGTGTGTGCGTGGGAAGGGAGAGAGAGAATGAGCTCTCTGGAGTTTTCTCTTATAAGGACATGAATCCTTTTGTGTCAGGGCCCCATCCTTATGATCTCATTTAACCTTAATTACTTGCTCAGAGACCCTATATTCAAATACAGCCACACTGGGAGTTAGGGCTTCAACATATGAATCTTGGGGGGACACATACACTCAGTTTCTAACCACAGACCTTGTTGGCATCCTCATCAGCACAGAATGACATCCAGGTGGCTAAGTATTGTTTAATTTGTTGTGGTACTGTTGGGAATCACAGAATAGGTAGGTAGGAGTTTGGAAATTGGCTACTTCACCATCCTAAAAACAGACAAACTCCCATGGGCCACCCTATGCTGTGAGAACAAGAGCTTCCCCAGGCTGTGTCTTCACAGTGAAGACTGCTGCTTTCTGACCATGTCCCCTCCTGCTGTGCCAGAGGGCTCTGAGGGTCCCTGTGGTGCTGGGTGTCCCCAGGGCTGGTCTCACAGGTCCTCATGAAGTGGTCCCATCATCTTCCCTGTGGCCCGCTCCCCCTGTCCTGCTGGAGCCCCCGGAGCTGCCGACTTCATGCACTGACCATGTGGAGGGTCCTCAGGGCTGATGCTGCTGCAGCATCACCCCCCCTTAGGCACTGCCACCCCCGGGGGCCTCACTGCCATGCAAATGCCAGAGCTCTTGGGGGGCCCGCAGGGCTCCGGGCTCCTGAGGTCCCAGGTCGGGAGAAAGCCTCTCTCCCCTGCATCCCCTTGGTCACAGGGAGCAGGGCCGTGATGCTTCTGCCTCTGTGTCCCCCACAGGTTTTAATAGCAGAGCTCTGTCCTCCGCCCTCAGGCCTCTCCTCCATCATGCCTTGGGGATCTGGGACCTGGTACAATCTGGGATGGGGCTGTTATGCTGGGCTGTATCACTGGACCAGGCTTGTGTGCTTGGCCCTCTGGTCCCTAAGGATGAACGCCACACAGGAGTGTCCACCCCAGCACTGGGCAGCCTGGACAAGCCTTACTCCCAGAGGGCTGTGGCCTGGGCCTGGTGTCCGCAGAAGGTTTCCTATGACATGGACCAAAACCTCCCCCAAGGCCAGGTGTGCAGAGCGGGGCCACCTCTAGTGTCTGTTCCAGGTCCCTCCTCTGCCAGGTGCCAGGCATGTGATTTCAGTAGGTTTGGGGTCTTCCTCCCCTTTCTCTGGGGCTGTGTGTCAGTTCTGGGGGACGTGCATAGTGCTGAGGCACCACGGATGTGTGTGCATGTGTGTGTGTATTGGGGGGGCTGGGTGGGGGATAAATTATCAGCCTTCGTCATCTTCCTCCTGGCACCCACTTGAGCATCCTTCCCCTTGCCAGGTCTTCATTGCCAGCTGCTGTGTGTCTAGTTTCACTCTTCTCCCTGCACGTGAAGTATCTTTATATCTGCAGGCCATTTGGGCCATGTTGGCACTGTGTCTGGGCCAAAACTGGACTACCCTTAGCCATGTGTCAGGGCGTCCAGCTGTTCCCATCCCCTGCCAGAGACAGTAAGCCTTTGGTACTGGTATGGGTTGGGTTGTGCTCCCAGAGACAAGTTCAAGTCCTAACCCCAGGTACTAGGGACCTTGTTTGGAAACAGAGTCTTTGCAGATGTAATCGAGTTAAGTTGAGGTCATACTGGGATGGGGGGAGGCCTTAATCTGATGACTGGTGTTCTTGTAAGAAGGAAATCTGGACACAGATGAAGATGGAGACAGAGATTGGAGTCCTGCATCTGCAAGGTGAGGGGCATCAAAGAGCTCCAACCACCACCAGAAGGCAGAAGAAGCAACGAACAGACGCTCCTTCAGAGTCTCCAAAAGGAACCAACCCTGCTTAAACACCTAGATTTTGGACATCTAGCCTCTTGAACTGCGGGAATAAATTTCCCTGTATTCAGGTATCTAGTATGTGGTCTTTTTTTACTGAAGCCGCAGGGAAATGATACAGGTAGTGTTTGGAGACGTCCCTGCACACAAGACTTTCAGAATCAGGACACTCTGGCTCCAGTCCTGCCCCATCTCTCTGACCCTGACTTGTCCCCTCTGCTCCTCAGAAATGCCACCGCCGTTTCCACTTCAGGGCTTTGCTTAGCTGTTCACCTCTCAGCCTCCCTTCCTCAGGGACCAGTCTCTGACCACCCAGCGCAGCCACTGGACACTTTCCCTACTAATTCTCTGTGTAGCGCTAACATTTTCTTACATATTTTTTTGTTCATTATCTATCTCCTGCACATGACTTGGTGTTTAGAAAAGTTTCTTTGATGTGTAGAAAGTACCTAGCCATGGCTAACCCAATAATGAATAGATACAATGCTTCTACTTTGAGGTAAGTGTGTTGGTTTCCACGTGTTGTTGTGACAAAGCACCGCATACTGGGCAGTGAAAACAACAGGTAGTTACTGTCTCACAGTTCTGGAGGCTGGAAGTCAGGAATCAGGGTGTCAGCCGGGCTGTCTCCCTCTGACGCTGGGGAGAACCCTTCCTGGCCTCTTCCAGCTGCTGGCAGGGCCAACAGTCCTTGGTGTCCTTGGCTTGCAGCTCCATCACTTCAATCTCTGCCTCTGTCATCACCTGGCCTTCTTCACATCGTCTTCTCTCTGCCTGTGACATGTCTGTGGTCAAATTTCCACTTTAGATAAGGACCCAGTCATGTTGGACTGGGGCCCACCCTAATGACCTCATCTTAACTTGATCACCTGCAAGGACCCTATTTTCTTTCTTTCTTTCTTTTTTTTAATGGAAAGTTTGGGTAAATTTTTTTTTTTTAAGATTTAATTTAATGTTTTTTTTTTTTTTTTTTTACTGCGTTGGGTTTTTGTTGCTGCGTGCGGGCTTTCTCTAGTTGCGGCGAGCGGGGGCTACTCTTCATTGTGGTGCGCCGGTTTCTCATTGTGGTGGCTTCTCTTGTTGCAGAGCATGGGCTCTAGGCGCACGGGTTTCAGTAGTTGTGGCACACGGGCTCAGTAGTTGTGGCTCGTGGGCTCTAGAGCGCAGGCTTAGTAGTTGTGGCGCACGGGCTTAGTTGCTCCGCGGTATGTGGGATCTTCCCGGACCAGGGCTCAAACCCGGATTCTAACCCACTGTGCCACCAGGGAAGTCCCAGACCCTATTTTCATATAAGGTCTCATTCACAGGTACAGGGGTTAGGACTTGAATGTATCTCTCTTGGAGGACGCAATTCAACACAGCAGTATGGATTCTTCAGATTACGAGTCACTTCTCTGATTTGGGAAGAATCTGGGTCTTTCCAGCCAGCACGACAATGCTCAGCTGTCACGGCTGCAGCCTGCTCCCTGGTGGGCTGGGGGCTTCAGGGGATTGTGTTCCACTGTCTTCTGCAGCCGGGCTCTGGCCTGTACCGTGGACTGCTCTCCAAGGAGCTGCTGAAGACTGAACAGACGGGCCAGTGCTCTGTTGAGGTACCAGGAAACTTCTTGCAAACTGCCCAAGGGACGAGCTCAAAGTCAGGTCCTAGATAAGAGAATGCTGACTTTTGCCTCATTCTCTACTACTGAAAGGGTCCCTCGCCCTTGGATAATAATGTCCAAAAGTGAAGGAAGATTGGGTCACTCTGGGGGTAATACTGACAAATTTCCATTATTTATGGGCTGCTGGGACCATGTTCATGGTAGACAATGGATTTTGGTTCAAAAGGGAGTTGCCAATTTACCCTACAGGAATTCAGAAAGTTTTATTAAAAACACTCAGAGCTAAGGCTAGTCTCTGGGTGTGTGTGGGTGGGGAAGTTCTGGGGGTAGGGAAGGTGGTCCCTGTCACAGAGCAGAAAGAGAAGCATGTAGCTGAAAGGCAAGCAAGCTGCTGGAGGGAAAATTCTGGAAGGGCTTGCCCCACTTCATGCTGAGGGAAGCCAGGAGGCAGCAGCTCCTGGTGGGTGGGCCTGTCAATTAGAAGCTGGACACAACAGAAGCCTGTGTACTTAAAACTCATTTTATTTGACAGAAAATAAGATGCTGAGGGTCGGTGCCAGGCCTGGCTGCTGGTTGCGGACGAGGCCCATTGGGTTGTGGTCCATGGGTTCAACCAGGCCAGAGTTTCTGGTGGGGCTGAGGGACTAGGAGAAGAACCTTCCCTTGGGGACAGAGGAGAGGTGGGCCCTAGGGTGAGGCTTCCTCAGGCCTTCTACAGGTCTGTATGGAACATTCTGGGAACTAGAATGAGATGGGGGATGGGAGTTTGGTGGTGGATAGACATAGCCCTTAGCATTCAAGGTTTTCAGTCTTAGCAAGAAGCCATTTGAGTTCGCAGACTGTTAGAATATAGTCTGACAAGCAGAGCAGAGGGATGTGATGGAGAGATGCTGGCCTGGAGTGGAGGACAGATCCAGGAGGGCTTCCTGGAAGAGGGGACCTCTCCACTGAGTTTGCAGGAGGGCTTCTCAAATATCAGAATGGTGCATTCTGAGTGTTAAGATGGTCACCATGAAGCCAGAATCATGTGCCCATTATTCCTGCTGTAATCATTGTGGCTAGAAGGATCCACTCCACTTTACCGCTGATGTAGATGCTTCTCACATGGTAGGGTTTGAGGATTAAATGAGAAGTCATATAAATATGCTGAGTGAAAGGAGTCAGTCAGAAAATCTCACATATTCTATAATACCATTGTGTTAGGGTTCTCCAGAGGGACAGAACCAATGGGACGTGAGTGTGTGTGTGTGTGTGTGTGTACACAGCTGACCCTTGAATAACTAAGGTTTGAACTGTGCAGGTCCACTTATACGTGCATGTTTTTCAATAGTAAATACCACAGTACTGTATGGGTCTGTGTCCAAGTTTGGCTGAATCCACAGACACAGAGCGGAGGACATGGAAGAAATGAGTACATACAAAGGGCCAACTATAGGTTATATTTATTATATTTGGATTTTGGGCTGTGTAAAGGGTCAGCATCCTTAACCCTTGTGTTGTTCAAGGGTCAACTGTATACATATAAATTCATTTATTTCATGGATTTGGTGCACATGATTGTAGAGTCTTGGCTAGTCCAAAATTGTCCTGGTAGGCTGGTGAGCCGGGAGAGAGTTGCACTTTGAGTCCAAAGGCAATCTGCTGGGAGAATTCCTTCTTGCTTGAGGAGGTTGGTCTTTTTCGATTAAGGGCTTCAGCTGATTGGATGAGCGATTATTATGGAGAGCGATCTGTTTTATTCAAAGTCTACTGATTTAAATGTTAATCTCATCTAAAAATACCTTCAGAGAAACATCTAGAATAATATTTGACCAAATATCTGGGTACCATGACCTACCCAAGCTGACACATAAAATTAACTATCACAGCCACTTATATGAAATGTCTAGAATTGGCATATTTTGAGTGGTTGCCATGGGCTGGGGAGAGAAGGGATGTGGAGTGATTGCGAATGGGGTACAGGTTCTTTTTGGGGTGATGACATGTGAACTACAATACTACTGTACAGTGTACGGGCATACCTTGTTTTATAGCACTTTGTTTTATTGAGTTTCACAGGTATTGCTTTTTTTTTTTTACAAATTGGAGGTTTGTGGCAACCCTGCATTGTCAGATGATGGTTAGCATTTTTTAGCAACAAAGTATTTCTTAATTAAGGTATGTGCATTGCTGTTTTAGATGTAATGCTATTGCACACTTAACTGACTACAGTATAGTGTAAACATAACTTTTATTTGCATTGGGAGACCAAAAATTCGTGTGACTCGATTTACGGCGATATTCACTTTATTGCGGTGGTCTGGAACCGATCCTGCCATATCTGCGAGGTGTGTCTGTAGTTTTGTAATACAGTGCCAGGAAAGTGGAAAGAGCAGTCCTGACATCCAGCAGTGGCTGGGCATTCACAGCCAGGCACGTTAATCTCCTGTTGGATGTAGACAATCTCACAGAACACCTACCTCAGATAAGGTTACTCTGAGCCCGTGATAAAGTGAGACCAAGCAAAGCCCCTTCATCAATTTGTCTAAGCACAGATGAAAACAAGATCACTGTGCCACCCACAGAACACCTAGCACGCCCCTCCTGGCCAACACGAGTGACCCCTGTTTCACCAGTTACAGCTTCATCTTTGCTCTAGTAGGCTGTCCCCAGGGATAAGATGTAATGAGATACCCCCTCATAGGCTTGCCCCCTCTCTCTGATAGCATCCAATCTAGAGAGAACCCCTTCCTTAGATCCTCGTCCAAATCACCAAATCAAAGCCCAAATCCTATAGTTGGTTCTATCTAACACCATCTTACTGACCACCATCCCCCACCAGGTTTCCCATGGTGCGTGGTCTCTCTCCTCACAATGAGTAATAACTGCAACTTGTTCACCAGAAATTCACAAGTGTATTTCTGGTGGCTTTGGCTGGAGGGCATTGACAATACACATAGATAAAATATATGAAATAGAATTTTAAAATGAGGAAAAATATGTAATATTTAAAGAATAACTTATTCCTGTTTATTAATGGTACTGAAATTTTCTATACCATTTCTTTCTGTTCTCTTTAGAGTACATTAAGCACTTTTAATAATAGTAATATAATCAAATATGCATTATTAAAAAATCTTGTTTACTTTATTGTGATACAGTGATCTGAAGGCTAGACTTCAAGTTCAGTTTCCTTTGATATGGGTTTTAATAGCATCTTAACTGAGAATGAGACTTTGCAAATATATGTAGATTCAAATGGCTGTGCTTACTAAACCATGAAATTCATTTTTTTTCTTGACAGTGAAATTTTTCCTTTATTGATTTTTGTCTATATAATCATGCCAGGACATTTTTTTAAAAATGAAAAATAAAAAATTACAACAAAAAGGAAAAAGTTATAGATTTATATTTTAAAAATTCCATTAATATACTTCTAGGAAAAAGAGAAAAAAGCTTGTATGTACCTACTAGTTTTTTTTTTGCAGTGGCAAATGGTATCATTAAATTTTCTGTTCTTAAGCTGTAACTTCTGCAAATTTGTCAATGACGTTTTCAAAATCTGATCTTGTCGTATTTATATGCACTTCCCAATATAGGCAGCTTTGTTCATCTATTTTCATTTGTAGTTGAAGAATACCTCCTCATCATTTAATCACGTGAAGATGGAAAAGTCATGATTAAGGTGTTAATGGATAAGTTTGGCAAAGATTCATAAAAATCTCATTTTACAATATATTCTGGAAATTGAGTTCACCTCTTTGATGAAACTCATTTTAAAAATCACAGCCACCAGTTGTGCAATTTAAAACATATGGAATCAAAATCCATTCAAAATATTCATTTGGAAACCTTTTAAACAGCTTAGAAAATTCTGTTTTAAGTGTGCAGTTCAGAGAGTTTAGTGGATGACGTATTATCTTGTTTTGGCCAGCAAAGTCATATAATAATGAAAACATTTCCATATATCTGTATTCAGAAGCTCTCTGTATAACATTACTCTTTCTTTCATACTCATTTTAAAATGTTACTTTTACTTTGAAGGGACAGATGGAGTGTGTCTGTTTTTTCAAAAGTGTTTTTATGGTAGCTGAATACTTACTAGTTGTCTTAAACAAAAGTCAAGCCAATTGGGAAAACTTATTTTTTTGGTGCAACTAACCTCTTTATATTTGACAACTGTTATAAGCACTTTGCCTTCACTAATAAATCTTCGTGAGGTAATGAGAGATACTCGTGGTCCCTTATTTCATTGCATATTCTGCTCTTATAAGGAGTGTCATCTGCAGGTCTCTAACTAGGCAGAAGTGACTGCATTGGGCCACCAGACCCTGAACAGGAGCCCTGACGTGAGGGCACCGCCGTGAACTCCCCAGCGTGACCATCCCCGTCCCCTCACTCCAGGAGACCTTGGGATTGGCCGTCACATGGACCCAGTAGGCAGCCCAGGGTTCACCTGTATTTCAAACTGGTCATGTGGCCTTGAACAAGTCGCTTACTCTCTGGCCTCAGTTCCATGAAATGAGGACCATCAGCCACAGCGCTTCCTGGGGCTGCTGAGTGGATGAAATGGAGCCAACATGGCGTCAGCTCAGCAAGCAAGTGCAGCCTGAACGCTGGGCCTTCGTGATTCTTTAGAGACAAGACTTCCCTTCGGGTAAGGTAAGTACAGTCGCAGAGAACACAGAGAACGGGGGGCACAGAGGGTATGAAATCAGCTCTGGGCTGGGTGATGGGGATGATTTTGCTTCTTGGGGACCGTGGCATTTGACTGGGTGTCAAAGAGTGGGCTTGATTTAGTTGATAGGAACTGAGGAGAGGTGCCTTCCTGGGAGTGGAGGGGAAAGCAGACGAAGGAATCAAGGTGGAGAAGGCAGGCTGCCTTTGGCAGTGGGACGTGGGAGGCTGTCTAGACTGGGGGTCGCGGTGGGGGAGGGGTGGATGTGGCCCTGGTCTCTTAGCGGAGGCTGAGATCTCCCAGGGGGTCATAGTCGCCATGCAACCCCTGGTCCTGCCCCTTCTCCCACAGCATCCCTGGGCCTCTTACATTTTGGTAGGTTGGGTTAAATTCTTCTGGGTCCATGAGTAGGGGGGCAACTGGCCCTGCCCCTTCCTCCCTCCTCTTGCACCTGCCCTTCAGCTGTGCCCTTGCACTTGTCTGGTTTGTCTATAAGGGCTTAGCAGACTTGCTTACTTGATGATCTTTAAATTGTTAATGATTTTAGCATTTTGTAATTAAAATGCTCATTCTCTCCATGAATTTTAAGCACACATATATCACAAATACAGACAGTATCTATTTTAATGAATGACATTAAAACACTCAATCCCAAGTAATGAGGTTATTTCCATGTCTTGGCTGATAGTTCATATTTGATTCATTCATTTATTTATCTACTCACTTACTAAATATTTTTGCCCCCCTGCTATGGGTAAACTATATTAATACAGCTTTGCAGATGTGGCTTCCATACATTATGGTGAAACAGTATTTCTATGCCTGAGTAACACACAATCGATCTTATGGAAAATATTCTTTTTGGCTAGGTCTTTCATGATAATACCTAAATCTGAGCACCTGCATGCTGTTAAATAGTGCTGACTGTTTAGGAAAATACTCTGGCATTTAGGAAAATACTCCAGTGTGAAAGGGGAAGTTTCCCAGGGCATAGCCCGGAGAGACAAAGGGAGCAATGAATTGCTTTGTGTAATCAAGTTAGAGGGATTTTGAGGTTTCTGAGGTGCTGAGAAGTATGGAAGAGAGGATATCAGAAATGTGAAGAGGTTTTATGGGAGAGTGTATTTTCCAAAGATGGAAACATCTCCCGTCCCACAGGCTCTTCCATCAAGAGGTGGAGGCCATGTCCTCTTCCCCTGGACCCTGGGTAGCCCTTTGTGATTGCCTCAATCAATGGAATACAGCAGAAGTTGCACCATATGACTTCCAAGGCTAGGTCATAAAAGTGCCGTGAACTTCTACCCTGTTCTCCTGGGATGCTTGCTCTTGGAGCCTGGCGGCCATGTTGTGAGGATACCCAAGAGAGCCCAGGTGGAGAGACCACATGTGTAGATATTATGGTCCACAGTCTGCTCAAGATCTCAGCCAACAATTGGCCTTAACCACCAGACATATGAGAGAAGAAAATTTCAGCCCCCAGCTATTAAATCACACCCAGCCTTTGAGTCCTCCCAGAGGAGGTCCCAGAAATCATGGAGCAGAAGGAAGTTGTTCCTTTTGTGCCCTGTCTGATTCCTGATCCCTAGAATGTGTCAGCATAATACATTAAAAATATTTTTAAAGATTTGAAGAACAGTTCTAGGTTCATGGCAAAATTGAGAAGAAGGTAGGGACTTCCCTGGTGATCCAGTGGTTAAGACTCTGAGCTCCCCATGCAGGAGGCATGGGTTCGATTCCTGGTTGGGGAACTAAGATCCTGCATGCAATGCAGCACACTGCAGCCAAAAAAAAAAAAAAAAAAATTGATAGGAGGGTAAAGAGATTTCCCATATTTTCACTGCCTGAAAAATCCTCTGTGGTCTACCTACTCATCCCTTCCTACCCCTCTCACCCCCACCCAATCCCTGGTAACCACTTTTTACTTGATTTTTTCAGGATGTTATATAGTTGGAATCATACAGTATTTAGCCTTTTCAGATTGCCTTCTTTCGCTTCGTAATATGCATTTAAGATTCCCCTATGTCTTTTCGTGGCTTGTTAGCTCATTTCTTTTTAGTGCTGAATGATATTGCATTGTCTGGATGCACCATGATGTATTTATCCATTCAGCTACTGAAGGACATCTTGGTTGCTTCCAAGTTTTGGCAATTATGAATAAGGCTTCCATAAACATCTGTGTTCAGGTTTTTGTGTGGACATAAGTTTTCAGCTCCTCTGGGTAAATACCAAGGAACGTGTTTGCTGAATGGTACAGTAGGATTATACTGAATTCTGTAAGAACCCATCAAACTGTCTTCCCAAGCGGCTGTGCCATTTTGCGTTCCCACCAGCCGTGAATGCGGGTTCCCGTTGCTCCACACCCTCACCAGCATTTAGTGTTGTCAGTGTTCTGGATTTTGGCCTTTCTAGTAGGTGAGTAGTGGAAAATGTTTTTCACTTTTTAGTTTGGGGTGGTTTGTTGCATAGCAATAGTGACAGGAAAAGGCCTCAAAAGAGACAGGGACAGAATTGCAATGGGAGGCCTGGGGGATCTGGGAAGAAATTTGGCTTTCAAGTTAGTTCCTCAAATAATGGCTCTCCTTTTAAAACCAGAAATGTCTGCTATTTAATTTATCTTCTGTGATGTAACTCCTCACCATCACCCTGAGTCTTTAGTAAAAGTCTGCTACCTTGAGGGAGCTGTCTTTGGAGAAATAAAGGAAAAGATCTGCATTTTGTGGGTGGTTTATAGCAAGGGGAGCTAGAAGATTCAAGTCCAGGGTTATCTGCACAGAGATTATGGAATCTGTGAAGGAAGAAAGAGGAAAAGGGGACTGGAGGACCTATGGGCCGCAGAGAACCCCCAAACATACAGGGAGGGTGGGGGGCTGTCCACTTCGGGGTAAAGAGGCTTAAACCATTCCATTTACATATTAAAGGAAAAGTGAGCTCCTGGGTCACCCAGCCCACCAACATTTGGATTATATTCATGACAAAATTGGTTCTTTGTCTCAACATCCTCTTGGCTGAGTGTCTGAGTGTCACTACCACACGTCTCATCAAACGTGGGACTGGTCTGTTCGAGTGTCTGTGACTGAGCATGTCCTGGTAGCTGGCGCGTGCTGGTGGTGCTTAGAAATCAGCTGGGCCCCAGCTGGTGGAGGTGGGTCCTGCATTGCCGTCCTGTGACACCCTGGGCGGACAGAGAGCTTCTCTGTTCTTTGGAAATAGCATCTCGATTTTCCTTTGGGAACCACATGGGCTCCCTACTCTCAGGTCCTGTGTTTAGTTAGAAGGGCCTGACCCCCACCCCAGCTCCCAGGGCAGCTCTATCTCCTGACTTAGTGGTTGAATCAAGGTGGGCTGATGACCCAAGTCAGTCCACGAGATCCCACCCCGACTCTTCTCCATGCCCTGCTCTTTCTACCAGGTGGAAGGCTAGTGGGATATTTGCCTGGAGCTTCCAGAGGCTGCCCAGGGAAGATGACCACCAGCAAGAGGGCAAAGCATGTGGTGGGGTGGGGGGGGACACACAGGGAGGCCTGCTGGCACTGCTGGAGCCTGGATCCAGCCTGACCAACAGGCAGAGCTTAAATGCCGTGCCCAGGATTGTGGATCTAGGAACAGGCAGTGACATGAGGTCAGGCTGCGTACAGCCCTGCGGGGAGTGCACTGGGTTCCCACCCTTGCCCCTCATCCGGCCCAGGAGGCTCCTGCAGCTTGGAGGACAGTCCCACAGGCCCATGCCTGCTGCCTCCAGCCCCACATCCTCTGCCTAGGCCTCTCTCCGGCGGCTGGAGAGCTTACCCTGAGCCTAGGGCAGGGAGATGCTGCACGGGGGACAATCCCCCCCGCCCCTCACCCAACAGGGATGGGAACAGGTGACACTGGGCAGTCCCTCAGACACTCCAGTGGGCCCCAGGTCCAGCTGGCCCGGGGACACACCCTTCACCAGCTTTCCCACTTCCCCTCCCCTCCTCACCCCTCCCTGTCCCTGGGTCACCTCCCAATAAACCATCATACCCAAACCCTTGTCTGAGCTTCTGAGGAGACCCCAGCTGACATGGGCACCATGGCCTGCAGCTTCCTCCGTGCCTGCAGAGTCTTCCGTGCCTGCAGCATCTCCGTGCCTGCAGCATCCTCTGTGTCTGCAGCATCCTCCGAGCCTGCAGCATCTCTGTGTCTGCAGCATCTCTGTGCCTGCAGCATCCTCTGTGCCTGCAGCATCTCTGTGCCTGCAGCATCCTCCATGCCTGCAGCATCTTCTGTGCCTGCAGCATCCTCCATGCCTGCAACATCTTCTGTGCCTGCAGCATCTCTGTGCCTGCAGCATCCTCCATGCCTGCAGCATCTCTGTGCCTGCAGCATCCTCCATGCCTGCAGCGTCCTCCGTGCCTGCAGCGTCCTCTGTGTCTGCAGCATCTCCGTGCCTGCAGCATCCTCTGTGTCTGCAGCATCCTCCGTGCCTGCAGCATCTCTGTGCCTGCAGCATCTCTGTGTCTGCAGCATCCTCTGTGTCTGCAGCATCTCTGTGCCTGCAGCATCCTCCATGCCTGCAGCATCTTCTGTGCCTGCAGCATCCTCCATGCCTGCAGCATCTTCTGTGCCTGCAGCATCTCTGTGCCTGCAGCATCCTCCGTGCCTGCAGCATCTCTGTGCCTGCAGCATCCTCCATGCCTGCAGCATCTCTGTGTCTGCACCATCTCCGTGCCTGCAGCATCTCTGTGCCTGCAGCATCCTCCATGCCTGCAGCATCTCCGTGCCTGCAGCATCCTCCATGCCTGCAGCATCTCTGTGCCTGCAGCATCCTCTGTGGCTGCAGCATCTCTGTGTCTGCAGCATCCTCCGCGCCTGCAGCATCCTCCATGCCTGCAGCATCTCTGTGCCTGCAGCGTCCTCCGTGCCTGCAGCATCTCCGTGCCTGCAGCATCCTCCGTGCCTGCAGCATCTCCGTGCCTGCAGCATCCTCCATGCCTGAAGCATCTCCGTGCCTGCAGCATCCTTTTTGCCTGCAGCATCTCTGTGCCTGCAGCATCTCTGTGTCTGCAGCATCCTCCGCGCCTGCAGCATCCTCCATGCCTGCAGCATCTCTGTGCCTGCAGCGTCCTCCGTGCCTGCAGCATCTCCGTGCCTGCAGCATCCTCTGTGCCTGCAGCATCTCTGTGCCTGCAGCATCCTCCATGCCTGCAGCATCTCTGTGTCTGCAGCATCCTCCACGCCTGCAGCATCCTCTGTGCCTGCAGCATCTCTGTGCCTGCAGCATCTCTGTGCCTGCAGCATCCTCCGTGCCTGCAGCATCTCTGTGTCTGCAGCATCTCTGTGCCTGCAGCATCTCCGTGCCTGCAGCATCCTCCGTGCCTGCAGCATCTCCGTGCCTGCAGCATCCTCCATGCCTGCAGCATCTCCGTGCCTGCAGCATCCTTTTTGCCTGCAGCATCTCTGTGCCTGCAGCATCCTCTGTGTCTGCAGCATCCTCTGTGTCTGCAGCATCTCCGTGCCTGCAGCATCCTCCGTGCCTGCAGCATCCTCCGTGCCTGCAGCATCTCTGTGCCTGCAGCATCCTCCGTGCCTGCAGCATCCTCCGTGCCTGCAGCATCCTCCGTACCTGCAGCATCCTCAGTGCCTGCAGCATCTCTGTGCCTGCAGCGTCCTCCGTGCCTGCAGCATCTCTGTGCCTGCAGCATCCTCCGTGCCTGCAGCATCCTCTGTGCCTGCAGCATCTCTGTGCCTGCAGCGTCCTCCATGCCTGCAGCATTCTCCATGCCTGCAGCATCTCTGTATCTACAGCATCTTCTGTGCCTGTAGCATCCTCTGTGCCTGTGGCCTCCCTGAAACCTGAGCACTCAAGGACCAGGGAGCAGCCTTCAAAGATGGAGAGGAAATGATTCTCACCTCTGAATTCTCACCTCTCTCAGGGGAGAGAAACAACAACATCGTGCGTCTTTTCAGACCTGCAGGATGGGGTCCGCAGAGTAAGGATCTCCAGAGACGTCTACGCTCTGATTCTTGGAACCTGGGAACATGGACCTTACGTGGCAAAAGGGACTTCGCCGATGGAGTTAAAGTCACAGAGCTTGAGGTGGGGGGTCGACCTGGATTATCTGGGTGGGCCCGATCTGCTCACATGGGCCCTTGAGAGCGGAGGACTCCCTTGCTCTGCCCGGGGTCAGACTCGATCTTACCTCCCTTAGGACACCGGGTAGGAGGAGCAGGGGCTGTCCAGTCATCTGTCCAGTTTTCCTTCCTTGATTCACCTGTTCAAGCTGTCCCCAAGATGATGGTTCGCCCTGTGTGAGCTCAGCTCAACACTTCCCACTGTACCATCCGGCCAGCCTGACCCGGGCTTTCCTGTCCCTGAGCCTCTCCTTTGCGCCTGGCGGTACAGCGGTGCCGGGGGCTCCTTGCGACGGCCTGGAGTAGAAGCTGCGGGTTCCGGCTTTAGTGACTGCAGGTCCAGGGTGCCTTCCCCCACCCCCGCTCCCGCCTCCATCCCTCCCTTCTTCCCTTCCTCCGCCTTTCCCTTCCCCCCTCCCTTCATTCTATGCCTCCCTCCTTCCCCACCCCCTCTTCCCCCATCTGTTCTGGTGTATAAAAAAGGTTTCAAGCACAGGATTAGGAAACCAAATAGTACAGGGGGCCATATAATGAAAAGAGACAGTGCTTTGCTCTGCTCCCTCAGCCCAGCTGAGGGCTTCAGACAGACCTGCTTTGAAGGGTTTCTGTGTTTCAATCTCCTGGCCGTTCCTCCATGTCTCTAAGCTAAAGCTCTTAACCAGCTCTCTCCTGATTTATCAACTCCAAACACCATCTACTGGCTTCCTGCTGAGAGAGATGAGGCTTCGGCCCCTCAGCCCCTCCTTCCTTCCCCATCCCAATAGCTACATCACTTATTTCATTGCGCCTTTGTTTAACTGTGTATCTCTAAATAATATATTTAAACATCTAATTCTTGTTACTTCAGCTTGAGAAAACCACACACTGTCTCTCCCTCCCTTTCTCTCTCTTTCTCTCCCCACACCGATGTTTCATTATCTGGATTCAAAGGGAAGATCAAGGAGCTTCCCTGGTGGCGCAGTGGTTGAGAGTCTGCCTGCCAATGCGGGGGACACGGGTTCGAGCCCTGGTCTGGGAGGATCCCACGTGCCGCGGAGCAAATAGGCCCGTGAGCCACAACTACTGAGCCTGCGCGTCTGGAGCCTGTGCTCCGCAACAAGAGAGGCCGCGATGGTGAGAGGCCCACGCACCGCGATAAAGAGTGGCCCCCGCTCGCCACAACTAGAGAAAGCCCTCGCGCAGAAACGAAGACCCAACACAGCCATATATAAATACATTAAAAAAAAAAAAAAAAAGGAAGATCAAAACTGTCTATGTACAAACTCCTCTACAAGAACCCCTGCCAAGTGTCACTCCTTCCACTGAGATTTACAGTGGAGGTGCCCCTGGCCACCAGCTGTCATAGGAAGGCAGCCTCTGCTCTCCTGGGGTTTTCCTCCCAGCTTGGTATTTTGGGTCCTTATTTCTTTCCACTTTCAGGGCCCCTCTCCAGACACTCCCAGCTTTGGGCGTGTCCTGCACTTATGGCTGCCAGAGGCTCATGGCTGATGGTTCCCTCCTGGGCAGCGAGCACAGCCTCCCTTGCCCGTTGCCCTCCTGGAGGCTCTGACCCCCTTCTCCAACCGTGCCTTCCTTTCCAGGTGTGCCACCAACGGTCCCCGGGGCCTTTCCCTCTCTACTGTCCTTGGTGGAAGACTCTATTTCCTGGAGTCTATCCTCCCCCTTTCTTTGTTTACTCCCTAATTTTGTTAGAGCACATCCTTGGGTAGTTTTCTAAGAAAAGGTGCATGGGAGAGAAATATTCATCATCCTATGTGTTCTTTTGCTGCCATAACAAATGACCAAATGCTCAGCATTTATTATCTCACAGTTCTGGAGGGGTGAGGGGCCCGGACATGACCCAAGTGCACTTCCTGCAAGGCTGTACAGAGTCTACTATCAAGACACTGCCCCTTCCTACCATCTCCCAGATCCATGATCCTGGGCGTGGTATTTAAACTTTTGTGTTTATTAGAGTCCCCAGGGGCAACAGATGGCATGTTCTGTTAGGATAAATTGAGGAGGTTTTATTTTTAAAGGAACTCATTACAAAGGTATGGCAGGTATCGGGAAACCATGGCATAGCGTGGGAACCAGGGCTAGCAATGGTGGAGCAGTTGCCACCCTAGGAAGAGGGAAGGGACAGGTTACTGGAACCCAGAAGAGGAGAGAGTGGCTGGAACAAGCCACCTTGAGAGGAACAGTGACAGTCTGTGGACGGACTTACCAGACCGATGTGACCTCCATGGCGGAACCAGAGAATAAACACCCTGATTTACTCTCCTCCCTCCCTCCCTCTCCTGCTGGGGCTCTCGCTAGCTGAACCCAACTGGAAGCCAACTTCTTTGGGAGCCTCTTGTAGAGTTTAATCAGTCCAGAGTCCTGGGGCAGGGACCAGGGTGGAGAAGGGTGGAGACAGACCCAGAAAAGCAAATGGAAGGATCTGGGACAGGCGACCCCTTTGCCCTCAGCATCCATTCCTGTGCTTTGCATGAAGAGCTCATGTCCCCAGCAGAGGGAATGCGTGAAGTGCCACCAGCTACTCTCACTGCAAAGTGATATTAATTTGGTCATGTTTCCATGTGAAATCTAAATTGTCAGCCAAGCCTGTGTCCTTCATTTAAGGAAATAGACATGGGGCAGGGATCAGCAACTAGGTTTATCACCGCCGCTGCCGTGATTCCCAGCTTGGTAGGTCAGGGGGCCTAGAGAGACATCTTTTCCCACCACCCATACTTTA